>NW_023270451.1:68982240-69056552 GCF_011800145.1 Mirounga leonina | reverse complement strand
GTGCCCTTCCATGACACTCTTTCCCCTATGTCTACTGAGTCCCTCTTGACCCATTTCTTAACCTCTTTCCCCTTCGTTTGGAACTGGATTAAATGTGCAACTCGATCTTTCTTTTCCCTTTCCTTTTGCACACACTCCACTCTAATGCCTGTAGTTACCTTCTGACTTCTTTCCATCCTGCCTTCAGCTCTTCAGTACCTTCCACCAATCTTTAATCCTGTATCCATCTCCTTGATGGAAGCACTAATTCTACTGCCCTCATGTTTCTGGGGCTCCTTACTGGAAGCTGTTTTCCCTTATATTTGCTTTAGTTACTCTGAAATGTGGGCTAATCCATACAGTGCTCTTTTTACTTAGTTCCCATCATCTGTATTCTTCCCCGTTCTATTAGTTACTGTTACAGTGCCAAACCTTGCCTCAGTATGTCCTTCTGCACATGACCTCCCCCATCTGAAGGTACGTTTTGCTTTTCCACCCATTTTCTTGGTGTTCCCCCCTCCCCCATTTTATCTTTTATTAACCATCCATATACTGACTATGTATCATTCTCCTACACTCACTAATAACTCCCTGTTTGGTTCCTCTTCTTATTCTACATCCATTGCTCAATCTGTTTCCGTATTTCTTCTTTCCTACAGATTTTGCTGAATTGCTTTCACTTCTATTTATTCCTTGGTAGGATCCCTGCAACTTTCCTCCTTTTAGGCCCCCTTCACGGGACCTGTCTCTAACCTTTCTCTTTATCAGCCACACTTTTTTATGCAAACATACTTTCCTGGATACTGTCCCTCTTATGTCTCATTTCACTCCTCTCTCTCTTCTTTTGAGAAATGGCTCACCACACAGTTCTCTTCCTGACTCAACTGCTTTGTAAGTATAAGCAATTTTCATTATCCTTGGTTTAAAGTATGCTGAGTAACAATTTTTGTTAGTAAATGCTTATGCAGTTATATCTGAAATTTGTATCTCCCTTTAAAAAAAATCCAACATATTTTCTCAACCATCACAAAAATACTACAAGAACGTTCAAGTATTTCTTATAATGTAAGCCATTTTAAAGGACAACTACATAATCATTGAACATATAATTCATTCATTAGTGTATATGTTCGTGTGTAGTACACAGTGATCCCATGCTAAGATAAGAGACCGTCCGTAAATGCATTCTCCTTTTACGCTGCAAGGAATAACGAAAGGCTTTCAAGATAAATAACAAAGTCATGTACGTTTTTTAAGTGAAATATATAAAGAAGAAACTTTTCGGAAATGTTTACTTACCGACCGGCGAACTGCTTGAGTTGTTCGATGCGTATTGTAGGGAAAGTGAGGGCAGCAACGCACAAGACATTGAGAAACCTTGAGCATAGGAAGCAAGCCTCTTGGCAGAAGAGCTTCAACCACAGCAAACATACACTATCCTGAACAGCCTTGTGTGCAAACAAGAATGCTGACTCACTGCAGTTTCCCAAGCACATGGGGATATAGAGGTAAAAACTTTTCATGGTACCAAATGTGTGTAGTTAGCTGGTGGGTGGTACCTGCGTCCCTCATTCTGGTCTCCATAGCAGTTGCCGTTTTGAACCCTGCCTATCCCAAGCCCAGCCTAATTCATACCTCCCCTCCAACCAGTATCTTCTCTCCCTTCCTCCTTCCTCTTCTTTTATACTAGTCTTTCCAGTTGCTTCTCTCACTTTCAGCCAGTCCTCACACGATTCCTTAACTTCTCGGCAAATTTAACATCACTTACAGGCATCACTTATTTCTTTTGACTATCTGCCCTGCCAGATCTTAAGCATTCATCATGAACCCCAACCACTCCTCACCCCATAAGCGTTCATCTGGTCTACCGAAAAAGTATTCAGTCCACACCTTCTAAAGTCAGTGGTGATGTTTTTAAGGTTTCCACCAATGGCTTTGTATCTTAGTCCATCTCCTTCTAACCTTTCCTAGGAAGCAATCAGTCAGTCATAAATAAGCTAAGACTTCAAGAGCCAGCCTACCCAGCTCCTACTCTGCTTCAGGCCCTGGAGCCTCTCCCATTCCAGACCCAGTTCTGAGATATGAGAGCTGCTCTGTTTTTTTCATTCATCCCTGTGATGTCTTGTTGCCATGCCCTTTACTCAGCTGCCTTCTCAGTTCCTGCAGTGCCTCTCTACTCACGTGCCGTCCTCTTTTCCTTTGTATTCTATCATGACCTTTGGCCCACGTGTGGAGTAACAGCCGTTCCTCCCATCAGCAGGACTTTTCAAATAACGGTGTTCCATCTGCAGGCAGCTTGAACATTGCTCTTCTGTTCCTTTTCTCCACGTTCCCTTTCTCCTGCTGCTGCAAACGCCCTACATTTCCTCCGTCATTCCTCCTCCGTTCAGCTGGATCTTTCCAGTGAACCTAATCAACTCCTCTGGATGTGTACAGTTTTAATAGCCAGCACTCACAATTCAGCCTTCTCGGATCTTCCTCCTTTCCTGCACTCTATACTGAGTCTGTTTCCACCTCCCATCAGTCTGGACTTTTCGAAGATCCCCTCTCTGGCCCATTTTAAGTCCATCCTGTTTAATCTCTCTCTAGCTTCTCATTCTCTTGACTATACCAATTGCTTCCAGTCCTTTTCCAACAAGGCTTTCTGGGCAGCAACACATCATATTCCAATTCTTATTTAAGCCACATCCTGACCTCTTTCCTCAGCTGGTTGACTGATATCTGGCTTAACGTACAACTTTTCACTGAACTTCCAATTCCGATTATCTCTCAGTGTTCCCCATCCTGGCCTTTAATGCCCTTTAATGCCCTTTTAATGCCCTTCCTTGTTCGCCATTTTGCAAGACTGCATGCTCTGCACCGAGCCTCTTCTTGCTTAGATTTCAGCCTCAGTTCTTCTCTACGTTTTTCTTCTCTCTTTTTAAATACATGCCTCAATAGTTTCTCTCTCTTCCAGCCAGTTCTAACATGATACCTTAATTTCTGAGCGAACTTTAACATCATACTTCAACAACTTTGTCCTGATTTCCTTTGATTATTTGCTCCGTCATAGCCTATTGACATCTATCACATTTTCAGCTTCCATCTCTAATCATAGTAAGGGATACGTTATTTTTCTCTTGAGGTATACTCCCTTAAAGATACCCTCCCACTTCTTAACCAAATACAGATCGTCCCCTCACCAGACACCCTCCCGCTATGCTCTCCTGTTGGTCAAACAGGTTGCCACCATGGCTTTGCCGCGAGATTCATCCTGATCTTGCCCCCTAACTATTCGTATCAGTCACGTCTTTTAATGAAAATTATTCCATCCCTCCCAAATTCATACACCCACTACGCTACTTCTTTATATCTTAACTTTATGCTGTATTTGAGATTTTTTTAAAGAAATAAAATATTGCACATATAATTGAGATTTCCTCTGTACCACTTCAGAATCATTCACCTCTCCCTCACTACATAATTTGATACTTCTGTATTTATAATTTTAATAAATATTTATGTCTCCTTAAATAACATGTAATGCTACCTTGAGGGTTTTAAATACATATATGTATGTGTACACACATATATACACATATGTATATGTATGTGTATATCTACAAATTCTTTAAGAATTTTTTTCCATCAAGACTTCAAGAGCTAGTCTGCTTTCTGACTTCTATCCATATGCAGGCCTTTACTTATTATAACACCATTCATTGCAACCTTTAACACTAAACATTTTAACCAATTAGGCCTCTTCTAAGACCTGACAGATTTCTCCATTCTGGGTTTCTTTCTTTTTTTATTATGTTATGTTAATTACCATACAGTACATCATTAGTTTTTGATGTAGTGTTCCATGATACATTGTTTGCGTATAACACCCAGTGCTCCATGCAGAACGTGCCCTCTTTAATACCCATCACCAGGCTAACCCATCCTCCCACCCCCCTCCCCTCTAGAACCCTCAGTTTGTTTTTCAGAGTCCATCGACTCTCATGGTTCCTCTCCCCCTCCAATTTCCCCCCTTTCATTCTTCCCCTCCTGCTATCTTCTTCTTCTTTTTTTTTTTTTAACATATAATGTATTATTTGTTTCAGAGGTACAGATCTGTGATTCAACAGTCTTGCACAATTCACAGCGCTCACCATAGCACATACCCTCCCCAGTGTCTATCACCCAGCCACCCCATCCCTCCCACCTCCCACCACTCCAGCAACCCTCAGTTTCCTGAGATTAAGAATTCCTCATATCAGTGAGGTCATATGATACATGTCTTTCTCTGGGACTTATTAATCCACATCTTATTTGCCATTTTGTCACTCTGACTACTGAGAAACTGCTCGAATTCATGCATGCTCCCATTAATTAAAACTCCTTTCTTCTTTTGCATTTTGTTATGCTTGACCATATCTTAACTACCCACTTCAGCTACCACGCCGCCCCACATCACGTATAGCATCACCCTGCACGGTATCCTAACAGTGGGTACGTACCTGAGCTTTACTTCCCTCATGATTTCTAACCACTCGGGAAATACACATCATCTTATCTACAAACAAACCACTCATCCACACTCCCTGACTGGTCAATCCTGATGTATTCTAAGGTTGCTAGCAACATCTTTTTAGAATTCATCTTCATAAAACTCCCTTAAACCTGGTCTGCATTTTTGCCATTTCGTTCACTAAGTCTTCTCTAATTCATACAGTGGTCCTTTTCTCCGCTCACCAACCCTCTCCTCCTTCTTATTCCGTCATAACCTTGGTCTGAGTATGTGCCTAGCCCACCATCCTTCAAGAATCTGCCACTCTTCAAACCCTCCCTTCACATCTGCAGTAATCTTCACTTTGCTCTTCCATTCCTTTCCTCCTCATACCATATTTTACCCCAGAGCTACATGCTGCCCTAGCTTCTGTGTCCCTCCTTCCAGCTACTGCTTACTTCCATCTCCTTCTTACAGATTTCAGCTGTCTCTTTGGGACAGACAGACATTGGGTGCGCACTGCTCAACCCACTGCCATCTCCCCTGGCGTCCTACAGTCTTTACTGCGTCCTCGCTTCCTCTCAGTTCAGCATAAACTTCCATAGGACTCCTGCTACTGGTTTGCCTTTTATGTCCATGCCTCTCAGCCTCTTTGACCTTTTGCTATATTGACCAGACACGTTACTTCCAGGATCTTTCTGGCAAAGCATCCTGGACAGCAAAGTCTCGAACTCCAGGTCCAACTTTGCCACCTTCTTACCTCTCTCTCCTTGTTAATACACAAATCTGACAAATGTCCAGCTCCCATTTGGCCCTCTTTAATGCCCTTCCGTATTTATTTTTCTACCTGCATGTTCTGCCCCTTGCCTAACACACACATCCCCTCTCCTTATTATTGCCAGCCTCCATCTTTTGCTCTCTCCTTTGCTCTTCGTTCATACAAGTCTCCTCAGTTGCTTCTCTCACTTCCTGCAAATCCTAATATGTTTCCTTAATTCCTGAGTGTGTCTTTAACATCCTGTTACAGCACATTCTTTCCAGTTTCCCCTGTGTATCTTAACCTTTCAGAGTGATGTGTGATGACCTTTTGAGGTTCCATCCGCTCTGGTCCCCACTCCCTCACTCAAAACCAAGTGACTACTTGTTAGACAAGCCCTTCCCTTGGAGAGCAACTAACCAGTCTCCCTCCTTTTCCATCATGATCTTTGGCCCGAGTGTGGTGCCATATATTTCTGGTTAGTGTCAGTGACTATTTCCATGTCAGTATTCAGTGATATTTTCTCATCTGATGGCAGCTTTAACTGTGCTGTTCTACTGCTTTTTCTTGATTTTTGCCTCATAAAAACAATCTGACATTCAGCATCCTTCATCCATTCAGAGACTGTGTATGCACATATCATTCCCATAGAGTCAGACTCACTTCTGGATAAACAAACACCTCATATTCAGCCCTCACTGTTCAGACTGTGGACTGGATTACAGGTCGATCCCCTGTGGCCTCTCTCTACCCTCCTCTTCCGCATGGCCTCCTGAACAGCTCCCCTTCCTCCACCTGTTTGTAGCCACACCCCCTCCTTTCTTTTTTCAGTCGTCATGGTCTGGATTAACATAAAACCACTCTACAAAGTCCCTACTCTGCACATCCCAGTGTCCCTCACTCCTTCCCCCTGGCCAGGTTACTCTCCGGCAAGCTCCCTGCCCTAGCGTGAGTCACGCGGCCCCTTGCCTTATTCTAGCCTCCATTCCCTCCATGTCTCCTGTCCTTTCTTACAGGTCTCCCCAGTTGCTTCTCTGTCAGCTGGTGCTCCCATGACAGGCTGCGAGCAAAGACTCATCAGAATGGCTGTTCATCTGCCTTCATCTAAAGCAGTGATTCTCAAACTGCAGCTTGTTAAGACACAGACTCAGCAGCTCAGGTGGGGCTGAAGAACACGTGTTCAGAAGCACTGCTCTAAACATTCCCCTCAGCCAAGTCCTTTCATTAAAAATTTCCCACCAAGGCATCAAGATCGAGTCTACTTCTGACTTTCATTATTTTGCAGGCCTTTCTTTCTCTCCCAGTATAGACACGAGTCCCTGCAGTGTGGCCTTATGCCCAACATATTAGGCCAGTGAGGCCCATCCTTGTAGCCAACAGGATCCCCCATTCTGGGGGCCTTCGTGATGCATATGGTTTTTCTTATTGCCATGCCGGCTACTGCGAGTTGTTCTCTATACAATGCTCCTTTTGACCTTAAAAACCGCTCTTCCCCGCCCCCACAGCTCTGGCCCAAGCGTGGGGCCTTCTCCTTCCAGTCAGTACCTGCCATTCTTCAGGTGACCTTTTAATCTGGGGATAATTGTAACGTTGCTCTCCCGTTCCAGTCTCCTTATTCTCTACCCTGCCCTAAAGAAATACGCCACCTTCTCTTGAGCACCACCACCCGCCCCTTTAGCCACCGTCTCCACTTCATTCAGTGGACGTGGTCTCCTCCTCAGCAGCTCTCCACCAGGTTCTCTCCCCACTAGCAAAACATCTCCACCCGACAGTAAATTCCAGAGTAACTTCAATGTGGTGCTCCCATGACAATTATTTGTATCTCCCTGTGGTTGTCTGCCCTGCCACATTTTTATTCCGCACAGTGTAATTTCATCTACCACCTGTACAGAGAAGTAACAGATGGAGTTCTACTCAAGTTGGGTTCCCACCACGATCTCTAGCCACTCCTCTCCCAATACTCGTCATCCCTGCTGCAGACACACCACTCACGCAGCGACCCCGGGTCCACGGGCTGCCCTCGCTTTATACCAGGGGCGTCTTCGTCCTTGTCCTTCCAGTCCTCCTCACCAGACCTTCCCACCGCCCTTCAGGCCCTGTTCTTCTATCGTCCTCTATACTGCTTTCAGTTTGGCTTTAAGACCCAACATATGACCAGACCGACCAATTATGAGATCTTAGGGGATTTCCCATTCTGGGGGACTCTATTCCTCACCCTCTCTGCCCCCGCCACTCCCCCTGCTCCCCACTGCTCTTTCCACAGCACTCCCTTGACATAATCTCCCTCTCTCTCCTTTCTGAGGTGATCCTCAGCTTTGCTGCAAGCGTGGCACCCTCTGGGGCTGACCTGCAGATGCCCCGCCTCCTCCGCAGGCTCTCCCGCTCCTGCCCGGGCTTGAGCCCGGCTTGGCCTCCATTACCTACAGAGCCACTTGTTTTGTCAGCTCCCCTCTTGGTATCGTTTCTCATGGATTCTGCTGTTGTCTCGTTCCTCTTCCTTGTTCTGTCCGTGCTCTTCCACATGCACTTGCCCCCCTCAGTTCAACCCCGACCTTCACAGGACTCCTGCCACCCGCCATGGCTGACATCCATCCCACTTCGACTCTAACCTTTCACTGTTGGTCGCACTGTGGCACTCCCTCATGACACCACTTCTCATTCCGCCACTTCGTCTCCACAGCCTCTCTCCTTCGCTTGTAATCTAGCCTAGCTCACAGCTCTCTGCTTCCTGTGCAGCTCAGCCGTCTCCCCCCCGCCCCCCGCCCCGCCTGGCCCTTCGTGCCCTTCCCTCCTCACACCTTCTCTTCCGCCCCACACCCCAAGTGCCCTCCCTTCTTGGCTTCTAGCCTCCAGCCTCTCTCTTCTCCTCTGTGCTCTTTTCATACAGGTCTGCCCCGGAAGTGTCACTTTTAGTCCTCACACAGCGGGTAGCTTCCGAGAGCAACCAACTCTAATGGCAGGCACTTCATGAGGTAAACTGTGACACCTCACCCAGCGCTCCTTGACTTGCCCCCTCTTGACGGGAGGAGTGGGTGCCAGACACTTCCCTTCCGATGTGCTCCCTCAGCCTCCTCAGCCGTTCCCATGGCACAGTCCGCTCTTCTCCGGACAGACCACCTCCATGCACTACACTGAGTCAAGCCCCGGATCTCTAAAGTCACCAGCAGTAGCTTTTCATCAACTTCCCTATCACCTAAGTCCTTCAACTCCCAATTTCCCTCCCAATGGGTGCTCCGAGATCTGGTCCACTCCTGCCTCCTACTCAAGTCCTTGCTCCTCACACTTTCTTTATACTTCTCCTACTCACAACACCCAAAATGTAACCAGTGACCTGTTTCGAGTTCTGACAAGATGCCCCATTCCAGACCTTTTCATCCCTCACCTGCTCTGCCTTGTGGGCCTTCCACTACTGTGTTTCCTTTTCTCTGCTTCTAGCCTCTCCTTTCCTTCATAGTGCGTCATGACTGGTGGCCCAGGAATGATGTCCCGTCCTTCCAGCTGTTATGTCATTCCTTAGTGACGCCTTTCTGTCTGAGGGCAACTTAAATGCTGCTTTTTCTGTACCTTTCCTCCTTTTCCCCTACATTTGTCCTGGAGAAAAACCTTCGCTTTCAACATCCCTCCAGCCATGTGTAGAGCATTCCCGGGGATTCAGCGCTCTTTCCTGGTGGGTATTTGCTCCTCATTTTTAGCACGCACTCCTCAAGCTGCATCCATCTGCCTGGATTTCCTACACAGTGTGTATGGCATCCATTCCTTCTCAGTTCAGTCCAGACCTGCATGGACTGCTATAGTTAGTCTGTTTTACATCTAGCCCTTCTACCCCTTTCTAATTTCAGCTCCATTGGCTACAGCCTTTAAATTATTTCAACTAAGCTTTCTGGAATGTCCTCATAGCCCCATGTCCTATTTAATCAGTCTCCCCTCCAGTGGTTGAGACCTGGCAACTCCCCACTGAATCTTCCACTCTGCCATTCGCTACACTGCATGTCCTGCACCCCACCCCACATCTCTCTCCTGACTTCGTTTCCAGCATCTCTCTTCTCTAATTTTGTGTTCTTTCACACAAGTCTCCTCAGTAGCTGTCTCTCGTTTCAGTCAGTCCTCTTAAGACAAGCCTCATGTCTGAGAAGAATTTTAATGCAGATCTCCAGGGCATTCTGCCTTTCTTCCCTCTGGTTATTTGCCTGGCTTCATTCATGAAGTTCTCAATTTTGTTATGGCAATGGATTCAATATTGTTCTCTCGCCATGAAAGGCCCCCCTCACTCCCTCTCCTCATCACCCAGTGTTAGCCATCCTTTCTAGCAACATCAATAGATTGCTACCGGTGGTTTTACTGGAGTTCACCTTAGATGCCCTGTAATCTCTCCTTCTATCAACCAAACCGTTTAATTAAAAATTTGTCACAGAAGTTTCAGAAACATTCTAATACTATTCCTGTTTGCTTCCTTAATCTGTTTCTGTGTCACTTACTTATATATTAAGTGTCTTATGTCCTTACTTATACATGAAATTCAACCAGTTTGCCCAGGCTGTGATCTGCCCTTGTTCCCAGTTATCTCCTATTCCTCTTGCTCATTTGCCTGTAGCCTCCCTGCTTAATCAGAACCAAACTGGGATTCATATAATCTTGCATTACTCAATGTCTATCCTGCCTCTCATTCTTACTTGATCATGACCTTTGTCCCTGCCATAATCCCGTATCTCTCCTCTTTCTCTGAACACTTCAACTGACCCTCTCTAGCTCTGTGTTAACTTCCACTTCTTTCTTCCTCCTTCCCTTTCTCTCCTACCCTAATTTAACCACAATCATTCTTTGACCAAGCCCCTATTGCATTGAAATAGATTCTGTAGTCTTAACAGGTATACTCTTTCCTATTATGGGACAAACCACTACCATCATCCATTTTCAAGGTATTCTATTAAATTCGTTTGCTCTCTGAACTCAGACCTGTTCTTCATAGGCTTCCCACCGGTGGCTTTAGTTATTTCTAATATTCCAGTCTCTTGACTGCCTCAGCAAACCAGGGCCTGTTGGAAAATATCTGGTCTCCTTCATTTGACATACAAGGTATTTCAAATTTGTTCCTAAACAAATTCTCCTCAGCACCTACACATTAGGGTACCTCTCATCATTTCCACTTACCCCATGGCCCTTCTGGCCGCTTTCCTTTTATTGTGTACCTTCGTCTGCTTGCCAAATCTTTTTTGCATCCTTTGAGATCCTGTTAAACTGTTATATTCTTTCAGATGTTTTGATTTCCCCAAGCTGTTAATCCTGCACTCCCCCACGGCCCATGGAGTTGTAGTGTCACAGGTAGGCAGGCAGCTCTCTCTCTATCACACACACACACACACACACACACACACACACTCTCCTAGTTAACTCCTACACAATCCGCTCTTGGGAGACAGAAGTCATGTCTCAGTCATCTTTTTACCTAAGGATCTGACACGTTAGATTTAATGTCTACATGTCTAATGTCAACATGTACTGACACTGACCACATACTTGGCTGGAGGGAGGGAGGGAGGGAGGGAGCTTAAAGCTGAGACTGAGCAGATGAAAGTCCCATTACCTAGCGTGTCATATATGGTCTTTACATCAGAGTCTGTTCTTTCCTGTCCTTCCTATCCCCCAAATAACTCTTACTCCCCAGTTTCTAGTATGTTTTGTACCTGACCCTAAATGCCTTTTCTTCATCCAGACTTAATAAATCCCCTCCTTCCAACAGTTCAGAAAATCTCATCTTCTTCATGAAGACTTCCCTTTCCAAAAATGTATCCCTGATCTCCATTTCTTTATTCTACCAGTCATCCCCAACCAATGAGGCTCACTTGCTTTTCCATTTTAAGACAATGACTACCAATGCCAGAACCTCATTACTGACCTCCTTACTGTAGGTTGAAAGTTGACATAAAGCACATTCATTCTGGTGGCCTGTGGACCCACTGTCAGTCCAGTCTAAAGATAAAATATTGATATTGAGACTCTTGATGTACTTAGTGTTAATTTAACGACCTGTGTGCTTTTTGCTTTTTTTTTTTTTTTTTGCTTTGTCAGCTCCTAAAAGTAATGGTTCTTACATTTTTCAACATGTAGACTCTTGACAGGCATGGCAAAAAGCCCCCCGAGTTCTCTCCCTTGCTGCTTGCTTCATACAAATACGAAAACAGTGTTACCCATGTCGTCTTTTCTGTGCTATTCTAACCCACGGTGGGAGATGGTTTTTAAAGTCATTTTGTGAGACTGCCTTGCCAGCCAGCCCCAGGCTCTGGGAGCTAGCACCCTAGGAAGCAGAGGCTACGTGTGTTCTGCCTGACAGCACAGGACGCTCTCTGCGCTACGGAGGGAGGCCCCGTGCCTGCAGCGGCCCTGACCCAGGCTCGCCTGCCCTTTCTGCCCCAGTTGCAGGCACCTTCAGCTGCACCATGAAGTTTACGGTCCGGGACTGCGACCCTGACACTGGGGTTCCAGCTGAGGAGGGGTATGATGACGAGTACGTGGTGAGTCTCCCCCGCACGGACATGCACCCTGACACCCTTGCACCATCGAGGGACTTCTGCCTGCAGAGACCACGCTGCTAGCGACATCGGACGTGAACTTAGGGGCTTTCATTCTTCCCAAACAGATCACAACTGAGGAGGACCTGGACGGATCCTCCTCTGTAAGAGGAGTGTGTCATGCCCAAGAGAATTGGGATTTACCACTTAATGACTGATTAAAACAAAACTCACTTTCTGATGTCTTTATAACAGGGATAATTAAGAGATCAAACAATTACATGATTTTCATGGAGATCAATGAGTTTTATTTGAAGTATTGGGTTTTTTCTGTTTTTATTTAGCAGTGTTTAGTTTGCTTCTAACGTAGTCACATCATGGACTGAAAAAGCCTTCACAAAATGCAGGGAAAAGTTTTAACGAGTATCAGGCTGTGAGTGAATGTGACGTTCAAAGGCCCTGACTGGCCTGAACACGAAGGTTAGGTATGGCAGCATGACTACTTTATACCCCAGGGTTATAGGTGTTGATCTGAATATAGCTCTTGCCACATGTCCTGTTTTCTTGCTTTCCTTTGCTAAGGCCTACATCATTAGATTTATCTAGACCACAGAACTTAAACTACTTTGGTGGTAAAGTTTGTCCTAGGCTCCTGCAAAGGACAGAACACCAAATGATAAAACCATTCTAATCGGTCTCTTCTGTCCTTGTGTACTGAGGGACTTTCCTTTACTGACCCCTGCTTGTTACCTACTAGCTGGAAGACCTTGAAGTGACTGTGTCTGACCACATTCAGAAAGTACTGAAGCCTAATTTTGCTGCTGCCTGGGAAGAGGTGGGAGACACCTTTGAGAAAGAGGAGACGTTTGCCCTCAGTTCCACCAAAACTCTCGAAGGTGAGAACAATTTGGCTGTCGGTGTATTGCAGGATAAAACCTAATGGGCATATTTATTATTCCAGAGTATCTCTTTTCTTTAAATATCTCATAAACTATTTTGCTGAAAAGGCCGGGATCTTGTCTTCATCATCTAATTGAGTCAACCAGGTTCTAGTCTGGTGGCTTCCCTCCTCAGCACCTGCTGGGACGGAGGCAGACCCCTAGGCTGAGCTTCCCTGATACGGTTGCATCTGTCTTCTCAACACAGAAGCTGTCAACAACATCACCACCTTTCTGGGCATGCAGCCATGTGAGAGGTCGGACAAAGTACCGGAGAACAAGAATTCCCATTCCCTCTATCTGGCAGGTAAGAAACCGCCATCAGATTCCCCCTTTGTTTGGTCGCAAAATAGGAAGGGGTGTGCACAGGCCCTGCTCCTGTCTGTTATCCCGTCGTAGGAGTCCCAATCTGCAGCCCTGTCAATGTGAATAATTTGTTTTAGCTGTTTAGTTATTTGCAGGCTATCCTTAGGCTGTTTTTTGAAGAGGTGAATTTGGCCTAAAACCCTTAAATCTCTCCCGCAGATCCCAATGCCACCTGCCGCTGAGTCCTCCAGATCAGTACTACTGAATACCTTCTATGTGCCTGGTATCATGGCTATACAAAAGATTACTAAAGTTTGTACACAGGATTCAAGTCTCACCATAGACACAGATCTCTAGAAAAGCTAAACTAAAATAATAGAAAGGAAATGCAGGCAGAGCATGACATATTTCATTATTCAGAGCTTGTTTTGAGTTCTTAATCTAGTTTTCCTTGCTTTTTTCTCTCAGGTGTATACAGAGGTGGCTATGACTTATTGGTGAGGTCCAGGCTGGCCTTAGCAGATGGAGTGACCATGCAGGTGACTGTCAGAAGCCAAGAGGGAACACCTGTAGATGTTATCTTAGCTTCTGTTGGATAAATGTTTACTGGGCAAGATGAAGTCGATGCACACTTCACTGTCAGTGGGCTTTTAGGCTGGTGGCATGAATTTCCCAGAATCATACTTTTAAAGATTAACGTCTTTGGAGAAGCAAATTAAATATTTGGCCCTGAGCCAGCAGATCAAGCAAATATCTGTCCTTGTGCATGTAAATTTTTTTTTTTTTTTTTATTACACTTGGTCAACTTTGGTATGATAGTACAGCTTTGGGTGATCTTGCAAATCAAATACTATCCTCTACCCCAGCTGCTTAACCTCATTATAGTCTTTAATGTGTGTCTGAAAGCTCCTGACAATGTTGAAAGCTTTTATCCCAGAGGGGTGGTGGGGGAGGGGAAGCCAGAGTCCACTTTTGTCAAAATTCATTTTTATTAATAGAAAATAAACACTTATTCCAGTTTCAGTTGTTATACTTGAAGTTGCTAATAAAAAAAAAAATTTAAAATAATCACTTAATCCTCCTGTTTCGACTAAGACAGTGAAGCTGTGGCTTAAAAAAAATTTCAGCACCATTTGCTCATAGGTCTTTCAGAATTTGTTCATAAAGTTTCTGGAACTTTCCTGTCTGTAAAGTACAGGATTTACTGAGCTACAAGAGGATGTCTCTCTGAGACAACCAATGAGACGTTAAGTTAATCAGTCATCAGAAAAGGAATCTCTGTACATTCGGTACGGTAACCTGGACTATACAACGATCCCCTCCCCTCCAGCTCAGGAGGGACATGCCTCGAAGCACTGAGGTATGAAGAGTCAGACTGTTACTCGCTGTCAGAGTTAGCTAATAACAGTAAATCTCTGGCACGGATGCTACTGGTCTTTAGTATCCTGTGATTTTTAGGAACTTCTGTAAATAGTCTGAATTTAATTCAATGTATTCAGAAATTAAACCTGTTTAATAAGGTTCACTACTCTGCCAGAGTATCTGCTGGTTTAGTATCCTTAGAAAATACATATAATACATGTAGGTAAATCATAGTCTTAAAGTATACTTAAAATACTGCATTATTCAAACCAAAACCTATTTTAACAAAATGTTTATAATTAAAAGCAGCTCATGAAATGAAATCCCAAGTTATGACAAGGGAGACTCACTCTCACTTGAAGCTGTGTTTTTTTAGAGAACTTAAAAACGCATGTGCCCTTAAAGCCATTTAAGGACAGGTCAGGAGACACCCTCTCCTCATTCTTTACTTTAGGACTCCAGTCAAGGATGGGCCAGAAATGAGCATTTCTAGGTATTTCAGAAAAGTCCATAGAAGTGTTAAGACTTTTAAGAAATTCCTAATAGCGCAAGGGCAAGTCCATAAACTTGCTCAGCTGTGAGAAGAATGGGAGGTGGACTGTTAGGGCCATCCTTAACCGGAGCTTCTGTGGGCTTTTTACTATACGCTGATCACCAATGTGCGTCAGGTGGACTTTTGTGAGAGAATAGTGTTTGGTGGCCAGGACCTCTTTTGGGCATTTCTTCCTAAGTGGAATACACAACAGATAAGGGAGTAGGGGAGGTAATACAGGGAAGCTACTCTTTCCAGCTCAGAAGGAGTTGATGAAGCCCATATATGCATTCAAGAAGCCCATGGGATCCTCTAGCTGTGGATAGTGGCTAATGTGGTCATCCAGAATCGACACTGTGGACCGCGGCAGCGTTTTCCTAGTGGAAGAGAACAGCACGTAGGTGAACTTAAGGCTGGAGGGAGGGGACGGATGCAAGCCAGTGGGCAGCCCCGGTTAAGGCTCTTGTGGACATACCACACTGGAAGGAACCAACAAAGAGCTTATTCACCTTCTACTTTGGAATTGTATCTTAGGCAGATAAACTTGCCAATTCCATTTACGACATAAACAGACTAGTTCTTAAATGTTCATAATCCAACAGACAACAACCTGAGCATATAACACTTTACAGCACCTGCCCAAGCAGGATGACTTCCAGCTCCTTAGAGAAGCATGAGGCATCAAACAAGTGGGCCACTCAGCAACTCGCTATCCAAGTAAAGATAACAACGGACCTTCCTTAACCCTGGGAGCGGATGAGGGGAGGGCACTTTGTTTAAAATTAAATGCACACTATTTACTACTGGGTTGTTTCTGCTAGGCCACGTGAAGGTATGGGACAGTCTTCTGTGACATAGTCAAGATTTCATATTCCAACACCTTCTGAGTAAGTACCTAGAGAAAATAACCGATGAGAAGGCACTTTTCCACAGTGCACTCGTCTGCTCAGCTGAGGTGGAGGAGTTAGCTTTATGATCAGACTAAAACAAACATTTCTTAAAAGAGATGTAGTTCACTCCGTGGTTCACATGATAGCTGCTTCTTACCTGTACACCTAGGAATATGTAGTAACCATGACAGTGGAAATAGGCTGTATACATCAAGACAACGTGTAACTGAATTTTTTCATCTTTACATTTCTGAAAAGAAGATTTCCCAATTCATCCTTTTCTACTACGTTTCCTGGATGAACTGCCAGTGAGGGCAGAGACAGTGGCTATCCTGTTCACCACTGTCACCATGAGGAACAAAACAAAGACCCCTGAGGGAGACTCACCTGTACAGGTCCAAAAACTCTGGATAGGGATTTACGGGATCCAGTGGCCCATAGATAAAATGAACTAGGAAAGAGAAGAGGAACAAATTACTAAAGCTCTCACACCTACTCTCCTCCCTCAAAACAAAATGGTTTTTTTCCCAGTGGAAAACTCTAAAACATGCAGTATGATGGTTTGGCTTACGTATATTTGAAATGATTACCACACAATAAAAAGAAAAAAAATTCTCCTTGTGATGACAACTCTTAGGATCTACTCTCTCGACAACTTTGTTAGCTGTAGCGGCCATGTTGTGCATCACATCCCTAGGACCTCTAAGTGCAGGTTTGTGTATTTTGACTACCTTCCTCCAGTTTCCCGTAACCACAAATCTAATCTCTTTTCCTCTGAGTTTGGTGGGGTTTTTCAGATCCCACACAGAAGTGAGATCATTCAGTATTTTCTTTCTCTCTGACTTATCTCACTTAGTATAACGCCTTGTGGGTCCATCCATATTGTCACAAATGGTAAGACTGCCATTTTATGGCTGAATAATACTCCACTGCAGTGTGTGTGTGTGCATCTCACAGCTTCTTTATCCGTTCGTTCGTTGACGGCTGTTTCCATGTCTTGGCTGTTGTAAACACTGCTGCTACGAACAAGGGGGTGCAGACATCTTTTCAAATTAGTGTTTTCATTTCCTTTGGATATATTCCCAGAGGTGGAGTTGCTGGGTCATATGGTGGTTCTATTTTTAATTTCTTGAGACTCCTCCATACTATTTTCCACTGTGGCCGTACCCATTTACAATCCCACCCCCAGTGCACAAGGGTTCCCTTTCCTCCACATCCACACCAACACTTCTCTCTTGTCTTTCTGATGATGGCCATTCTAACACGTGTAAGGTGATATCTCATTGTGGTTTTAATTTGCATTTCCCTAAGGACCAGTGATGTTGAGCTCCTTTCATGTACCTCGTTGGCCTTTCCTGTATCTTCTTTGCAGAAATATCTATTCATGTCCTTTGCCCAGTTTTTAATTGGCTTCGGGTTTTTTTGTGGAGTGTATGAAGTCTTTTTATATATTTTGGATATTAACTCCTTATCAGATATATGGTTTGCAAATATTTTTCCCATGTGTTGATGGCTTCTTTTGCTGTACAGAGCTTTTTTAGCTTGATGTAGTCCCACTGATTTATGCTAGAAAACCTAGCTTCTTTCAATAAGTAGGTTATAAGGAACTTCTGGGAATAAGCCAACAGTCCATTTGGGACAGTTCTCCTGTACAGAGACACTCAGTCCCTCCTCCAGCTCCTCTGTGCCTGAACCAAAAGGACTAAGTCTCGCGCTCCATGTTCTCTTCCTATAAATCCAGGATACCATCATTACTTAGGTCTCTCTCCAGTTACAACTGACCGCTGACATTTTAAAACAACCACTAATTTCTGGAACACTACTGTGTATGAGACACTGCACTGATTTTTTTTCTTTTTAAATCTGTAAGATTGAAGAGACCAATGAGCAGAAACCACCTACAGCCTCTCGATTAGTCATCTAAACCGCCTTCTGTCCCGGCAACTCAGCATGTAACGTGGCAGCCACACGCCGCACAGCGCAGAAGCCAACCCCGCTCCCGCTCCTGACAGTGGTACCAGCTGCCCCTGCAGCAGCATCTCGCTGTTTCAGATGCTTCCCTCTACAACGCAGGTCACTGCTCTTCCAGATTTGCAGAGTAGGGCTGCCAGATTAAATAAAAGATGCCCAGTTAAATTTGAATTTCATGTAAGTAATGATTTTTTTAAGTATAAATACGTCAAAATATTGCAAAGCACATACTTATTCTAAAAAAGTATTTGCTATTCGTCTGAAATTCAAATTTAGCTGGGTGTCTCGTATTTTTATTTGCTAAATCTGGCAATTATTTGAGACCCATAGTCCCTCAGTCCTATCAAGATATAAGGTAGAAATACTCACTGGGAATAGTTACAGAAGCAAGAGCTCCCACCCAGCGTCTTCTAAACTTCTTCCTCTGGTTGATGTACTGTAAGAGACTATAGGACAGAGAAGTGAGCAAGAGTAGAACAAGAAATCTTTATTGTTACAGGTATGCAAAGGCATCCTAAAACGAAAGCTGCTACATTCTCATTTGGATCAAGTCATGAGCATTCCTTGTGTAAGACGGAAAGCTCTCCTTCTCAGTCACTGTTGCTACAGAAAAGACATGAAAAAGAAAGAGACACGTACTAGGCTCCTTTCACAACCATGATTAGACAATTAGAGGCATTTAATATTCACAAAAAGCCCAAAGTAGGATTTGCCAAAGTCAACCGGCCAGTTAGAAACAGAATTAGCATTAGAATTTGCAGCTGTTTATCTAAACTTTGTGTGCCACGTGGCTTATGCTTAAGGCTCACTATTCTCAATTTCTTTCTTCTTAGAAAGAACAGTGCATGACTTCTTGGTTTGCCTCACAGGTCAGAGAGAGAGGGAACAAGCCAGCAAGGAACAAAACAAGCAATCCCCTACCTTTCCCCCCCCCCCCCCCCCCCCCAAAAAAAGAGCTTCTCTGGAAACCAAAGCAAAGTGTTATTTCTTACCTGTCGATAACTAAGTTCCCGTCGTTGTTGCGAATCCCTGCCCACATGTCCCACAGCTCACTCTCAGAGGGGCGGGTGTACGGCCCAAAGACTGGGGTGAGACTGAAAGAGCCCGAGAGAGCAGGAAGACACATGTGAGAAGAATCCAGAATGTCAAATATGACTGGAACCTCACAGGTCACGCAAGTCTGACCCTTAACTGATTTATGAATTCCCTCTACTACTTCCCTGGCAGGTGGCCAACATCTTTGTTTTAAAGTATCAAACCCCAGGATTTGGCCCAGAATTTTAATGGCAACTTTTCACTACATTGTTCCCAGGCTATAGTAAATCAATCTTTGACAATGACTTACCCTCGGGAGAATACAAAAAAGTTCATCAATCGAGTGAGGATGGGTGACAACATGCCTCCATCTTTGAGAAGCTGTAGGTAAAGAAGTAAAGATTTTAGAGAAAGAAAACCACTAACCAGGACAAAAGTTTTATATTAGGAACTAAAAAAGGACCTTAGTCAAATGTCCTTCTACCGAAATATTTGTTTATTGGCTTTTCGTTTTTTGTTTTGCCTACCTATTCTCTCACGGAAGGCAAAACCTATTTGTAATTCCCTTTAAGATTACATTTCTACACTTCACTAAATCCCTAAGCCTTCTAACTGATGTATTCAACTTTAGGATCTGATCTATTCAGCCATCACGCTAATGATCCAAATCTCTAGATAGCTCTATTTCTCCAAATATTTGTTGATCTCTTACTCTCAGAAATGAGGCTCTACCTAGAGGCCGCTTCCATTGCTTTATCAGCATAAGAAGGAAAAAACTAACTTTATTAATGTAAATTCCTGAGGAGAGGATTTTCACGATGGCCCATTATAGCAGGTATGGCCCTTATATAGGTCCTAGCATTATTTATGTTGGTAGAAATCTTAAAAACTAAAGATTTTGTGACTGGAGTAGCCAACCTTTTGGAGAAGGAGAGGACGGTGAGTCTCAGGAAATATACCTATAGGAGAAAAAGAGACTTATGTTAATCATTTACCAACAACTTTAGGCCAAACACAGGTCCATTATCGGAGATGATCGTCCCTATTTACTGTCACCTTTGGGGGCCATCACTGCCAGGAACAGGATTACAAATAAGACTTACTTCTGTCATCTAATTCTCCAAGGGATTCTGTGTTTAACAGGTCAAATTCTATCCCACTGGGATTACTTTCCCCATTGTAAGAGTAGAGAAACAGGGGAAAGATAATGTACATGATCATCCATAATGCTGATGACTAAGCCCTGACTCCCCTTGGCCCTTCTAACCATTCCTCAGAGCACCTAGTATTGTTAACGGTTTGGGCTACAAAAGAAACCACCAGATTTTTTTCAGGGACTGTAGGTCCCTGGGCAGAGTGGGGAGGTGGGGGGGGGGGGGACGAGAGTTTTCCTTTTCCATTTTTCTAAGGGTCAGTGGGAGAAAGCCCTGAGCATTGCTGATAAACGGATAGACTCCTGTCCCAATCTGCCCTTACGGTATTCAGGGGACATGTGGATTATTCAAGGATTTACAAGCTGTGCTCCATGGCACACAAAGAAAAAGAAACCCCTCCAAAAGGTCTAATCAGAGATTCACGAATTTCTACCTGAAACTTGGCCCTGCTACCAATGAAGTTTCTGCAACAAACCAGAGGAGCATCAAGTACCTGTGGCTTCATCACAACTATACGCATACCCCAGTGCAGTTGCTGCAGAGTGCAAAACTTCACTTGCGCTCCTCACTACCGAGCGCAGTGCTCGCTAGACCTCCCATAAGCCTTGCTATGCGATGCTTTTACAAAGAAGCACTTATTACTACAATACAGCTTTTTATGAACTGTATGTTGGTATCATCCGTCTCTTTTATAATCCTATTCATTTTAGTTTCCGTATTTAAAAACATTCTTCTGAGAAAGGGTCAATAAATCTTATCAGACCACCAAAGCAGTTCATGGCACAAAAAGGTCAAGGGCCTCTGGTTTAAATGTGTCTGCCTGCAGTCTCATCAGATCACCACTTAGATGTCGAGGTAGTATCTACCCGTGGCCCTTCGAGGCTGCACTTCGCTTTCCACCCACCACCACGGCAATTACCTCCGTTTGACAGGCAGAGACTCTTTATGGTAAGCCGACCGGATCGATTCTGCTTGAACCTAGAAACAGGTGAGGGAAACACATCTAACTGAATGGACATACACCAACCCAGCACCTGAAGACAAACTCCCAAGAGGGCAAAGGGCCAGAAGGAACCCAGGAACCATTTACTTTTGCAGCCTCTTACACCAGTAAGACCCGGGACTAGTAGAGAAGCGTCTGTGACCTCACTGACCTATAGAGCAGCTCCTGAGCAACAATGTCTCCGTAGTCGTGAGACAACAGGTTGAGCCTGCGGTTCTGGAGCCCCAGGTGCCGCAGAAGTGCCTCCACAATGCTGGCCTGCTCAAAAATGGAGTAGTGATGCGGTCTCTAGGGAGAGGAAAAGCCCAGATATACCGGAGGAAGTCATGAGTGCAGATCCGTCTGCAGTCTGACCCTCTGGCCTCGTCCACCCCCTCCCCCACCCAACACCGGTCCCATCGAGATGCTGCTTACTGGTTTGTCACTGAAGCCAAAGCCCAAGAAATCAAGGGCAATCACTCGATGAAACCTCAGGGTCAGACCTTCCCAAATCTACAAGAAAGAAAGAGATGATCCGGCTTTTGTGATCCTGCATCTCCTCTCCTCCGACCTACAGCACAGGAATTTCATTCCCATCCTGGCTTAACAAACAGACTTCGATAAAGGGAAAATCTCATGCAACTACCACGGGCCCACAGATGATCCTCTTGGTTTACTCCTAATCTCCACTGAGGGGAAAACTCCAGCATTTTTAACTTGGCAATGATCCTTCCCAGATCACCAGAGTTTTTACTCCCTTACAGTAAATGAGAAACGGTTCTACACTTAATCCTATTTTATTAGGCAATTCAAATACGTAAGAACCTTCCAGTGCTGACAACAAAATCCTTGATTTTGGATTTTTAAAGACAGAGTAGGATCTAGAAATTTGATTTCATTACCTTGTACCAATCATAGCTGGATGTTGGAAAGCCATGTAAAAGCACAACTATCTCAGGACTTCCAACCACACCCACAGAGTCTGGGAAGAAGGAAAGAGATCAGTTAGGCTGACTGCCTATAAAAATAACCTTGGAAATCTTAAAATCGAAGTAACCTGGTATAAAGGACAAGAAACCCTGCCTAAATTAATGAAATAAAAATAACAAATTCCTTTTTAAAAAGGAAGCTTACTGCTTTAGGTAAAAACAGGCATTTGATTATTTTCTTTTATATATTAAAAACCTGTAAATAGCACACTTTACATGAAAATACTGGAAGGCAGTCTGCTTCATTTCACCTAGATTTTTTTAAAGTATTTCTCCATTTCTTCCTTTATTCTGTATTATCAATATGTAAATTGTTTTTCCACAGTAAAAGTAAACTTGCACAGTTAAAAGTATACAATCACGGGGCGCCTGAGTGGCTCAGTCATTAAGCGTCTGCCTTCAGCTCAGGTCATGATCCCAGGGTCCTGGAATCGAGCCCCGCATCGGGCTCCCCGCTCGGCGGGGAGCCTGCTTTTCCCTCTCCCTCTGCCTGCCGTTCCCCCTACTTGTGCACGCTCTCTGTCAAATAAATAAATCTTTAAAAAAAAAAAAAAGTATACAATCACAACATAAACACTACAGATTCTTTGTACCTTATCATTAAGGGCCTCACAAAAATTTTCTAAAATATAGCAACTCTTCCTCAACCTGATGGACACCTTAGTTTATTTTGTTTGTCCAGCACTTTTATTTCTCCCAGTGGAGAGCCAATCCAGTATCAAAAGCATAATGCTCAAACTATTAACAATTCTAACAAGTATAAAAAAGGATTAAGCAGTACTGACATTAACTTTTTTTAATGCAGAAACATCTTTTAAATTAGCCAAACATTTAAACAGTAAAATGCCTTGCTTTTAAAGTATTAGATTAAAAGTGACACATTCATACATCCTGCCAGTGGCATGAGATTTGATAAGGTTTGCAAAAATAATTAGAAGCAATTTAAAAATATACTTATTCTTGAGAACCCATGCAAATAAAATCATTCCACTTACAAGTAGTATAGTTTGAAAATATATGGAAAAAATAAACATATACACGAAGATTTCCCTTCAACATTAACTATTTAAAACATTGAAAAACTAGAAACAACCAAATGACCAATATAAAGAAAAGTATATACTTACTTCGTTTGAATATAGCAAATGAGAGGAGGTCAGGAGCAATAATGAAAAACGGTTTATGACAAACATTTTTCGTTATTGCTCTTGACCCCCGCCCAAAAGATATCTTTTCCAATCTCATTTCAGTTTCTTTACCTATAAAATGGGGTTAATGGCATCCATCTCCAAGTACTGTTGTAAAGATATTTAATCTTAAAGATAATAACAAAGGTTGAAAACATAATTCAATGACTAGCATATGGTAATTACGGTAAGTAGCAATCATAATAATTATCATTAGCAAATTAATCTATACAAAGGTATAAGGCTTAAATCACATTTAGTTATGCATATAACAATCTTTACAGAAAACAATAAAATGAAATCAGGGATGGAGGGAAATAGAACCAGTGGTAGGGCTATCTACTGAACACTAGGGGCGCCCAAAAGAGAAAACTGATACCAATACAAATGAGGCTATGAAGAAAAATTACACTGAAAAGTCAGTTCTACAGAAATCAGAATCTCAATTCCATCGCCCCCACCCCCAACAGTTTTCTTTGAGTTTCCCTGCTATGGAGTTATTGAGGGGAATTAACCCATTCCTCCAAGCACACTACCCAGAAAAAGGGATTCCCCCCCCCCCCCCCCCCCCGGGGGGGCAACAGAAACCAACAAGAGACCCAAAATGAGTACCTCAGTGGGACCCACGGAACCTATTATACACGGAGGGTGCTCCAACAGTCCTCTTCTTACCTTGGTAAAAGATGCGCAGTCCCTTGTAGGTGAAAAATTTGCCTGACGATTTCCATGAGTGAAGAGCAGGAGAAAGCTGGGGAGGGGGGATATGCAGATAGGCCGCCAGCAGGGGCACAGCCAATAGCCCCACCTGAACCCACCACTCCCTCATCCTGTAAGAAAATCAGAGACCTGGGGTAAGCAGTCAGATGATGCTGTGCATGCTTTTACAAGCCCCAAATTGGTAAGATGGGGTGGGAAATTTCTGTACCATGCAGTGACTACCTTGCCCTCCATATGAACCATGGCAGAAAGTTTACCAAGAAGAATGTAAGCACACCTCTCCCTGCTTTGCAATCGCCATACCTGTTCACCATTCTAATTTTAAGGAAAAAATATATTATTTTAATATGTAATCTTCCTTCTCTCCTTCCCACTTTAATCCCTCGGCAACGCCCGCCCGCCGCCGCCACTGTGCTTTTCCTAAAACCTGAAGAGGTTTTTATGTAAAGTAAAAGGAAGTTAAGTATTGTGCACCTTTTCATTGGCTTTTATCAAAGCTTCCCCAAAGAAAAAAATGATTTCCTTCATATTTATTCTAAAAGCTCTACCACCCACCCACCAGCCCCCACCAGTAAAATGTTAACTATATAGAGATACATATATGTAGTTTTTTACTAATGTTTAAAAAAGCATCACATATCCTTAAGCAGAGAGCTGTTTTTGATTTTTTAATATTTATCAACTCTCTGACCCCAGTGAAGCCCCACTTGGTACTACTCCCTGGATCTGTGCTGAGAAACTGCTCCAGGTAAACAGTCTGCGAAAGTAAGAAGCTAGGTACACTGTGTATTCCACCATAAGCAGCTTTGTCATGACCCAAAGATCTAATCTCTTGAGAGGTCAGGGCAGCAGATTATATTTCTGCTTTTCTTAGACTCTTGAGGTAGCTCCCATTTATTTAATTTCTTAGGATTGCTACCCCCACCCTGCACACCCCTCAAAAAAATGAGGCAGAGCTCATAGGCAACATCTGAAAATTGCTTTTGTCTTTGGAAGGAAAGCACTGGTTTGCACAGCCAACCTTCTCATGCCCAGGACTTCAAAGGTCCAAGTCAGTCTATTCACAACGAGGAGTGCTAAACAGGAATTAGACACAGTTCCCTCTGTTTCTAGTTTATGACTGCTAATAGTCACCAGGAAAAGAATTATCAGTAGAATGGAAGTTCTCTAAAATAACCAGAATGGAAATACCTTCTAAAATAAAAATAAGAGTTGTCAAGAAAATAGAGCTATAAATTAGGGAAATGAACTGTTAAAGCCCTGGCAGAAAAGGCTCTGTGTGTATACACACCCTTCCACCATCTTGCCTGTAATCTGGCCACAATCCCTATCCATCACAAACTAATCCAGCTCACAAAATACCTTTTTTTTTTTTAAACTCTAAAACAAGTAAGGCTGTGGTCCCACAGAGGCCAAATCACCACGTGCCTTAAAGACTCTGAGTAGCGCCTCTCTTTTTTTCTGGCATCACTAGGGCACTTTTTTTTTTTCTTCCTCCATAGTAGCTGTCCAGAAAACAGACCCAATGATTTGCTTGTATCTTTCAATATTATAAATGATTCCCCAAAAATGCCCCCAATCATCATCATATCACCATTTTTACCCCACAAAAGCAGCAGGCCACATCCAGTATCTACTTGAAAAATGAGATGACAAAAAGTATCAGGTTTGTGTATCATTAGCTATCATCTGTCCCGTACTTCAGCTCCTACATTTGCACGTTCACATTTCATCACTCCTTCCCACCCCACCCCTCCCCGGCCCCCGCCCCGCTTCTCATCTCATTCATTCAGGGGTTCCAGCGGACGAATATCTGCAATGACTCAGCAGAGAGCCAGGGAGGGGCTACTAGAGGAACAAGCAGAAGGAGGCTCCCTGCAAGGGGGGTCGGGTGCAGGAGGGTGGGGTAAAGGGGCGTGGGGGGGTGGAGGGGGGTGGAGGGAGTGATGGGGTGGAGGGGGGTGGGGTAGGGTGAGGTGGAGGGGGGTGGGGTAGGGTGAGGTAGGGGGGTGGAGGGGGGAGAGGGGGGGAGGAGCCTCGGGGGCAACAACTGTGCATTTTCCACTCTTGGACACCCCCACCCTCTATACCTTCCTTCTTTTTCACTCCAAGAAAGAAAAGAGGCAACCTTTCAGGAAGCCTTTTTTCTGGTTTAATTACTCGGTAAAAATGCCCTTAACCACATTTTAGGATTTTTAGTAGGGAAGCAATCTGGCAGTCAGTAGCCAAATGGGATTAATCATTTTTTGACCAAAATCTCCATTACTTGATGAGCCACAAGTCAAGAGTATAAATTCAGCAAACCCAGGTAACAAACCTTCTGGAAATTAATCAACCCTTCCGAGCCTTGATTTCTTCGTCTTGTAAAGAGGAAAAAAATACATTTAATACCACCAAACCTGCCACCTTCCAGCATCGCGGTGAAGCTGTGAACTACTTTGTAAACCAATGCAAACAATTCATGTGTAACATTATGACAGTTTGATCACATCATCATTCTCACTTAGCTTCTCATCACAGAAATCTGTAAAATACTTACGCCTCGGTGATACGGTACTGCAAGTTCTAGTCATACCTATGCAGTTAACTCACGCCACAGCAATACCACGGTCTTCAAATCCTAAATCGCGCCACAGTGATACCGGAGTCTAGAAATCCTAAATCGCGCCACAGCAATACCACAGCCTCGAAATTCTGAATCATGCCAAGATGATGCGGGGGTCTAGAAATTCAAAATCACTCCAGGACAATGCCGGGGTCTAAAAATCCTAAATCACGCCAAGGCGTCACTGGGGTCTAGAAATTCTAAATCGTGCCTGAGCAATGCCGGGTCTAAAAATCCTAAATCGCATCTGAGCGATATCAAGGTCTAAGAAATCCTAAATCACGCCAGGGCGATGCCGGGGTCTAAAAATCCCAAATCGCGCCAGGGCTCTGCTGGGGTCTAAAAATCCCAAATCGCGCCAGGGCGATGCCGGATGTCTAAAAATCCCAAATTGTGCCAGGACGAAGACGGAGTCTAAAAATCCTAAATTGTACCAGGGCAACGCCGCAGTCTAGAAATCCTAAATCGCGCCACGGTGAAGCCACGGTCTAGAAATCCTAAATCGCGCCAGGGCGAAGCCGCAGTCTAGAAATCCTAAATCACGCCAGGGCGAAGCCGCGGTCTAGAAATCCTAAGTCTCACTAGGGCGAAGCCGAGATCTAGAAATCTTAAATCGCGCTAGGGTGACGCCAGGGTCTAGAAATCCTAAGTCGCGCCAGGGTGACGCCAGGGTCTAAAAATCCTAAATTGCGCCACGGCGACGCTGGGGTCTAAAAATCCTAAATCGCATCAGAGCGATACCAGGGTACAGAAATACCAAATCTGGGAGATCTCCAGCTCAATATCCTACTGCGTGCAGGAGTGACATCCCCTCCCAAGTAGGCAGCCAGGGCTCAGAGGGCAGGCAGGTGCGTCTCCCCACCACACACACCCCGGGTGGGGGTTTTCCCTCCACTGCGGGAGTCGCGGTCTGGCAGTTCTAGTCACACCTATGGCACGGACACGCAGAGTCCCCACCAGCTAGCCTGCACCCTCTCCGGGACGGCGGCTTGGAGCCAGCCACACCCCCTCGCGCCTGCCGCGTGCACCCACCTGCGGAGGCGATCTCGGCGTACCATGGCCGCGTCTTATCCCATGCCGCCCGGCACACGGGTCTGGAGCACCGCGCGCCGCAGCGCCCGCAGCAGGGCAGCCCGGCAGCCCGGCCGGCAGCCGGGCACAGCCTACAGCCTGCGAGGGCGGCGCCGGCCGCGGCAAGCAGCGAGCAGCCACCCGGGCGTGCGCTGCGGCACTGCGCGAGGTGCGGCTGCCGCAGAGGAAGCACCGAGACGTGCTGGTTGCCGCGGCAGTGTCGAGCGAGTGGGCACCGACTTTTAGAGCCCACCCGCGCCCCGCCCCTGGCCCGCCCACCGCGCCGCAGTGCCCCTCCCGCCACGGCCACCGCCCCTCCCCATGGCCCCTCCCCGCAGCCCTGCCGCCGCAGCAGGGATGGAGCATCCTTCTCGCAGCAGCTCCTCTAGGGGGCACCTTTAGGGTTGTCGACCCCTGCCAGCACCCCGCTGCTCCCTCACAGGCCCCCCAACGCTGAGCTCCAGGTTCCGCAGCAGAAATCCTCCTCTGCTGAGTTTACGCCGCTGGAAAAGACCACAGATCCCGAAATCCCAACACACACCCCCAACCACAGACCACCACCCACAGTGCCCCCAACCCCGAGGTGGCCACTCGACCTCAGGTGCAGTGGGGCTCGGGGCGGCCAACGGTGGTACCTGCTCTCAGTCTGCACCACACCGAGGCATAGGTTCTGAACTACGTGAGTACCCAGACCAAAGCAGCGGTCCTCGAGTACCCAACCCCTCCTAGGTCCCTAACTATGGGTAAGCAGAAAGGACACAACCAAATGGCTAGGGAACGGTAAGCTCTGCTGGGACTACTACCAATCTCATCGGCTGATTCGGGGGACGGTGGTTAGGAAGCCAGAAGGGCAGAACTTGGGGAAAAGTCTGGGTTCTCTCTCTCAACCACGGCCATGGCCACGGCACCAGGCACGTTTCCTTTGCAGCAGCACTACGTGGCCCGCATGCCAGAGCCCCGCCGCAGCCCTCGCGCTGCACCCGCTCCCAGCAGAAGGCCCGTACCGCGCCAGAAATAATGATCTTCACAATTACGAGACTAAAACTCCCCTTTTTTTAGATGTACGATTGAATCACAATGCAAAGGCCCCAGCGGTACAGGAAAGAGGGAAGGAATTTTCTTCTTCACCTATAATCCTTTGAAAGGCATATATTATGCCTCTGAAAAGAAAAGTGTAGAGAATCACAGCGTGTTTATGTTCATATTCTGACTATAAACTTAAAACTCTGACGAAGGCGCGCGCGGGATGCGAGCGATGCGAGCGAGCCAGGCAGCCCAAGCAGTGCCGGCTCCCTCCAGCGGGGGCGCTGCAAGCCTCTCCTTCCACTCACGCCCGCCAGCCCAGGCCATTCCGCAGCCCAAAGCGCAGGCAAGCACGAATCGCAAAAGGCCAGTCCATCCGAGCCGACCCAAGGCCACCCAGCACCTAACATTGCACTGGGAGGTAAGGGCCACCAACCAGGCACAGGAGAAACCACCACTTATAAGCTGTCATCAAAACGTGTGGCGCAATCCAGGGTACACTTCTGGTGTCCGATGAAACGAACGCTTTTTTTAAGCACCTACAATGAGCTAAAAGCCGGGGATACGAAGATGAATGAGAAATGGCCCCTGCCCCAGAACAAGATGTTGACCATCCGGTGGGGAAGACAGACAAGAACTGACGCTGCTTAAATTTTCCCTTTAATTTCCTGGCAACATTCTGTGACAGGTTGGCCCCCTCCCCCTAACACATAAGGCCCTCAAAGGCCGAACCCAAGGATTATTCACCTTTTGTATCTCCAGAGCCCGCCACAGTGCCAGCCACAAAGCAGGCCCCTAATAAATACTGCATGAATAAGTACAAGAATTTGAGGGCGCACAGGGGAGGAAGTAATTAAGGGGAGGGGGGAGGGTTGTCTTGAATGATGAATAGACGTTTACCGGAGAGACAAAGAGCATTCCAACCAGAGGGGACGGCATTTGCAAAGCACGGAGGCGCGGGACTGCACAACCTTTGGGGAAAACTGCAAGTCCTTTGGGTTCCGCGAGGACTGGCAAAAAAATTAAGGCTACAACGCATATTTCATCCTAAGGAGTTTGGAACTTGTCCTAAAGAAAATGAGAAGCCACAGATGGATGTAAACCCTTTATGGACTTAATTGGTTACTTACCAAAATATAAATTACTCCCTTTAACAGAAGATTACCTGTTTTAACTAACTACCACCTTTTAAAGACTGAATTACTTAGCAAAATTTAAATCAGTCCACTCAACGGAGTAAAGGTTTTCCCATTTTAATTACGACAATAACAATCTTTGCATTATTTTTTTTTCGTATTTGTTGTCAATGGAACTGATGAGTCCTACGGATTCCACACTTTCATTCTCACCGCACCAGGAGCACCAGCACCCAAGATGAAGGCAGTTTTGTATTTAATGGACTGAGAACTTACAAAGGATCTTATTCT
Organism: Mirounga leonina; assembly: GCF_011800145.1. Lineage (NCBI taxonomy): Eukaryota > Metazoa > Chordata > Mammalia > Carnivora > Phocidae > Mirounga > Mirounga leonina. The sequence goes on along the minus strand of NW_023270451.1, from coordinate 69,026,650 downwards.
GAAAGCCACAGAACAAGTGGGCAGATACGAGAAACTGCTGGGGGGAGGGATAGAGAGGGGACCAAGGAAGCTCTTGAAGACAACAGGAATTCTGAGTCGGGTGCTCAAGAGAAACAGAGTGGCTAGGAAAAACTTCCTTGGAGAAGGAGGAATCGAGGGTTGAGGACTTCAAACCCGGAACTTGCTTAGGCGAAGAAAACATTCCTGTTCGGAAGACCCTCCAGTGCAGAGGCAAAGGAGTCTGAACAATGCAGAGGATACTAGGAGAGGTCGCCTTCGCTAAAGCCGGGAATTTGCTTTCCAAAGTCGAGGGAGAAGAGAAAATGCTAGCAACAATGCCCCAGGAGCCAAGGGGTTAATGAATTTCCTAAATGTGCCTGCCTTACTTCCAGAAAGAAGCTTCCTCCACCAGGGAGAATCTAGCCCAAGGTATAAAACAGTCCAAGCGCCTGAGAAAACATGTAACCATACATAAATCCAAAGTCTGCCTCCGGCTTGCTCTCAGTACACTCTTTCAGTTCTTGAATACAGATACCACACTCCACTGACATCCCATGCAGCGCATTCCCTCAACCAGCAGCTTATCAGACACTTCTGTCACATTCCAATTCTAAGATGGTCCCACATAATAAGACCTCGGATCTGTGCAAAAATTAGTGTCGAAAGCTCAGCATTCATTGTACAACAGCGATATGAGATCAGCGGGGCTGGTACCCTACGTTCGATAATCACATTTTTCTAACCCCGGTCTGAGAACCACACTATGACAAGCACAAGGATGTTTCTGAAGACAATGAGACAGAACTGGGACTGCCACTTTGAAGAGCCATCTATTATCATCGACTCAAATAAATGGAAGAAGTTCGACATGGGAGAAATTTGGTTGAACATCAGCACGTGTTAGAGACTCCGAGCTTTAGGTGACAGTGAGTCAATGTGATATGGCCCCAAAAATGCCACTGTAGATTGCAGAATGTCATTAGAGAAGCACCGGGAATAAATTGATCCTACTCTGTTTTGCTAGCCAGACTTCAGAGAAAGTATTTTATTCTGTTTTACAAAGCAATTTAAGAGACACCTCAACAGGAATTTGTTGGGAGATCACCTAAAATGCATTGCAAATTATGTCACTGAAGGTATAACCGCTCTCATATTTTAAGCATGGATCTTCACCAATTTATCCCTAATCCTTACAATAACTCAGCGAGAGGACTATTTTCATCCACATTTTGCAGAGAAAGATACAGCAGCTCAGAGCACCGAGTGTTAGTATGTAAAGGACTGGGAACTGAACACAGATGTGTCTGGCTCCGAAGCTGGCGTTCTTTCCAATACCCCACACTGCCTCCCTGTTTAAAATAACTGGGCATGTTTAGTTGGAAGAAAAGAAGCCTTGTGGAGTAAGTGGAAGAAGGAAATGTGTTAGTAGTCCTCAAATATTTGTGGAAGCAGCATTAGACATTTTATTCTGTATGGCTCCAATGAGTGCAAATTGTAGAGAAACAGATGTCGATTCAACATAAAGAATTTTCCAACAGTCAGGTCTGTCTGGAGAGACTGAGCGGCTCAGCCATTTTGGGACGTGACAAGATCCCCGTCACTAGGGGCTGGGTAACCCTGTGGCTGGTATGCAAGCTCTGGAAGAATGCACCAATGACCTTATAGGTCTTTTCCCATCTGACAGAAACTAAGGATCAGAGAGGTATTGGAACTTGGCCAGGGTGACCCCTCTACTGAAGGGTCAAATCCAGAGCTAGGTCTTCCCTGGGTGTTCCTCAGCCCACAACTCTTCGTACAACATGGTGTTTCATGCTGAGGGCAAGACAAATTGAGATCAATACAATCACATAAACCTCCCTCTCAGCCAAATTTAATCAATATACCCCAAAAGTGACTGGTGTTTTCCTCTTCAGGCTCATTTTTGGGTGAGAGTCTTTGGTCGCAAAAAGACCAAAAGATGTGTGGTAGAGAAGCAAAAGGTGAATAATCCATTAACCAGATAAAATGAACCTAAGCGACAGAGAGCTGTTACTATAGATTACAGTGTCACTGGGCCCCCCTAACGTATCTTTACACACCCTCTGCGTCACTGGGCACATCCCATAATCCCACACCTGGTCCTATCCCACTGGTCCATACCTTACAGTACATCTTACACACTCACACAGATAAGATAAATAGGTTGAAGGATTCGACATAAAATTGTCTCTTGCATTTTTATAGCTCTTTGCCTTTCACATGTATGATCTCATCTGATGCTCACCACAATCCTCTAAGGAAAACAGCTACCTTCTTTCAGACAGACCAGCCATTTCCTAGCTGCCTGGGGAAGAGAGGACTACGGTACACAACTCCCCCCCCCCGCCCTTTTTTTTTTTTAACTCCTTTCCACATTAGATTATTCCCCCAGCCGGGATGAGTCAACGCAGAAGCAGGTGTTCCGCTTTTCCTCGATCGCTATCATCCCCTCACACCTTCTTCGGCCGTCCCCCCCCACCGTGCCCTCCAGTGCCCCCACCCACGCTACTCCGCAGCGCTGCTCCCGAGTCCCGTTACTACCACTCCTGCCTGGCACCGCCCGCCAGTGGCTCCAACTCCCAGGGCAAACTACCCCGCCGGAGCCGTGTGGCCGCGCCCCCGCACCGCACACTCGCCCAGGCCCCTGTGGCCGCCACGTTGCTGACCACGACCACTGCGGCTGTCCCGGAGTGGGAAGGCACAGCCTCCCAGGAATTCGAGTCCCGGTTGCCTGGAGGGGCGGTCAAGCCGACGGACGTTCCAAGGGCAGTCACGCCGAGGGCGAGGGTTAGGGGACTTTTGTGTTCTCGTCCGACCCCGAAGTTCTGGGGGATGACGACCGAGGACCTCGCCCACGTGGCCCTCGTGTGGCGCGCACACCTCGCGCAGCCACCCACGAACCCCAGCGTGGTCCTGCACGCCCCAGCATCTCCTCACGCCCTCCTGGGCCATTATCAGTCAGAGCCTGGAGCCCAGGATGGGTGTGTGCTCCACGCACACTAGCCACATACCCCAAGTGTGGCCATACCCACTCTTCGGGTGGCCTGGGAGGGTGAGGGTGGAGGGTCACTTCTCCCCCGCCCGTCTCTTACCTGATTCAGGTAAGACCTGGGCTACAAGACTCCATGTTTGGGGGAAACGGTTGCGCATGCGCTTCCTGCGGCCAGACGTCCTGGGCCTTACCCCGGTCCCCAGAGAAGACCCGGCCAAGCCACCGAATACCCGGCTCTGGGCTAGAGCGTCGCCATCTCCGTGCACCGGCCCCTCGCCCCCAACCCAACCTGTGCAGCCGCCTTCTCCCTGCCGGGCGCCAGCGCCACCTATTGCTAAGGGCATGAAATGGCAGGCTGTGCCTTTGAGAAGAATCTAAGGGATAAATGAGAATAAAATTTTATACGGCCTTATCTTTCACGTGATAAACTGAAGGCCAAAGAACAGATATTTGGGTAGTTATTAACTATGTAGAGATCTCTGGCGAGTCTTCTATATCTCAGCCATTCATTCATACTACCGAACGACTCATAGTACCCTAAAGACTCCCCAGTCTACATCACCAGCCCTGTCCTCTACCCCAAACTCTAGATGCATACATTTGCCTGCCTTGTGTTCGTCTTCACATGAATGGTGCACACACATCTAATACTCAACAAGGACTAAGTTAAATTCACTACCCTTTCTCCATGTCCTCCTTCCCACACTACAAACGGACTCCCGAGAACCTGTGCTTCCTTCTACAGTCTCTATCTTGGTTAATGATATTACCATTTACTCCAGTCTCCCACACACAATCACCAATACCTGTAACATAATGGAATGAGGCTAAAGAGCCTGGCAGGTTTGGGTACAGATGCCAGCAAGTTCCTTCTTTCCCCCTCCTTTTCATCTTACCTCCCAAATGTCTCTTAAATTCATCTGGCTCCCCTCTGTTCCCACTACCATTTGTCCTTAATCAGGTCTCATTATCACTCAGCTGGACTACTGCCTTCTAATTGGTTTCCAGGTCTCCACCATCACATCTTTCCAATCCATCATTCACACACCTGCCAGTGATTTTTCTTAAAACTCTTTTCGGCCTCCCTATTGCCAGTGCTAAATTCAAACTCTAGCTTGGCATGCAAAACACTGGTCCTTCCTCTAGAATCTTCTCTCTTACTATTTCCTCCTGTCCCACGCCCCAAAACTTCACAATCTAACCAAACATTACTAATTGTACTTCCTCCCAAACACCGTGGGTTTCCTTTCTCCATGTTTTCCATGCATACATGTTATGTTCTTGCCCCCTACCAAATACATTCTTCCCCACTTTGCTACCTAAAAAATTCATTCCTCAATACTCAACTTAGTTGTCACATCCTCTTGCAAGTCTCTCCTGAAATCTTCCCACAGAACAATCACTTTCTCTTTGTGATATCTGTGTCCCTTGCACACACTTCAACAGCTGCACTTACCACTGTATTTTTTAAATTTATTTATATTAACATATAATGTATTATTTGTTTCAGGGGTACAGGTCTGTGATTCATCAGTCTTACACAATTCACAGCACTCACCATAGCGCATACCCTCCCCAATGCCCATCACCCAGCCACCCCATCCCTCCTACCCTCCTTCGCTCCAGCAACCCTCAGTTTGTTTCCTGAGATTAAGAGTCTCTTATGGTTTGTCTCCCTGTCTGGTTTCATCTTGTTTCATTTTTTTCCTCTCTTCCCCTATGATCCTCTGCCTTGTTTCTCAAGTTCCACATATCAGTGAGATCATATGATAATTGTCTTTCTCTGATTGACTTATTTCACTTAGCATAATACCCTCCAGGTCCATCCACGTCATTGCAAATGGCAAGATTTTTTTGATGGCTGCATAATATTCCATTGTATGTATGTATGTATATATATACATATATATATATATATATATATACACACACACACATACACACACATCTTTATCCATTCATCATCTGTCAATGGACATCTAGGCTCTTTCCATAGTTTGGCTATTGTGGACATCACTGCTATAAACATTGGGGTGCATGTGCCCCTTCGGATCCCTACATTTGTATCTTTGGGGTAAATACCCAGTAGTGCAATTGCCTGTGTCGTAGGGTAGCTCTATTTTCAACTTTTTGAGGAACCTCCTTACTGTTTTCCGGAGTGGCTGCACCAGCTTGCATTCCCACCAACAGTGGAGGAGGGTTCCCCTTTCTCCGCATCCTCACCAACATCTGTCGTTTCCTGACTGGTTAATTTAGCCATTCTGACTGGTATCACACTGTATTGTGATGACACTAGCATATCTTGTCTCTCCCACCACATCACTGAGCTCCTTGAGGACAGGGACAGCATCTTGTTCATTTCTGACTCCCTTGTGCCGGCCCAGCATTTTATAATAATAAGAATGAATAAAGCACACATTTGCTGATCACTATGTACCAGACTGTGCTAAACTCCTATATATGTCATTATTTAATTCTAACATATAAAAAGAACTATTATCCTCCCCATTTTACCAATGAGAAAACTGAGGCTTTGAAAGATGAAGGAGCTTACCCAAGGTTGCTGCTGGTAAGTTGTGGAGCCAGGATTTGAACCCAGATAGGTCTAGTTGTGTTTACTCATCCAAGAGTTTGGGGAACTGGGGTGCCTGGGTGGCTCATTCAGTTAAGCATCCGACTCGTGATCTCAGCTCAGGTCTTGATCTCAGGGTCATGAGTTCAAGCCCCTACTTTTTAAAAAGTATTAATCCTTACAGAGTTAATTTATTTTTTAAAGGGAAAACACACAACTATTCTACACTACTGGATGGAGATTGTTCTAATTTAAACTAATGGTATAGAAGGCCAAATAAATACCCTTGATGTCAGGTGAAATAAAAAAAAAAATCCTGCTGCAATTCTGGATAATCTGTTATTATATGTATGTTATGAATATTTTTGTATTGTAAACCAATAATAAGTACATTTTTTCAAAACCCCTTCTGGATAAGTGGGAGAGGGGGGATCTAAATCGAAAGAGTCACCATCAGAATGCTCAAGAAGTTGCTGGAGGGGAGCCTGGATGGCTCAGTTGGTTAAGCATCTTGATTTCTGCTCAGGTCATGATCTCAGGGTTGTGAGATCAAGACCCCCATCAGGCTCCACACTGGGCATGAAGCCTGCTTAAAATTCTCTCTCTCTCTCTGCCCCTCCTCCTCTCTCTCTCAAAAATCAATAAATAAAATTATTTTTTAAAAAAATTATCTCTCCCTCTCCACCTCCACCCCCTCTTAAAAAAAAAAAAGTTGCTGGAGATGAGGATACCAAAATATTGTGCGGGATGCCTGAGGTCTAAATGAGTTAGTATTCGAAGAGTGCCTGGTACATAGGAAGTATGATATTATTGCTACTGCTATTACTGTTGTTGTCGCTGTTAAGATCTTCAATAGCTCCCAATCCAGTGGTACAGATAAGCACATAAGCTGATCACAAGCCAAGTGATGAATGAACAATACAGCTGTGAACAAAAGTCCAAAGGCGTTCCCAGAGGTGGAAGGGGAAAGTATCTGCCAGGGAATAGGGACCCAGAGATCACATGACGGAGGAAGGTCGCTAGAACTGGAGCAACACCACCTAACTTCTACGGAAACATTTGTCAGCAAATCTTTTACTACTGAAGGTTCTGTTCCTCCAAATCTCTAATACTCGGAAGTTTCCTCACTCTTCCAAGCATTCTGTTGCCAATGGCACCAGCAGGGGCCTTAACCACTGGACAACACGAGACTCTCACCAAGTCGACATGAGAGTATGCCGGAGGGAGAAAGGTGAGTGAAGCTTATGATGGCGTGGCCCTGTACTCAAAGGAGGTTCCAACCCCACTGGATGTCTAACTAGGATAATGGTGACTCCATGAGGGAAAAGCACATTCCCATCCCCCAGGCTCCAGTCCCTCCTTAGCAGAGGAGAGACAGCTGGGCACAGACTTGGTGATGTGTGCCCTGAGCAAGAAGGAAGGGCTAGGCAGCAGCGGCCGTCGTCCAGCTTGGCAGGCACTGCCCAGTAAGGCCCACCTCTTTCCTCCAAACTCATGCCAGGTGTCTAGCACACTAACCCAGTGTTTCCTAAGCCAAACGACATGGAAGGCTGCTTAAAAGTCTACATTCTTTACCACAGGCCATTAACTTTATATGTAGGCAAAACATATTTATGTTCCTCCTGTTCTTCAATAAACAGAGTAAAGAAACTTTCTGTGGCTAGTTCACTCTGGACTAGTGAAATGAGGGCAGCTATTCTGATGGGAATAACTAATGAGACACATACAGAAGAAAAAGTTAAACATTAAACAGAGGAACACTGTTGGTGGAATTAAATAGATGCAACTTTTTTGGGAGGGCATTTTGGCAACAGCTATCAAAACTGACCCAGCAATTCCACTTTGCCAAATTTATCCTATGTGTATACTCCTTGACATGTGTTCAAGGATGAACAATGCTGCATTATTTGGGAAAAAAATTTTTTAACTGAAATTAAGCTAAATGTGCATCTATAGGGTGCTACCTATAAGTCTGTCTAATACCTAAAGCTTCTGGATAAACATGAAAAAGCAAGGTTCAAAACAATAGGTCTATCACAATCCTACTTATATAAAAACATCTGTGTATTGTATATCTAAATATCTATATATTTACAATATTGATATATTTATATATGTATTAGAAATGCCTGGAAAGATACAGATGTGACAAATTGGCAGGTTAGGGACAAATTTAGTCCACAGGGAGATTTGTTTATTGCTTTCTTTGTTTTAAATTTAAATCTGGAATGCCTTTAGGAAGGCTCCATACAGCCCTCTTAACTCTATTATCTTACCCCTTCAATTCCCTGAGTTGTTCCTTCCCTGGCCCCTAAATGCAAGTGAGGAGACAAGTGGGTATGTGTGGGGTAGCTGGAGGGGTACTTTAAGTTGTTATTTTCCACTTCCATCTAATCAGCAGACATGACTTAAGGGAGGGTGGGGTAGGGACTGACGTCTTTCATTCTCAAGAGAAGAACTAGAGGAAAACACGATCCTGAAAGAAGAGGCACTGATTTGCAAGCTATTGCTATAGTCCTGATAAGGAGCCAGGAGCATCTGAACAAGCCAGTAAATGCAAGGATGAATTGTGAAACGCAGATCTGAAAAATCTTTTTAAATCCCTTATCAGCCACTGCAGTTAAAAGAATGCACAAGCTTTTCTTTCTTCTTCCTTCTTTCCCCATCATGAAAAATTGCAGCCTATGGTTTATCACATGGGCCACTGGGCAGGGCTCTGTTGTGCTCTGTGGGAATCTAGCTCTACTCAAAGCATGCCTGGAGAGTCTCATTTTCCCATGCCTGCAAGTTAATTTCTTTCTCTTCACTGTGTTGATACCAGCTGTATAGAAAGCAGGAGGCTTCACCACTAAAGGTATAGCAGAAATCAAACTCTGATGTCCCTGGACAGAGTCGACCAGATAGTACTGTCCTGGTCCTTGTTGTCTACCTTGTAGGATCAATGGTTTCCACATTTCACTTTGAGATAATATTAGAAACCCCACAGCCTGAAAGTAAGAGCAAAGCTTTACCTTAAAATAAGAACAAGGAAAACTTCCAAATGAAACATTCCCTTGTTTTTGGCAGTAGCTAAAAGACAGCCTGGTGTGAGAGTCCTGGATGCCATACTATGCTCTTTCATCTACAGGAAATTCTTCAGTTGAATGAAATTATTTATTTGAAAAGGTTTCGTTGAATTCAGGCTGGTATTTCAGAGACTTTCTCTTCTGTTGTCTCAACAGTGGGGAATGCAGCATGGTACTAAGTTGGAGAGATTGGGGCATGAATAAATTCAGATCCATGACTTACTCATCCCTTTGGCTGGATCATTTCTCAAAAACAGAGAGAGGGAGAGAAAGGGGGACGGGGAGAGGGATGGAACACAGAAGTTTTATAATTGTAGAAAGGGTTACCAAAGAGTTGGTAACCCACTCTATCCCCATTCCCACTATGTCTGTCCTAAAACATTATGCCTGTCAGGGATATTCAAGTCCTTCAGTGCAAATCCACTGAGTTCATACAAGTAACTCAAATGTCCATTGACTGATTGATGGATAAATAAAATGTGGTATATGATACAATGGAATATTATGTGGCAATAAAAAGGATTGAAGTACAGATACTTGATACAACATGGATGAAGCTTGAAAATACTGTATTAAGTGAACAACGCCAAACACAAAAGACCACGTGTTGTATGATTCCATCTCTACACAACGTCAAAAATAGGCAAATCTATAGAGACAGAAAGTTAGATTAATGATTGCCTATGGCTAGGGGAGAAGAGGGGAAATAGGAATGATAGCCAACGGGTATAGAGTCTTTTTGGGAGGTAGTGAATATATTCTAAAATTGATAGTGGTGACAGTTACACAGTTCTGTGAATAAGCAAAAAACCACTGAATTGTATATTTTAAAAAGGCAAATAAGTTGTTTTTAAAAAATAAAAAGAAGAAAAGATGTATGCCAAGAAAATACTCATTTAAAAATGTGAAGTTGCTAATTTGATTGATAGATAGATATAAAATACTTTGGAACAAGGAATATTACCATAGATTAAGAAGAATTTTACAATAATGAAAAAGGGATCAATTCATGAAAAAAAGTTCTAAGTGTGTGTGTATATATGATAATAGAGCTTCGAAATAACTGAAGCAAAAACTGATGGAACTTAGAGAAATAGATAAATCCACAATTATAACTTGGAATTTTCATTTTCCTCTCTCATTAATTTATAGAGGAAACAGACAGAAAATGAGACTATAGAACACTTGAACAACACTATCAATCAATTTGAACTAAGTGCCATTTAAAGAAAACTCCATCCAACCAAAGTAGAACACATAGTCTTTCGACTGAACATGAAATAGTCATCAAGATAGATCATATTCTAGATCATAAAACAGGTCTCAATAAATTTAAAAGGACTGAATTCATATTACATATAGATCTCTAACCACAATGGAAGTAAATTATAGATCAGTAACAGAAAAATATATGGAAATCCTTAGATATTTGGAAATTAAACCCTAGACTTCTAAATAATCCATGGGTCAAATAATAAATCACAAGAGAAATTTTTAAATATTTGAACTGAATGGAAATAAAAACACAACATATCAAAATTTGTGGGATACAGCTAAAGCTGTGCGAAGAAGGAAATTTATAGCAATGAATGATTATATTCAACAAGGAGAAATGTCTCAAAACAAAAATCTGATCTTCCATCTTAAAAAATTATAAAAATAAGAGCAAAGTAAACCAAAATAAATAGAAAAAAGGAAATAATAAAAAGCAATCAATGAAACAGGAAACAAAAATAATAGAGAAAATCAATGAAAATAAAAGCTGAGTCTTTGAAAAGATCAACAACATAAAACTCTAGCCAGACTAATCAAGGAAAAGAAAAAGAAGACAAAACTTACCAATAGCAGGAATAAGAGGACAGAATACAGATCCTCAGACATTAGAAGGATGAAAAGGAAACATTATAGACAACTTTATGCTGATAAATCCAGCAACTTTAATGAAATAGACAAATTCCATGAAAAATATAAACTACCAGAGATCATTCTGGGAGAAAGAGATCAACTGAATATCCTTATATCTACCAAATAAATTGGACTCATGGTTAAAAACCTTCCCACAAAGAAAACTCCAAGGTTGGTGACTTCACTGGTGAATGCTACCAAATATTTGAGGAAGAATAATCCCAGTTTTACATGAAGTATTCTAGAAATAAAAGAGCCAGGGACATTCCCAATTCATTTTATGAGGCCAGCATTATTCTGTTGCCAAAACCAGATGAAGGCATTACAAGAAAACTAAATACCAATATCCTTATGAACATAGATGCAGAAATCCCTAACAAATCTTTGGCAAATTGAATCTAACAGTATATAAAATGAATAACACATCATGACTAACTGGGGTTTATCCCAAGAATGTAAACTTGTTTTAATATTCAAAAAACAATCAGCAGAATTCACCATAATAACAGACTAAAAGAAAAACCATCCCAGTAGATGCAGAAAGCATTTGACAAAACTCAAACCCCATTCTTGATAAAAATTGTTAGCAAACTAGGAATGGAAGGGAACTTCCTCAACCCCAAAAGAGAAAGACCTATCTCTAACATAATTTTTAATGCCTTCCCTACTAATATAGGGAACAAGGATGTCTACTCTTCACATTTCTGTTTAGCATTGTACTGGAGGCCCTAGCCAGTGAAATAATGCAAAAAAAAAAGAAAATAAAATCACACATATTGAAAAAGAGTAAGTAAAACTGCCTCTATTTATATACAACATGATTGCATATGTTGAAAATACTAAAGAAACTATTAAAAAGCTACCAGAACCAAAAAGTGAGTTTATTAAGAGTGTAGAATACAAGGTTGTTAAGTATATTTCCTAGCAATGAACAATCAGAAACAGAATGTTTAAACAATACCATTTACAGTAACATCCTAAAATCATGAAGTACTTGGGGATAAATTAACTAAATAAAATATTATGAGGTCTATATACTGAAATCCTTACTGAGAAAATTTAAGGAAGATCTAAATAAGTAAAGAGTTATATGATGTTCATGGATTAGAAAACTCAATATTGTTAAAGTATCAATTCTCCCCCAATTGATCTATAGATCAGATGCAATCACAATAAAAATCTAAGCAGATTTTTTTTTTTAATAAAAAATAAGCTGATTCTAAAGCTTATGTGGAGCACTCACTTTGGCAACACACATACTAAAGTTTATGTGGAAATGCAAACAACCTAGAATAGCTGAAACAATTTTTTTAAATTTTTTATTTTTTTTAAAGCTTTTATTTATTTATTTGACAGAGAGAGACACAGCGAGAGAGGGAACACAAGCAGGGGGAGTGGGAGAAGGAGAAGCAGGCTCCCCGCTGAGCAGAGAAGCTCCATCCCAGGACCTGGGATCATGACCTGAGCTGAAGGCAGACGCTTAATGGCTGAGCCACCCAGGCGCCCCGAAACAATTTTTAAAATAAAGAACAAAGTTAGAGCACTTACACTATCTTATTTCAAGACTTACTCTAAAACTATATTCATCAAGACAAGGTGATACAGGTGTAAAAATAGACATGTACAGTAATGTAACAGATTACAGAGTTTAGAAATAGACCCACATATATATGATCATTTGATTTTCAACAAAGTTCCCAGGCAATTCAGTAACGAAAGGATAATCTTTTCAGAAAATAGTACTGGAATAAAACAGAGGTCTATTGGATATCCACATGCAAAACACACACACACACACACACACACGAGAAAAAAAATCTGGGTCTTCACATCATAAATTTAATTTGAAATGAATCACAGACCATAACAAAAACATATTCAAAATGGACCACAGATCTAAATATTATAAGAACTATAATAATCCTAGAAGAAAACATAAGAAAAAACTCTTAGTGGGCTTTGGTCAAGCAAAATATTCTTAACTAGGACATAAAAATATAAAATATGACAAAAAATGATAAATTAGACTTTATCAAAATTAAAAACTCTTGGGGCACCTGGGTGGTGCAGTTGGTTAAGCATCTGACTCCTGGTTTCAGCTCAGGTCATGATCTCAGGGTCGTGAGATGGAGCCCTGTGTCAGGTACCCCACTCAGTGGTGAGTCTGCTTGAGATTCTCTCTCCCTCTCCCTCTGCCCCTCCCGCTCAGGCTCTCTCTCTCCCCCCGCCAAATAAATAAATCTTTTTAAAAAATTAAAACTTCTCAAAAGACACTGTGATGAAAACAAAAAGCCACAAAGTATTTACAATACCTATAACTTAGAAAGGATTTGTATCCAACATACCTAAAGAATCGCTCAATTCAATAAGAAAACAACCCAGTTTAAAAAGAGCAAAATATTTCAACAGACACTTCACCAAAGAAGGTATATGAATAGCAGATAAGCACAAGAAAAGATGCCTAACATCATTTATCGCCAGGGAAATGCAAACTGAAATCACAATGAAATACTACGTCAGGCCCAGCAAAGTGACTAAAATTTAAAAGACTGAAAATACCAAGTATTGACAAGGATATGGAACTCCTGAAACTCTCATACATTGCTGGTAAGAATGCAAAATGATGTAACCCCTTTGGAAAACAGGCTGTTTCATGTAATGTTAAGCATATACTTAATACATGACTCAATTACTTAGCTACTGGGTACCTACCCAAGAGAAATGGAAATATATGTTCACACACAGTCTTGTTGAATGTTCAGAGCAGTTTTATTTGTAACAGTCAAATCTAGAAATGCCCTTCAACTTGTAAAGAGGTAAATTATGGAATACCCATTCAACAGAATAATACTCGGCAATAAAAAGGAATGAAATATTATATATGCAACAGTGTAGATGTTTCTTAAAACAATTATGCTAAGTGAAAGAAGCCAGATAAAAAAGACTACAACCCATATGATTCCATTTATATAAAATTCCAAAAACAGTGAAACAATAGCATCTACAGATAGAAAGCAAATCAGTGGTGGCCAGATCTCAGGGGGTCAGGGGAGGGAATTAATTGCAGAGGTGGCCCAGAAAACTTTTTGGGATGTTGGAAATGTTCTATGTCTTTGTTGTGATGGTGATGAAATGGCTGGATACAATATACACTTAAACTTACTGAATATTATTGTATGTAAAGTATACTTCAATAAAGTTGACTTTTAAAGTGATATAAAAATTATATTTAGTATAAGTTTAGAAAATGTCTGGAAGAATGTACATTAAATTCTTAAGAATAGGGATGAGACCACAAAAGACTTTCACTTTCTACTTCACTTAGTTACATATTTCTATAATGTTTTATTATGTAATGAAGAGACTTCTATATTAGTCAGGATTTTCGTGATTGCCAGTAATAGAAACCCAACTCAAGCTAATTTAAGAAAAGAAGGAATTTATCAGTTTACGTGCCTGTATAGTCTGGGGTAGATTCAGACAGAGCTGAATCCAGGTACTCCAATGAATTTATTGAGAATGAGGCTTTCCCCAACTATTGGCCCTTTTTTCCTCTGTGTTGGCTTCATTTTCAGACTGCCTCTCCCTCAGTGATGAGGACAAAGTAGACTACTAGCTTAGCAACTCCAGAGGAAAAGACACACCAGGAAAAGTCCTGGGCCAACTCTTAATGACCCAGCATGGGACACATGTCCTTCCCTGAGAACTGGGACTATGACAGCCAAGCCTGGGTCACAGGACAATGCATGGAGTTGAACAAGGGTAGGGTGGTCTCAGCTCAGCCCCACACTGAAGATCAGTTCTCAAAAGGAGAAAAAAGAAAAAAAGAAGAAGAGGGATCTGATATCAGAATAAAGCCAGCTTCGCAGGCAAAAGCAGAGCATGACCACTACAATGTACTGCTTTTAGAATTGGGGGGGGGGGTATTTTGTTTTTGTTTTGTTTTTTGTTTTTAATCTTTAGAGTAACTGAGCCCAAGGCAATATTCTTCGGTGCTCTTCTAACACAGCACAGTGTACAGGAGGAGAAGGCATTCCTTGGCCTACTGGTATGAACTGAATGAGTCTACCTAAAATTCATATGTTGAAATCTTAACCCCCAATGTGATGATATTAGAAGGTGGGGCCTTTGGGAGGTAATTAGGTTTAGATGATGTCATGAGGTGAAGCCATCCACCATGATGGGATTCGTTTCCTCGTAAGAAGAGGAAGAGACTTGGGGCGCCTGGGTGGCGCAGTCAGTTAAGCATCTGACTCTTGGTTTCTGCTCAGGTGGTGATCTCAGAGTGGTGAAATGGAACCCCACATTGTGCTCCAGGCTCAGTGCAGAGTCTGCTTGAGATTCTCTCTCTCTCTCTGCCTCTGCCCCTCCCACTCATGCTCTCTCTCTCTCAAAGAAATAAATCTTTAAAAAAAGAAGAAGAAGAAGAAGAGGAAGAGACTGGAGCTCTCCACCATGTAAGGTACAGTGAGAAGCGACCATCTACAAGCCAAGAAGTGGGTCCTCAGCAGACACTGAGTCTCCCAACACCTTGATCTTGGACTTCCCAGCCTCCAGAACCAGGAGAAGTAAGTGTCTGCTGTTTAAGCCTCTGGTATTTGTTACAGGAGGACATAGCAGCATTCTCGGAGATGGGCTGGAGAGAAACTAAGGAAGATGCCATCCAAGGGGAATACTTTTTTCCCCAAAACAGAGAGTAATTTGTAGAAAGGGGTACTTAAAGGAAATGACATAGGAAGTTGACTAGGGATGAGCAAAGGATTTCTGAGTCAACCTGAGGGTGGGGCATGGGGATGGCTGGGGCACGGGGATGGCTGAAACCTTTGTGGGTTGGCTTCTATGCACCACCAGGATTCAAGCCCCAGGATAAAGATACTGTACTTCTGAAGTGTCAGGCCACTTTTGCTTGATGGTAAATAATTTTAAACACTTTCATATTAATACAAATTCAAATGCATTATGAAGAGGAATGCAAAAGTTGCATGAATTCTTAAAATAAAAATTTTCTGCTTGCAATAACCCCTTCGGGCTGCCTCTCATTCTCCCCTTCATGTGAATTCAATCATTTCTGCTGTTAGGAATGCTTCAGTGGAACATTTGAAGAAGTACTTCTTTAAGGAATAAGGGCTGGGTAAGGGATGTTCTTGGGGTTTTTTTTTTTTTTACAGTGTCCAGACACTTTCCAGAAGAAGAAACCAGGCAAGGATTCAGAATTCAAAAATTTGGGATTTTGAGGCTAGCATCTGGAGGGGTTGGCGGAACTGATGGGAGTATAGCATTAGGGACTGAGGGTCAGGACTGTTCATGCAAACCCTAAGAGCAGCTGCATTCTTGGGTAACATCTCATGTGGAAAGTATGGGATCCTGCCCTGGCTCAGGATCTGGATTAGCGTCTCTTGGTAGGAGTAGGAATCTAGTGTTCTTGGAGAAGCAGATTCATTTCTGGGGTCAGGGGAAGTTCATCTCCAAACAGCAAGCTCTAGTGAGCCAGCTTTCAGCTTCACAACTGGTGGAGGAGAGAGATGGAGCCCAGAGGTTTTGAATTCACAGGTTTAATGAAATATGGGAGAGCAACAAAGGGTCATAAAAATAAAGACATTTTTACACCAGAAAAGTAAGAAGGACAAAATAGAAATGACATTCCTTCCCTAGAAAAGGACCATTAGTTGGCACCTGGTCTTTTTTTTTTTTCTTCCCCCCTTCCCCATCATCACAAGGCAGAAAAAAACTTTATCACAGATCACATCATTCTGAGAAACTGGGAACCAGTGAAGCAACAAGATGGGTCCTTCCTTTCATGCATTCTGGGATGAAATGAAAATTACCCCCAGGAGGATTATATTAAAAGACAGAGGGATTCGTTAACACTACTGTAGTAATCATATTGCAATATATATCAGACTTACATGTTGTACACCTTAAACTTATACAATCTTATAGGTCAATTATATCTCAATTAAAAAAAAAAAAAGACAGGGAAAGACCAACTCATGGCAATCAGCTGGACATCTACAGCTTAACCAAGGACACCACTGCTCCACTCTCTCCTGGGTGGGGGCCCTTTGGAAATCTTAATCAATAAGTCTTGACTAGCATGGTGGATTTTAAAGGACAGGAAACAAGAAGGGGTGGAGTCAAATTGGAGAATTAAATTGGAAATATAGATTCTTGGTCTGAGGTGGATGAAGAAATTAAGTAATTACAAATTCAAAGGCAAAAGAAAAAAAGAAAAGAAAAAGGAAGAAACACAATCAGCCTGCACCTGGAGCATTAGGTTCTGGAAATCCAATTTGCACATAAAGAGTGAAGGGGCCTTCACAAAGGGGGGCAGGAGCTGAGGACCTGCTAGTGAGCAGAGGACCGTTGCCCTGGAGACAGTCTTAGCTTAGAAATGGCAAATAGAAAAATAACAGGGGCTTAAGGAAGAAAGGAAAAAAAAAAAAAAAAAAGACACTACTTAGGATGGTTGAAATCTTAGAAACCAGACTAGACTACATGAAAGAAATGTACTTAAAAGGACAAATATAGATTTAACTGCTTTAATAAAGGAAAATAGGAAGAAGGAAGGTATTTTACTTGTTTCTAGGTTAGGATAGGTGATCACACACACAAGAGATTTAATAGAGGGGATGAGAGAAATTTGTTAGAAACAGAAACTGGGATACACTTGCCTGTCTCCTAGCCTTTGTCCCAGAGGGTACTATCAAAATGTGCACTTGGAGAGCCATTAATAGAAAAATAATAGTAAAAATAAATTCAGGGAGCCTCCTTATTGTTGCCCATGATAATGACTTGAAATGGTAGATTTAAGACTGGGAAGTTCAGAGTTATTAGCATGAAATTGACGAGTTTCAAGGCAAGGCAATGATTGAAGGGAAATAGGTTGGGCAAATATAGCCAGGAGGTTTGGGGGTTAGGACTGGCTAAAAGTTGGTCTAGACACTGCCTGCAAGGTGGCTAAGGGTTTTGGTATTGAATTTGGAACCTGAGAGGCTAGACTAGAGAAGGGATCCTATCTGGATGACCTGGAGCAGGGAGAGCCACCAAGACAGGTCAAAGGACTTGGAGTAAAAGACAACTGGGAGAACTAAGTCCAGGGATAAGCACAAAGGACAGGTGGGGAGCTAAAAACAGTAGCCAATAACAAAGGAAAGATGAATAGGGACAGGTGGATATCATATCAAGTAGGTCTCCAAATGTCCATCAACTGATGAATGGATAAAGAAGATGTGATACACATACACACACACACACACACACACAGAGGAATATTACTTAGCCATCAAAAAAATGAAATCTTGCCAATTGCAACTACATGGATGGATTCAGAATGTATTGTGCTAAGTAAAATAAGTCAGAGAAAGACAAATACCACATGCTCTCACTCATGTGGAATTTAAGACAGAAAGCAGAACAACATTTGGGAAGGGGGAAAATAAAAAAAGGAGAGACTCTTAACAATAGAGAACAAACTGAGGGTTGATGGAAGAGGGGGATGGGGGATGGGCTAGATGGGTGATGGGTATTAAAGAGGGCACTTGTGATGAGCACGGGGTGCTGTATGTAAGTGATGAATCACTGAATTCTACTCCGGAAATCAATACTGCACTGTATGTTAACTAAGTAAAATTTAAATAGATGATAGATAGATAGATAAAAAGGAGGGTTTCGGGCAATTGCAAGAAGGGACTAAAGCAGTGGTTTTCAGAGTGTAGTCCCCTGACCAGCAGTATCAGCATCAGTTGGGATTTGGTAAAATGCAAATGCTTGGTAAATCAGAAACTCTGGGGGTGGGGCCCAGCAATCTGTGTTTCAACAGACCCTCAAAGTGATAGCAATGCACACTGAAGTTTCAGAATATCCCTACTAAAGCATCCCTGACTCGCCTTTTAGTGGCTGCTGAGATCAGCTTGCTAGGAGGCAGGGCTCCTTCAAACCTCGGGGCCAGCCTCAGCAGGAGGATAAATAGTAAGACTCACTGAAGGGGAACCACACAAAGCTATATTGGGGTCTGACATTGGTGTCAGACTGATGGTGGGAGAGATCTGAAGCAAAATGACCCAACTTGTAGAAGAGAGGTAGACAGAATTAGTTTAAGTAATAGAACTTTGGGAAGAATCCGAATTCACTGATAATCTCTATCAGAGAACTAACTCTAGAAGACTACAGGTTTGTAACAGAAGAATTAGCGAACCCAATAACAGAAAACAAACAAAGGTGACCCCATGGTCTTCATACTGAACAGGTCTACAGATCAGAAGGTCCCCTGGAAATGGAAAAGGAAATTTTTCAGCTCGGAGAGATCAGGTAGTAAAGCAACAAGAAGCTTTAGGCATCAGGAACCAAAAACATGCAGACATAACTGGATGGGGTCAGGGCACTAATGGAGAAGACTGTAAATGACTGTAATTTTCAGAGCCGTGAAGCCATAAATTGCACTGGGAGGGCTGCCTGCTATTAGTGTAGCACTCTCTGCTCTCAAGATGAAGCAGCTGGAGGCTGTGGAATTGGTTAAAGTGATTCCTGGAAAAATAAAAGAAAATTGAATATGTACCATAAGAGGTCTTCTGCCAGCCCCCCAAGAGAGATGGGGCCCAACGCCCTGGATATAGGGGCCTGGGCCATCTTCAGAGGTGAGACTGTCTTCACGCTTCTGAAATTCAAGTATGGAATTTCAAGGCTAAAACTCAAGGACACTAAAAAAGTAAACAGACTGCCATTCTTGCTACCACTAAACTTCTGGTTTAGTAGAGAGGCAGTGGAAAGGCCTCAGCCTATGGGGTTAGTGACTGTATGCATGATGTGGAGAGAAAACAAAAACTTGCTCTGGAAATGGTCTTAGCTTTAGAAATGACAGAAGGCAAACAAGGGACATAATAGGGGCTTAAGGAAAAGAAATATCCTTTCCAAGTTCCAGCCCCATAAACTGCTGATACAGCAATAGGAAATAAAAGTTAAGATAAATGAGGGCGGATCAAGGCACTAGGAAATCCAAGAATGAGAACTAGGCAAATGGGTGGGCCAGGGATGGAGGACTGCCAGAGACTGAGTCTATTTCAAAGCTTGCCTCAGCCCTCCCTCCTATTTCCTTTTTTTTTTTTTTTGGTGGTGGCGGGGGGGAGTGGTGAGTTTTTAACAGTTTTATTGAAATGCAACTGATGTCCAACAAACCACAAATATTTAAAACATATAATTTCATGAATTTTAACATACACATATACCCCCCAAATCATCATCATTATCCAGAAAATTTCCTCCTGCCCCTTTATAATACATTTCTTTCCCTTCCACCACCTCCTACCTACCAACCCCCATCCAGGCAATCACTGACCCAATTTCTGACACCAGATTGACAGAAATTTTCTAGAAATTTCCTACAATTTTTATATAAACTTTCCTAGAATTTTATATAAATGGAATTGTGCAGTATGTACTCTTTTGGATGACTTTTTTTCCATTCAACGTAATGATTCTGAGATCCATCCATGTTGGTGTATGTATCAATAATGTATTCCTTTTATTGCTGAATAGTATTCCATTATGTGGAATCAACTATAGAGCCAACAAGTATCTATTCTAGTCATCTGTAGATGACTAGAATTTATCTAGTCATCTGTAGATGGACATTCAGGTTGTTTCCATTATGGGGTATTCTAAATAAAGCTATTATGAACATTCATATGCAAGGCTTTGTGTGGATATATTTTTCTTAAGTAAATGCTGATGATGTATTATTTGATTCGGGTTTGATTTGCTAAACTGATGTTAAGAATGTTTGTGACTGATCATTAAAACCCTAAAAGAAAAAAAAAATGTTTGTGACTACGTTCATGAAAGATATTGGCATCTAGTTTTCTTTTCTTATAATGTCTTTATCCAGTTCTGGTATCAAGGTAATGCTGACCTAGCAAGATGAGCTGGGAAATGTTTCTTCCTCTTCTGTTTTCTGGAAAAAAATTATATAGAATTAGTATTTTTCTTAAATTTTTGGTAGAATTCATCAGTAAAGTTATCTTGGCCTGGAGAGTTAATTGGTTGGTTTACTTGTAGGAAAGGTAGATTTTTAATCTACAATTCAATTTTTTTAAGTTTATTTTTTTTAAATGATCTCTACACCCAGTGTGGACTTGAACTCACAACCCCAAGATCAAGAGTTGCATACTCCTCCAACTGAGCCAGCCAGGCGCCCTACAAATTCAATTTTTTTTTTTAGATTTATTTATTTGAGAGAGAGAGAGAGAGAGAGAGCACAAGCAGGAGGGGCAGAGGGAGAGAGAGTCTTTTTTAAGCAAGCTGAGTGCAGAGCCCCACCTGGAGCTCGCTCTTATGACCCTGAGATCACGACCAGAGCCAAAACCAAGAGTCAGAGGCCCAACCAACTGTGCCACCCAGGCACTCCAAATTCAATTTCTTTAATAGATATAGGACCATTCAGGTTACCTATTTCTTCTTGAGCAGGCTTTAGTAGTTTGTATCATCAACAAATTTATTGGCATACATTTTTTCATAAACGTCATTAACCTTTTAATGTCTATAGGAGCTATAGTGATATCCCCTCATTCATTCCTGATATTGTTAATTTGTGTCTTCTTCCTTTTCTTCCTGATCAGTTGGCTACAGATTTATTTACTCCACTGATGTTCCCAAAAAACAGCTTTTAACTATCTCAAAGAATGAGCTCTTAAGCAAGTTTCTAGGACTTTGAACCATTAATTAATCCCTTATCACAAGAGCATTCCAGATCCACGTCTAAGGGGACCCACCCATAGATAAACTATAGTAAACTCAGGCTTCAAGAAATTATGCTTGAACATTAATTCACCATCCATCTGGAGACAGGGGTTCCCAGCAGGATTAATAGGGCTAGACTTCCTGATACCAAGAAATCCAATTTTTCATTGAGAGTCAAAAACCTACAGGTATTCTTAGGTTAGTGCTTCAGTTCACTGCATACCATGATTTTCTAGGCATATTGGTGATCCCTAGATGCCCTCCTCTCTATTAAGAGCCAAATATTAGAATGGCTAACCAAGAAAAAAAGAGAGAAGATTAAAATGACCAATATTAAGAATAAAAGAAGAGACACACCATTGATATTTAAAGGATAATAAGGCAATTTTACAAGCAATTCCATGCCCCCAAATTCAAAAGCTTTTATTTATTATTATATTTTTAGAAAGGAGTAAGGAACAGAGGGAAAGGGAGAGAGAAGATCTTAAGCAGGCTCCATGCTCCACAACCCTGAGATCATGACCTGAGCCAAAATCAGGAGTCGGATGCTTAACTGACTGAGTCATGCGGGCACCCCCAAAAGTTTTATACAATGGACCATTTACTTGAAAGACACAAATTACCAAAACTCACTACAGAAGGCATATATAAGAATAGGTCTGATAACCCTATTAAAGAAAATAAATTTGTAGTTAACCCCCCCTAAAAAATTCCATGAGAAGATGATTTTACTGTGAATTCTACTAAGTAGTTAAGGAAGAAATAATATTAACTCTTTACATTCTCTTCAAAATACAAAAAGAACTTCCCAACTTATTTTATAAGAACTGCCTTACCTTCAATACAAAAATCAGATAAAGACATTACAAGAAAAAAAAAAAACTATAGACCAATATCTCTCATAAATTAGACATGAATCCTTAACAAAAAATTAGCAAATTTGAATTCATCAATATACAAATATATAATCAATATATATTACATAATGGCTAGGTAGGGTTCACATTAGGATTGCAAGACTGCATCCATATTCAAAAATCAATCAATACAGTTCACGATATTAATAGACTGAGAAAAATCATATGACAAATGATTGTAGATGCAGAAAAATCTTTTGTCAGTTCTGACAAAATTCAGAACTGATTCATGATAAAAATTCTCAGGAAAATTAGAAATAGAAGGAAACTTCTTTAACCTAATAAATGATATCTACAAAAACCCCTACATCTAACATCATACTTAATGGCAAGAATTGAATGCTTTCCTTCTGAGATCTGGGACAAGGCAAAGATGTCCTTTTTATCACTCCTATTCAACATTGTACTTGAATTCTTAGCTAGTGCAATAAGACCAAAAAAATTTCATAAAAGGTATACAGATTAAAAAGGAATAAATAAAACCGTCTTTAGCCACAGGCAACATGGTTGTGTTTGTAGAAAATTCCATAGAATCTACAAAAACACTCCTAGAACCAAAAAATGAGTTTAGCAACAGTACAAGGCAAAAGGTTAACATACAGAAGTCAATTGTATTCCTATATACAGGCAATAACAATTGGAACCTGAAATTAAAATAAAACAATATCATTATACCATTCACAATGCATGTGACTACCACTTGCAATACCCCCAAAATGGACTGAGGTATAAATCTAGCAAAATATGTGCAAGATCTGTAAGTGGAAAACTAAAAAATATTGATGAAAGAAATAAAAGAAGATATAAATAGAGAGATATTAGATGCTCATTAATTGGAAGACTCAATATTGTTAAGATGTTAATTCTACTAAATATGGTCTATAGATTCAATGCCGTCCCAATCAAAATCCCAGCCAAATTTTTGTAGATTTTTATAAGCTTATTCTAAAATTCACATGAAAAGACTAAGGAATTAGAATAGCCAAACAATATTGGGGGGAAAAAAAGTTACCTGATTTCAAGACTTACTGTTACCATAACACTACAGTAATCATGACAGTTATTATAGATGTAGATTAACTAGAATGTTGGGGGAATCTCAGGATGGAATGCAAAGTGTGACAAAGAAATCCAACTGCATTACAAATGTATGCTATAACTACACTTGAGGGTGTGGGTAGAAAAGGAGCTGACCTAAGTAACTTTGGAAACTGCATTTTGACTGGAAGTTTTAAGTCTAAGGACAAAAGAAACTATACATTTAAACTGCATTCTAGTTGGTAAATTTGTTTCTTATTGGAGTACAGCTTCATAACTCTGAAATTGTCTTATAAGTATATGGGAGATGAACAATTAGAGGTGGGAACCAGGTTTCTCAGTGTTGGAGAGGGAAGTGACAGAAAAGAAAGAAAAGGCTAAAATGAAAACTGTAATACTGGTTTGGAGTCAGGGGCATCAGTATTAATTCATGGCTGTGTTACATATATACACATACATATATAGATGCAGAAGCAGGTAGAGATATACTTGTATTTATGAGCTAGCGTTTATACATAAATTGCCTAGTTCTGTCTGCTGAGAAGGCCTAAAACCAATGACATCCCAGTAGTAATGAACAAACCCAGTGGCCAGCTTTTGGTTTCATATGCCATTTTCAAATTGAAATAAATCAAAACAGGCATCTTGGAGAAATGACTGATACTAGACTGAGGTGGAAAAAATACAAGAAAGGAGCCTCTTGAAATACCAGAAAGAAAATGCTCAAAAAACAAAAGGATAGTGACATATCAAAGGGACATAGGAACCAACCTGAAAGTTCCCAACTGCCAAAATCTGGAACAATTTGAGCAACAAAATAAATTGGATTACAACCAAAAATACAAAGTAAATATATGTGAGTCCATACTGATATAAATGATCGATAAATAAATACTAAATCAATAAATGGGAAGAGACAAATCTCTACATAATACATACACACACACACATACATATATATTTTCTTTTTTCCCTCATTCCAACAGGTGGCATTTAATTTCTGCCTCCCTTGACTTAGTGAATCATTTCTAAAGAATAAACTGTGGAAAGGGAGAAATATTAACTATACCACGAAGAAACCTAGCAAATATCACCCTAACCAAGTGATCAAGGCTAATACCACCAGGATATCAATGTACCTCCTGAGAGGATGTGATGAGAAGGGCACCTCATCTTTGTGGTCTTCCTTCCAAAAAAACCCATAACTTCAATCTAACTAGGAGAAAAACATCAGAAAAAAACAAATTTGGGGGGCACCTGGATGGCTCAGTCGTTAAGCATCTGCCTTCAGCTCAGGTCATGATCCCAGGGTCCTGGGATGGAGCCCCGCATTGGCTCCCTGCTCAGCAGGAGGCTGCTTCTCCCTCTCCCACTCCCCCCTGCTTGTGTTCCCTCTCTCACTGTGTCTCTCTCTGTCAAATAAATAAATAAAATCTTTTTTAAAAATAAAAAATAAAACAAATTTGGGGTGCCTGTCTGGCTCAGTAGACCATGTGGCTCTTGATCTTGGGGTTGTAAGTTTGAGCCCCATGTTAGATGTAGAGATTGCTTAAATAAATAAACTTAAAAAAAAGAGAGAGAAAAACCCAAATTGAAGAACACTGTATAAAATACCTGACCAATACTCTTCAAAACTGCCAAGGTCATTAAAAACAAAGAAAGAGTGAGACACTATCACAGACCAGAGGAGACTAAGGATACATGTTTACTAAGTGCACTGTGGTAAATTGCTGGAAGGAAAGAGGATATTAATGGAAAAGTTCTGGAGTTTAGTTAATAGAAATGTACCAATGTTGGTTTCCTAATTTTGACAAATGTACCCTGGTAGAGGAAGATGCTAATAATTGAGGAAATGGTTAGGGGCTTATGAGAATTCTCTGTGTTATCTTTGTACACACAGAGCCATCAGAAATAGCAAGTGTATGAGTTAAATAAACTTTCTCATTTTTTGTAATTTCTTTTAAAAAGTATACTTGACTAAAATATTAACAATGTATTGTAGGATTTATATTTGTAGGAGTAAAATGTATGACAAAAGCACAAATGACAGGAGGGGTATATAGAAGTTTATAGTTGCAATATTAAATATAATATTCATTAGAGGTATAATGTCATTAAGTTAAAGATGGATATTATAAGACATAGAACAACCATAGACAAAACAAAGAGCCATGACTAGTAATGCAATAGAAGAAACAAAATGAAACATTAAAAAAAAAAAAAAGAACAGGAAAAATTAAAGCAAAAGAAGGTAGAAAGGAGAAAAAGAAAACTGAGATGAAACCAATAGAAAAGTAATAGCAAGATGGTAGACATAAGCCAGACCATGTATGTAATTAAATTAAATGTAAATGAATGAAAATACTCAATTATAAGGCAGAGATTGTCAGAGTGAATAATAAGACAAAACCCAACAGTATGAGGACTACAAGAAACACACTTGATAAAGAAACCGACTAAAATAAAAAGATGGAAAGATACAAAATGCAAACATAATCCTACAAAATCTGGAGCAACTATATAAATATTAGAGAAAGCAGACTTTATTTATTTGAGAGAGAGAGCACGCTCAAGCGAGCATGAGCAGGGGGGAGAGGCAGAGGAAGAGGGAGCAGAGTCTGCGCTGAGCACAGAGCTTAACATGGGGCTTGATCCCACGACCCCGAGATCATGACCTGAGCCAAAATCAAGAGCCAGATGCTTAACCAACTGAGCAACCCAGGTGCCCCAAAAGGAGACTTTGGAATAAGGAATATGGCCAGAGATAAAGGTCTGTATCAGTTTTCTATTGCTGCATAACTAATCACCACAAGCCCGGGAGCTTAAAATAACACCCATGTATTTGTTCACATTCTGTATATTAGAAGTCCTGTACAGCATGACTGGGTTCTCAGGTCAGGGTATCACAAGGCTGAAATGAGATATCAGCCAGGTTAAGTTTTCATCTGGAAGATCTGGGAAAAAGTCTGCTTTCAAGATGACTTTTGGTAGAAGAATTCAATTCCTTATGGTTGTATAAGTGAGCTCCCCATTTGTTTGCTGGCTATGAGCCAGGGGTCACTCTTGGTTCCTGGAGGTTACCTCATTCCTTGACATGTGGTACTCTCCATCTTAAAGCCAGCAAACAGGGGATTGAATACCCCTCAGGTTTCAAATTCCTGACTCCTCTTCTAGGACTAACTGGAGAAAATTGTGCTTTCATGTGATTAGGTCAAGCCTATGCAGATAATCTCCCCATTTTAAAGGTCAATAGGACAATATAACATAAACTAATGCTAGGACTAAAATTCATCACATTAACAATCTTGGAGATTGTTCAGGTCACGTACACCAGAGACAAAGGAAATATTGTGGGTCATCTTAAAATTCTTCCTGCCACAAGGTCATTTCATAATGGTAAAATAATCAGTTCATCTAGACATAGGAAAACTAAATGCTTTTGTGTCTAATAACAGAGTTCCAAAATACAGAAGGTAAAAACTAAGGGAACTAAAGGAAAAATTATACAAATTCACCATTGTAGTTGGAGATTTCAGTTTTCCTTTCTTAGTAACCGACAGGACAAATTAGAAAATTAGTTAAGATTTAGAAGACTTGAACAACACTATTAACCAAATTGACCTAATTGACATTGGTAGAGCACTATTCCCAGTGATTTTAGAATGGCCACGCTTTTCAAGTGCATGTGGTATAGTCACTACTATAAAACAAAAACAAACATATATAAACTAGTATAGAACAAGTTTCAACAAATGTAAAAGGACAGAAATCATATAGAGTGTATTCTGTAACCACAAAGCCATTCAATTAGAACTCATAAACTCCCCATTATAGCAACTCCATCATGACTCCAACTTTATGTTTAGATGTCAACATGACAGTAATCCTTTGGTATGATCAAAGAAATATTATTTAATCACAGAGAGTGGAAGTCTCAAGGTAACTGGTGGGGAGGATTGCTTTCTCTGGGAGAAAGTCCAGAATAGAGAGAGTGAATAGTGCGTGTGCAACATTTTATAAAGGGAAAGTTCTACCAGTGTAAGATTTGAAAGAGGTTCCACCCAGCATGAAATTTCCGAGGCAACGAAAGGGCACATGTGCTTGTGGGGACTGGGGGTGAGCTGGCTGTATTGGGATGCTGCAGAAGGCAACAAACACAGGCAGGCAATTAGGCTTACTGGTATCTAGCACCAAATCAGATGTCAACAGGAGTTTGTTTCTTTCACATCTTCTTCAGAACCCCAAATAGGAGAAAATTAACAAAAATAAATAATCTGTGGATTAAAGATGAAATTATAAGGGATATGAGTAAATATTTTAAACTGAATGACAATGAAAATACAGTATATTAAAATTTCTGGGATGCAGCTAATTCAGTGCTTATGGGGAAACTTAAATCTTATTGAAAAGAGGAAAATTAGACTCAATGACCTAAGCTTAAAAAACTGGAACAAGAAAAGCAAAGTAAGCCCATAATCCATAAAAGGAAAGAAATAACAAAGAGCAGAAATTTACAAAAGAGAAAAGAGGTAATGGAAAAATCAACAAAGTAAAAAAAATGCTTCTCTGAAAGGATCAGCAGAAAGGACAAATCTTCAGCTAGACTGGTCCCGGATAAAGAACATAAATCATCAATATCAAGAATGAAAGTGTCATCACCACAGATCCTATAGACATCAGAGGGTCAGAGGGACAATAAAATAAATATTTTAAATAATTTTAGGCTAATAAATTTAACAACCTAGGTGGAAAAAAATCCTTGAAAAACACAATTTGTAATAATAATTGATACTTTAAAAATGCAAGTACTCACAACACATTTTTCAGACAAAGGACTTGTATCCAGAATATATATGAGATATATAACATATATATAATATAATTATAGTATAAAAATATCAAAGTAATAAATAATACATAATATAAAATATATATATCTTACAACTCATTAAATAAGAAAACTATCTAATTGAAAAATGGGCAAAGCATTTGAAGAGATCGTCACAAAATAAGATCTATAGTCAATCTGCACATGAAAAGATACACAATATGATTAGTCACCAAGGAGATGCAAATTAAAACTATAATAACTTACCACTAATATGCACTAGAATGATTACAATTTTAAAAAGTGGCAATTCTAAGTGTTGGAAAAGATGTGGAGAAATTAAAACTCATATTATTGGTAGGAATATAAAATGGTACAAACACTTTAGAAAACACCTTGGCAATTCCTTTTAAACATACACTAACTATACAATTCAACAATTCTACCCCAAATTACCAAAGAGTAATTAAAACATGTTCACACAAAAGCTTGTACATAAATATTCATAGCAGCTTCATTCATAATAGCTCTCCTTCAAAACCTAACAACAACCCAATGTTAACAGGTAAATGGATACACAAATTGTGGTATAACCATAGTCAGCAATAAAAAAAACTACCAATACTTGCAGCAACATGGATAAATCTCAAAAAAAAAGATGAACAATGAGAACAACCATGCCATATGATTCCATTTAAATGAAATTCTAGAAAATACAAATCTAATCTACAGTGACAGAGAGCAGGTCAGTGGTAGCCTAGGATGAAGGGAAGGTATATTGCCTGGACCTAGGCACAGAGGAACTTTTAATGATGACAGAATTGATTGCATCTGTGGTTACATGGATATATACATTTGTCAAAATTCACCTGCTTGTATACTTAAAATTAGTGCATTTTATTGCATGTAAATTATAACTCAATAATTTGAGTGCAAAAAATCTTCCCACAAGGAAAACTCCAGGCCCAGATGACTTCACTGGTTTTCATTCAATATTTAAGGAAGAAATCCTACCAATTCTACACAAATGCTTTAAGAAAATAGAGGAGGGAACACCTTTCAACTCATTTTTATGAGATCAGCAATACCCCAATACTGAAACCAAAGAAGTTACAAGAAAATAAAACTCCAGGCCAATATCCCTCATGAACATAGAAACATAAACAAAATATTAATAAATTGAATGTAGCAGTACATAAAAATGATAATATATCATGACCAAGGGGAGTTTATCCCAAGAATGAAAGATTGGCTTAACACTTGAAAATCAATCAACGTAATTCAATATATTAACTGAATAAAAGAGGAAAAAACCATAAATGAGGCAGACAATTTTGTAGGTACTCTAAGAATACCTTTCAAACAATTCTCTCTCCAGCTGATTCTTGTCCAATATGAGTTAATACTACATGGTTTGACCCCACCTGACAATTTGCCTCACACCTAATCACCAATTCTTTCTTGAACAAGCTTTGCATTATCAATGTCCCAGGCCCATGCCTGCATTGACTGCAGGAGAGGGTCAGAACAGGAATTCAGAAGATGACATCCCCCTTTCTTCCTTACAACTTTATTGAAATATTTCTTTTGTAGAAAGGGCTTATATTGCTATATATAGGGATTCTGGGATTTGCTGTATTTTATTTTGCCAGTGAGCAACACGCAGATACCCAGACTAGGAGAATTCTGTCTGGTGCCCCTCTCCTCCAAAACCTTAAAAAGCTAGTAAAAGACACAGCCTGCCCACAAACTGGAGGCATCCAAAGGAAACCACTGCAGCAAGATTTTGCATTTAATAGCCACCCTGAATCCTGGGAACCTGGTCTCACTAATCTGTGACAGGACTCAGCTTCTGTGCTTCCAAACCTGATCACTTACCTTGGTCCTTGCAGAGGTCCTTGTGAGCCTCTTTCCCTGCACTTCCAAAGAAGCTTCAACCAAGCCACTGACAGCACAAAGACCATTACAGCAGGATTTCCTCCACCAGGGAACTCACCACCATAAATCTCAAGCCATACTCTTGCTCAGGGAGCTCAGAGAGGGACTACCACATAGCTGCTCTTACCAGCAATAAATGGGAAATGTCTGCAAGAGCCTGGAGGTGGGCCTGAACTCCCCTGTGAGCCAAAGCAGGTGGGAGAAGGAGCTCGTGATTGTTTTGCAGTAATTTAGGAGGAATCAGCTTGAACCACAAACTCACCCAAGATGGGAGTTCAAGAGATCTTAAGAAACTGAAGTGGTAACCTCCATGCCTTGGTTGGGGAGCCATGCTCAAGCCTTTCAACTGTTTATCTCCAGGTCCATTCTTGGTACCAGCCTGGCTCCCCATGTTTTCTGCTCTTGCAACAGTCCCTGAGTCATCTGCTGGCTTCCTCACCTCCTGTTGCTGTCATAACCTGTGCTGGCCATAAAATTTATGTTCTAAGCTAGGACGCTTTTAAGAATGTAAAGTGGGTGCTATTAATAATTATACTGTAACAACAGGACATATGGTCACTCTAACAATGATCCCCCCACCCCAAGGAGTTCTCTCTCTCAAAACTAACTGGGAAAATTACAGTCACCAATCACATCATTTTCCTTGCTGCCCCCACAAAAAAAGCAGACACACTTTTAATTTTAAAGGCTTTATCTCTAGTCACAGGAGGTGAATTGACAATGGTAACTGAAAAAAACTAATGGGAAAATTAAAAGAATATAAAGGTTTTAACTTATGCTCCCAGTCTGAATAGCCAAATTTACTGAAATGGCAAGTAAAATTTCATGGACTTTAGCTTTAGATTTTATTTTTTTTCTTTACATAAATGACCACTTATTATTACAAACACATCACATGTGTATTGTGGAAAAACAGAAAATGTAGACAAACCAAAACTACAAAACAAAACACTACATGCCCATCATCAAGAGATTACTGCTGCTGAATGATGTTAGCAAAAATAGTGGACTAAGAACCTCAAAATGCTCTCCTCCACAAAAGCAATGAAAAAAGTAGCAAAAATCATTAGAATCAATTTCTCAGAACTCTGGAAATTAAACAAAGGCTTACAGCAATCCAAAGAGCATTTATTTAAGAAAAACAGCTGAAACTCAGAACCATGAGTTTGTGATCATTTAACTTGTTCTATTCCCATGCACCTCTCTCCAGCTTCATAATAGCCTTGAAAACCAATAGTCCACAATTACAGTGAAAACCAGCAATCTGGCAGCCACCAGAGAGGCGGAATGGAGTTGGAGCTTCTTTAAAGCCTCATTTATAAAGAATTGCCATTATTTGACCTATCTTGATGGCTCCCTGGAAGACCCCACTTACAAGCTGGCTTTATTTGACTAACTCAGGGTTCATCCAAGTACAGAAACCCTTCTCCCCAGGACATTTGTTTAAAACAATAAAAAATAATTGTTTGACTTCACAGCTGCCTGAATTATAGGATAATGGTTGGGGCAAATAATAGACTAACTAAAAAGCTAAAAACAGGGGCACCTGGGTGGCTCACTTGGCCAGGCATCCGACTCTTGATTTGGGCTCAGTTCATGATCTCAGAGTAGTGAGATGGAGCCCCACATTGGACTCCACACTCAGCAGGGAGTCTGCTCGAGATTCTCTCTCTTCCTCCACCCCACCCCCACGCTCTCTCTCTAAAATAAATAAGTAAATCTTTAAAAAATCAAAAGCTTAAAAAGGAAACTATGGGAACAAAATGTCCATAGGGGCTATAAAAAGATCTGTATATTCCTGGGAATCTAGAAGGCCACATACTTATGTGGGCTTGTGCTCATGGCCAGGGCTGTGCACATGATCAGCAATGGCCTTAGGAGCTCACTTTTACTGATCTGAAGCTCTGTGCAAGCAGGAACTGAAGGCAAAGGAAGAATTTTCAACTGCCTGGCTGAATGTTGAAGGCATGCCCCAACATACACACTGAGCTGCTCTGTAAGGACTGGGAGACTTATTAGCTCCAAGGAAATCTCTGTTTTATTATTATCTGACCACCAAGCTAATAGGTCAGAGACTTCAATGGTCATATACAACAAAGAATACAGACTACAGAATTTGTTCAGAAAAGTCACTAAACAAACAATAACAAATAGCAATAAGAAACTCTGGGGAGGGGAGATCTGCTGATTATATTCCAGATTGCCAAACTGAATTCCAGACTACCAGATAAAATGATATTATTTTAAATGCCCAGTTTAAAAAAAAAGATAAAAACTAAAATGTCCAGTTTTTAGTAAAAACTTATGAGACATGAAAATAAATAAGAATATAGATGAATACACAGAGAGGAAAAGCAATCAGTAGAAACTCCCTGAGGAAGCCCAGATACTGGGCTGAAAGGACAAAAATTTAAACCAGCTATTATAAATATTTTCGGAGAATGAGAAGAAGCCATGTCTAAAAAACTAAAGGAAAGTTTGAGAACAATGTCTCATCAAATAGAAAATATCGATAAAGAGGTAGACATTATATTTTTAAAAAAGGAATCAAATAAAAATTCTGTAGTTGAAAAATACTATAATGGAAATGAAAACACTCAAGGGGCTCTAAAACAGAGTTGAGCAGGCAGAACAAAGAATTTGCAAACTTGGAAATAGTTCAATTAGCTTATCCAGTCTGAAGAACAGAAAGAAAAAAAGTACAAGGAAAAATAAAAAGAATCTCGGAGACCTGTGGGATACCATCAGCAATTCAACAAAAGTTGACAACTTCAAAAACCCACTTTCAATAATAGGTAAAACAACTAGACAGATTAGCAAGGAAATAGAAGACAGAAACACTACAAACCAACTAGATCTAACAGACATCTACACAACGCTCTACCCAACAACATGAGAATACACAGCTTTCTCAAATGCACCTGGAACATCCTCCAGGACAGACCATATGTTAGATCATAAAACAAGTCCTAATAAATTTAAAAGGATTGAAACAATACCAAGAATATTCTCTGACCAAAATGGACTGAATTAGAAATCACTAACAGAAGGAAATCTGAGGAAGTCGCAAATACTTGGAAATTAAACAACACACTCATAAAAGGTAAAAGAAAATGTCACAAGGGAAACTAGAAAATACTTTGAAATGAATGGAAATAAAACACAACATCCCAAACTTTATGGGATACAGTGAAAGCAGTGTACATATGGAAATATATAGCTGTAAAGAGCTACATTTGAAAAGAAGTTTTCATGTCAATGACCTAATCGCCCACGTTAAGAAAGTAGCAAAGAAGAGCAATCTAAACATAAAGCAAACAGAAAGACAGAAATAATGAAGATTACAGCTGAAATAAATGAAATAGAGAATAGAAAACAACAGAGAAAATTAATGAAACCAAAAAGTTGGTTCTTTAAAAAAAAATCAACAACATTGATAAAATGTTGACTAGACTGACCAAGAAAATAGAGATAGAAGATTCAAATTACTAAAATCAAAACTGAAAAAGGGGACAATACTAGTGATCTTGCTGAAATAAAAATGATTATAAGGAAATTTTATGAACAATTGTATGCGAATAAATTAGATAACCTAGATGAAACACACAAATTTCTAGGAAGACACAAACTCTCAATACTGACTCAAGAAGAATCAGAAATTTTGAAAAGACCTGTAACAAGTAAAGAAACTGAAAATAGTAACCAAAAACTTCCCACAAAGAAAAGCCCAGAACCAGATGGCATTCACCAGTGAATTCTATAAATGTTTAAAGAAAAATTAACACTAATCTTTCATAAACTGTTCCAAAACATAGAAGAGGAAGGCACATTTCCCAACTCATTCTAGGAAGCCATTACTACTCTGATACCAAAAGAAGATATATTATAAGAAAAAATTAAAAACCAATATCCCTTACGAATTTAGATGCAAAAATCTTCAATAAAATACCAGACAACTGAATCTAGCAACATACAAGAAGGAATATACACTATGACAGAATGTAAGTTTGGTTCAATGTATGAAAATCAATGTAACACACTATATTAATAGAATAAAGCACAATACCACATGATCATCTCAATAGACACAGAACAAATATTTGACATTTCATGATAAAAAAAAACACCCAACGAGGGGTGCCAGCGTGGCTTAGTCGGTTAAGCATCTGCCTTCGGCTCAGGTCATGATCCCAAGGTCCTGGGATTGAGCCCCACATGGGGCCCCCTGCTCAGGAGGGAGCCTGCTTCTACCTCTGCCTGCAGCCCCCCCTGCTTATGCTGTTTTTCTCTCTCTCCCTCTCTATCAAATAAATAAATAAAATCTTTTAAAAAAAACACTCAACAAATTATAAAATAGAAGGGAACTTCCTCAACCTGATAAAGGCCATCCAGAAGAAACCCACAAGTGACATCATACTTAACAGTGAAAGACTGAAAGCATTTCTCCCTAACATCAGGAACAAGACAAAGGTGTCTGCTCTTGACACTTCCATTCAACATTGTACTGAAGGTTCTAGCCAGGGCAATTAAGCAAGAAAAAGAAAAGACATCTCTAATTTAAAATATCTCTATTTGTGGACAACATGATCTCATAATAGCAAATCTTAAAGAATACACACACACACACACACACGCATATACAAAATTAGCACTAATAAATTACTTCAGCAAGATTACAGGATGCAAGCTTTGGGGTGCCTGCGTGGCTCAGTTGGTTAAGCGACTGCCTTCAGCTCAGGTCATGATCCCAGGGTCCTGGGATCGAGCCCTGCATCGGGCTCCCTGCTTGACAGGGGGCCTGTTTCTCCCTCTCCCTCTGCCGCTCTCCTGCTCTCTCTCTGCCAAATAAATAAAGATAAATAAATAAATAAAATCTTAAAAAAAAAAGATTACAGGATACAAGATTTAAAAATCAATTGTATTTTTATACACCGGCAAAAAATAAAACTAAGGAAACAATTCCATCTATAATAGTATCAAAAAATATTCAGGAATGAATCTAACAAAAAAGTGCAAGACTTGTACAGTGAAAACCACAAAAATATTGTTGAAACAAATTAAAGACCCAAATAAAAGGAAAGACATCCTGTGTTCATGGGTTAGAAGATTTATTAGGGTTAAGATGGCAATACTTCCCAAATTGATCTGCAGATTCAGTGCAATCCCTATCAAAATCCCAAATGCCTTTTTTGCACAAATTGCCAAGGTGATCCTAAAATTCAAATGGAAATGCAAGGGGCCCAGAAGATCCAAACAATCTTGAAAAAGAACGAAATTGGAAGACTCACACTTCTCAATTTCAAAACTTGCCCCAAAAGCTACAATATTCAAGACTCTGTGTGGTTCTGCCATAAAGATAGACAGACAGATGAATAAAATGGAATTGAGAGTTCAGAAAAAAACTCATTTATTTATGGTCAGTTGATTTTTGACAAGGGTGCCAAGATGATTCACTGCAGAAAAATCGTCCTTTCAACAAATGTTTCTGGGGAAACTGGATCCCCACATGTAAGAGTGAAGTTGGACACCTAACCTCATACTGTATACAAAAACTATCAACATGAATCAAAGACCTAAGTGTAACGGCTAAAACTATAAGACTCTTAGGAGAAAATATAGGGGTAAATCTTCATGAATTTATATTAGACATGGTTTTTAAGAGATGACACCAAAGACATAAGCAACAACAACAAAAAATAGGTAAGTTGGACTTTATCAAACTTCTGTGCTTTCAAAGCACACCCCTTAAGAAAGTGAAAAAACAACCCACAGAATGTGAGAAAATACTTGCAAATCATACTTATGATGACTCTAGTATCCAGAATCAGCTCAACAATAAAGAGACAACCTAATTTTTAATTGGCAACAAACTTATATAGACACTTCTACAAAGATATACAAATTTCAAATAAGTACATGAAAAGATGCTCAACATCATTAGCTGTCAGGGAGATAAACAGCAAAACCACAATGAGATACTGCTTCACACACAGTAGGGTGGCTCAAATAGAAAAGATGGACAATAACTCGTGTTGGTCAGGATGTGGAGAAATTGGAACCCTCATACAGTGTTACTGGGAATGTAAAATGGTACAGCGCTTTGAGAAAGTTTGGCATTTCCTCCAAATGTAAGCCGTGTGACCAACAATTCTACTCCTAGGTATATATTCAAAAGAATTGAAAACATATGTTCACACAAAAACTTGTATGCAAATGTTCATAGCAGCATTATTCATAATAGCCAAAATGTTAACACAACCCAAATGTCTATCCACTGATGAACAGATAAATAAAATGGGGTAAATCCATATAATATAATATTATTCAGCCATAAAAAGGAATGAAGTACTAAAACACGCTAAAATGTGAATGAACTTTGAAAACATTATGATAAGTGAATGAAGCCAGACACAAAAAGACCACATGCATGATTCCATGTATATGCACTATTCATAACAGGCAAATCCATAGAGACAGAAAGTAGATTGTTGCTCGCCAGAGGTGGGGAAAGGTGGCTAAGGGGTTGATTACTAATAAGTATGGGGCTTCTTTTGGGGGTGATAAAGCTGTTTTGGAATTATACAGTGATGATAGTGGTACAATCCTGTGAATATAGCAAAATCCTCTGAATTGTATACTCTAAAAGGATGAATTTTATGGTATGTGAATTATACCTCATTAAAAAATATCTCAGAAAAAGTTTATCTCAATACCCACATTACCATCTTTGTGGATCTTTCTCTATGCTTATATGTAGTATGTAATATTTTAGCCAAAATGACGTATCACTAACTGTACTCTTTGAAACCTTCTTTTCAGTCACCTTGCCATTTCTGAAAGTTTCATTTCATCTAATACTCAATCCATATTAAAATGTCCCCCTTTGTTTAAAAAATTTTCTTTATAGCCGGTTTGCCCAAATCAGTATCAAGCCCAAGACCATACATCACATCTTGCTGTGATGTCCCTTAAGTCTCTTTGAACATGGCACAGTCCCTTTTCCATGACACTGTCTGTTGAAGAGGCCATATCAGTTGTCCTGCAGAATATCTTACCCTCTGGATTTGTCTGACTGCTTCCTTATAATATTGTTCAGCTTGTCCTTCCATCTCCTATTTTTCATATAAAATAAAAGTTATATCTAAACTATATATTCAAGGGCGCCTGGGTGGCTCAGTTGGTTAAGTGACTGCCTTCAGCTCAGGTCATGATCCTGGAGTCCCAGGATTGAGTC
Organism: Mirounga leonina; assembly: GCF_011800145.1. Classification (NCBI taxonomy): domain Eukaryota; kingdom Metazoa; phylum Chordata; class Mammalia; order Carnivora; family Phocidae; genus Mirounga; species Mirounga leonina. The sequence continues at coordinate 68,989,412 of NW_023270451.1, read as the reverse complement.
CCGCATCGGGCTCCCTGCTCAGCAGGGAGTCTGCTTCTCCCTCTGACCCTCCTCCCTCTCATGCTCTCTGTCTCTCATTCTCTCTGTCTCAAATAAATAAATAAAATCTTTAAAAAAAATAAAAATAAAAAAAATAAACTATATATTCAAGTTAATTACATGTGTCTAGAACAGATCATAGGTTACATTGTATACTCCATATTGAGTCACATCAGAGGACACATAATATCTGGTTGAGTGTCTATTAGTAACAGTAAGATTGATCCCAGGATATGAGAGTGATGACAGCCTGAATCCTTCATTGCACGTTTTTTTTTTCACCTTGCCACTGGAAAGCTTTCTGTGATATATTGCTTCTGCACTACACATCTCAGCTCCCCAAATAACCATTCACCAAAGACTTTTTTTAACACCAATTGAAGCTCCTTGCCTGAATTCATATTTTCATTACAGTTTCCAAATTATTGCTTTCTTTATTGTATAATTCATTCTACATTTATCTGCTGGCATCCTTCTGGTGGGGCTTTTCCTCATCGGCTAGGGTTAACTGGTACCCTGAAATACAGTTCCTACTAGAAAGGAAGGATAAATGCTTAATTCCTTCCATCTAATTATAAGTTTTCAGGGTTTCTTTTTTTCTTAAAGTAGGGTTCACCAATCCCATCTTCCTTCCTTCTACTTTCTGTGGATCTTCCTTTCAGCCTGCAAATGTATTCAAGGCCTCTCTCCAGGCCAGCATTGATCCTCATGGCACTTCCTACAGCAATTCCATCCACTTAGACCCTAACTTTTCCTAAAACTCAAACCAGCCCATTGAGACAAAGCACCCCACAGAACACCCACAGGACTACCAAAATCATTACTTGAGGCCTTAAGGTTTCCAGAAATTGTCCAGGCATGCATTTTAACAAGACTAACTAAACCAGGTAGAGGCTGGTCTCCTTTTTCTTCTTCCATTCTCATGGTACCTGAGCCCTTGTCAGGGCAAGCCCTTGCCAGACTCAGCTCAACTCTAACCATGTTCTCTGAAAGCATTCCTCCTAATCCTCAGCCTTTGGAAATGATTACTAAGGTAAACAAATACATGGGCTAGGATTGTGGTATGGGGAGATAAGAACTGTATCATCAGCAGAGGCCAGATTTCTGAAGAAGAGAGATAATCCTGTAGAAAGATCCCGCACATCAGCATAGATTGTGGGTCCAAAGCCCTTTTTTTTCTATAAGGAAGACATTAAGTCTGAAGCAAGATGGGCTCAAATCTGGAGGAGCTGCGGCTGATTTGAGATACTTTGTCCTCAGCCTGTGCTGAGTGAAGGTGCAAACAAAGGGGAACAGGACGTCACTGGCAGCTTCAGCGAGAGCTGGGAGAATGAGCACCTCTGTAGCCCCTGGAGTATATGAACTGACTGATGTATAAACCAGAACACCAATGCATTCATATACAAAGAGGACAGTCCTTGCCAAATGGACCAGATGTTCATGTTGACTGGTCAGCGCATTCTCTCCTATTGGAAAATCTACATGGAAAGCCAAATTATAATCCAGAGGTTGTTTGTGAGCATGAAATCAGAACAAAGCAGGGGGAATTGGATGAGCTCTGTGGCATCCATAGGGATAGAGGGTGGATTGCATATTTGTGTCTAACGGTCAAAAAACAACTCTTTCTCTTGACAGGGCTGGAGACATAATGACAAATGTTTGTTCCTTGGCTCTGCTTTTCAGCACTCCCTACAGACCACCCCCCTTCTGCTCACATATTCTTTCTTCAGCTGTTAAGGCCATTGATTATGTTACAGCTTTCCTCCACAATCCGTCATGCCTTGATTAAATTTCCAGGCGCTGCTACATCCTGTTTCTTAGGATGACATTTGCAGACATTTATTCACATCCATTGTGTCTGGATTTCACTAGTTTAACAATCACAGAATAATATTTATTATCAGTTTGGGGGATACTTCACAATTATTCCCTATATATCGATACACTAGACAGCAGAAAAAAAGGTAAAAATGACTAGTGTGATAAAGGAGGAGACTTCCCATGTTTTGGTCTCCCATGTATCTCCACGAGCACCATCAGAGAATTTGATTCATTTGACAAATACTTATTGTGTGTCTACCATATGCAAGGCACCACAGCAGGCGCTAAGAATTTATTTTTTTATTTTTTTAAAGATTTTATTTATTTATTTGAGAGAGAGAGTGAGAGAGAGAAAGAGCACAAGAGGGGGGAGCGGGAGAGGGAGAAGCAGACTCCCTGCTGAGCAGGGAGCCTGATGCGGGACTCGATCCCGGGACTCCAGGATCATGACCTGAGCTAAGGCAGTCGCTTAACCAACTGAGCCACCCAGGCGCCCTGGGCGCTAAGAATTTAAAAAATAGGATATGGTATCCCTGCCTTCAAGGAGCTGACAAGGTAGTAAAGGAAGCAGGCAAGGAAATCACCCATCATGGCACAACGTGATAGATACGGGGTGCCATGGAGGCATTTTGAAAGAGCACCTCCCGAAGCCTGGGATGGGGGTAGGGGTTAAGAGAAGGCTCTCAGAAAGGGAGGGTTTCCATCTTTACCCCAAAGGAAGAGTGAAGAGTGAGAAAAGGTCTTTCCAAACAGAAAGAAGAGCAGGCACAAAGACTCAGAGGCAAGAGACAACATGGCATATTTGAAGCTATTATGTACTTCAGAATGGCTAAAGCACTTACTAAGAGATTGGGATGAAATGGTAGGCAGAGGACAGAATTTCAAAGGTCTTGCATGTCATCTAAAGAAAATGGACTTTGACCATAAAACTACAGAGACTCACTGAAGGGCTTTAAAGTCTACTTTGTCTAAAATCAATGTAGCCAGTCCAGCTTTTGCTTTGTTTTGTGTTTACTGTGATAAAATATACATAGCAGCAAGCATACCATTTTAAACATTTTTAAGTATGTATATACCATATTTTGTTAATCTATTCATTAGCTGATGGACACTTGGGTTGTTTCCACCCTTTGGCTAGTGTGAATAATGCTGGGATGAACACTGGTACACAAATATCTCTGAGTCCCTGTTTTCAATCCTTTGGATATATATCTAGGAATGGAATTGATGAGTCATATGTAACTCTATGTTTACATTTTTGAGGAACCACCACACTGTTTTCCCACAGCAACTGCACCAGTTTACACTCCCACCAGCACAAGACTTCCAATTTCTCCATGTCCTCACCAAGATGTTTTCTTTCCTTTCTTTCTTATTTTTTTTTTTAATTAATAGCCATTCTAGGGTATGAAGTGGTAACTCATTGTTGTTTTGATTTGCATTTATCTAATGACTAATAACATTGAGCATCTTTTCAGATGTTTATTGGCCACTTGTAGATCTTCTTTGGAGAAATGTCTATTCAAGTCTTTGCCCCCCCCTTTTTTTTTTTAAGATTTTATTTATTTGAGAGAGAGAGCATGAGAGGGGGGAGGGTCAGAGGGAGAAGCAGACTCCCTGCCGAGCAGGGAGCCCGATGCGGGACTCGATCCCGGGACTCCAGGATCATGACCTGAGCCGAAGGCAGCCGCTTAACCAACTGAGCCACCCAGGCGCCCTCTTTGCCCCTTTTTTAATTGTTTGTTTTGTTGTTGAGTTGTAGGAGTTCTTTATATAGTCTGGATATTACTTCCTTATCAGATACATGATTTGTAAATATTTCCTCCCATTCTGTAGGTTATCTTTTCACTTTCTTGACAATGATCTTCAAAGCACATTTTAAATTTTGAAGTCCAGCTTACTATTTTTTATTTTGTTGCCTGAACTTCTGGTGGCATATTTAAGAAATCACTGCCAACTCCAATGTCATGAAGATATCCCCCCATGTTTTCTTCTAAGAGTTTTATAGTTTTGGCTCTTCCATTTAGGTCTTTGATTCATTTTGAGTTCATTTTTGTATCTGGTGTAAGGTTCAACTTCACTCTTTCATATACAGATATTGAGTTTTCACAGCACGATTTGTTGAACAAACTTTCCTTTCCCTAGTCCAGCTTTGTTTTGATTAGTGTTTGCATGTATAGTTTTTTTCTATCCATTTACTTTTAACCAATGGTTATTTTTATATTTAAAGTATTTTTCTTGTAGATAACAGTTGGTTTTCTTTATCTAATCTGATAATCTCTGCCTTTTAACTGGGGTGTTCATACTAGGGGTTGGCAAACATTTTCTGCAAAGGGCCAGTTAGTAAAGATTTTAGGCTTTGTAAGTCATCCAGTCTCTGTTGCAGCTGCTTGACTCTGCCATTGTAGTAAGAAAGAAGTCAGAACAATACCTAAATTAGTGAATGAGACTGTGATTCCATAAAACTTATTTTACAAAAACAGGCAGCAGGCTAGATTTGAGCTGAGGGTCATAGTTTATTGACCCCCCTGGTTTAGACCATTTATATTTATATTTATTTTAACTGCTGATATGGTTGGATTTAAACCTAACATCTTGCTATGCATTTCCTATTTGTCCCATTTCGTCTTTATTCTTTTTTTTTTCTGCCTTCTTTGAAATAACTGAGTACTTTTATTATCTATTTTATCTCCACTATTGGCTATTTAACTACGATTTATTTTAAAAGATATTTACACTGAGCATAGAATTCCAGAAAAAGATTTCTTTTTCCCTTTCTGCACTTGATGTCTCTCTATTGTCTTCTACTTTGTAGTTATTGACAAGAAGTTTGGTGTAAACTTATCTTTCTTCTTCCGTATATAATGTTTTTCTCTGGCTGTCTTTGAGATTTTCTCTTGAAAGAAGAAAAAATCAAAGGATTTTCACCAGATTGACTATGATGTGTCTATAAGTGGATTTTATATTGATTTTGATTTGGTTTGGTGTATTTATGTTGTTTGAGATTCTCTGAGCTTCTTCGAGCTGTAGTGTTGTCCTTCATTAATTTAAAAAAATTATTGGCCATTTTATTTTAAAATATTTATTTTGCCCTATTGTCTATCATCTTGATATTGTCCCACAGTTTTAAAATTCTGTCTTCTGTACCCTTCTTCCCCACCTTTTTCTCTGTGTTTCATTTTGGATGATTTCTAATGTACTTTTTTTTTTTTTAAGATTTTTATTTATTTACGTGACAGAGAGAAACACAGTGAGAGAGGGAACACAAGCAGGGGGAGTGGGAGAGGGAGAAGCAGGCTTCCTGCGGAGCATGGAGCCCGATGTGGGGCCCGATCCCAGGACCCTGAGATCATGACCTGAGCCGAAGGCAGACGCTGAACGACTGAGCCACCCAGGCACCCCTCTAATGTACTATCTTTAAGTTCATACTTTTGTCAGCAGTTATCTAGTCTGCTGGTGAACACACTACAAGAATTCTTCATCTTTAATGTATTTTTTTATCTCTCACATTTCCTTTTTATAGTTTCCATTTTTCTGCCCCAATTCCCCATATGTTGATACATGTTTGCCACTTTTTCCACTAGTCCTTTCATATATTAGTCATAGTTATTTAGAAGTTCCTGTCTGATAGATCCTTGTTGTTGAGATCTGGTTCTGTTGATTGTTTTCTCTCAATGATAAGTTCTCCACCCCCCTCTATTTATCCTTTCTTTTTATATTGTCATAATTTGTTATTGAATGTGGAACATTATATGTGAAGCCAGTAGAGACTGAAGTAAATGGTGTTTATGCCTGGAAGTGGGCTTGCCTCTTCTGTTAGGTTATTATGGGGTGGGGGGAAAAGGGGGTGAGTTAATCTAGTCAGTAGTTGAGCTGGTTTGAGTTTAGTTGTTGCTATCCTTACCCTTGGTGCATCTTGTGCTTAGTGTGGGAAATGGGTTGCTGGAGGGTTTTTCTCAATACTCTGCTTTACCATTGGCTTTCAGCAGTACCTGCATATTTGAACCACTCAGTGGGGTTTCTCTCCACAGTCTTGCCTCCTCAGCAACAGACTGCTTGCTGCTTGTTGCTAGGCTGTGTTGGAAGGCAGGTTGTGGTCCTTGATTCTCCTGGTCCAGCCTCAGTCTCAGGCAAGTCCTATGCCTCTGGGTCTGGGGAGTAGGACCTTTTCAATGTTACTCCCCTCCTCCCTTGACCTCCTCCATGGTAACCAAACTCTGTCTTGTGTCGTTGGTGGGCCCCGGGCAGGAGACAGGTACCTGTTTCTCTCCCAGTGGTAGTCTACCTCTGCTTCATATTGGTGCAGGTTCTTAGATCCAAGAGGTTTTCATGATCACTCTCTCCCTCCCCACTCTGCCCACCCAAACCACAGAGCAAACAGCTTTTGTTTCTATCCTTCCCCCTGAAGTAACAGATATCTTCCAGGTTCCTGAGAGGGAGAAGGATGGTTTCCTGCCTTCCCCCAGATGCAGACAGATTTGCTCCTACCCCTCCCCTGGTGACCCTGGGGACAAGAGGGTCTGTTTTCCCTCCCCTAGTGGTTTAAGACTTTTTGGCTTTAATAAGAGAAAGGTCACAAGATATGGGTGATTTGTGCTTGTCTCATGCAGCAGGCAGTCACCTCCTATAAACCTACACCACCAAGGTGGGGGCTCTCTCTGGTCTCCTGTCTTCCTCTCACTTCTTTCGAGCACCCAATGACACCCATGGAGAAGACCTTGCAAGTGAACATAAACTTCCCTTGTGTCTGTCACTCTGAACCAACATAAATATATGGAGAGATATAGATATAAATGTATCTATCTATCTGAGAGAGAGGAAAAGAGACATTTATTTTAAGGAATTGGTTCATGCAATAATGGAAACTGGAAAGTCCAAAATCTGCAGAGTAGGTCAGCAGGCTGGAGACCCAGGGAAGATTGCAGCTGCAGTCTAAAGGCAAATCTGCTGGCAGAATTCCCTCTTCCTCAAAGAATTTCAGTCTTTTTCTCTTAAAGTCTTCAACTAATTGATAAGGCCTACCATATGATAAAGGGTAATCTGCTTTATTCAAAGTCTACTGATTTAAATGTTAATATCATCTCTTGGGCTCCTGGGTTGGCTCAGTCGGTTCAGCATCTGACTCTTGGTCTTGGCTCAGGTCATGATCTCAGGGTTGTGGGATCAAGCCCCATGCTGAGCTCTGTGCTCAGTGCAGTCTGCTTGAGATTCTCTCTCTCTCTCCCCTTCTGCCCCCTCCCTCCAGCTCACGAGCATACATGTACTATAAATAAATAAATAAATAAATAAATAAATAAATAAATAAATAAATA
>NW_023270451.1:68824690-68982230 GCF_011800145.1 Mirounga leonina | reverse complement strand
ATAAATAAATAAATAAATAAATAAATAAATAAATAAATAAATAAATAAATAAAATTTTTTTTAAATGTTAATCTCATCTAAAAAGTACCCACAGAAACATCTAGAAGAGTGCTTGACCAAATATCTGGGTACTGTGCCTAGCCAAGTTGACACATAAAATTAACCATCACAGGCTCCCAGTTGTTCTAAACTGATCGACTAGCCCAAATTCAGCCTTTAGGAATTAGTGAAAATTTTAGCTTGATTTCTTCATTTCACATCTATGGCACTCACCTTTTCTCCGATGCTGTGCCAAATGAGAAACAGTTTGTGTGTCCCTTTTCTCCTCAGTAGGGCTTGCCACTTTTTGGCATTTGGTTATGTGACTGCCTTGTGATCTCAGCCCATACATTCAAGAAAATGTACGGATTCTGTAGATTATTCACTCTCTTTTTTTTTTTTTGAAGATTTTATTTATTTATTTGACAGAGAGAGAGACACAGTGAGAGAGGGAACACAAGCAGGGGGGTGGGAGGGGAGAAGCAGGCTTCCTGCTGAGCAGGGAGCCCGATGCGGGGCTCGATCCCAGGACCCCGGGATCATGACCTGAGCTGAAGGCAGATGCTTAATGACTGAGCCATCCAGGCACCCCTAGATTATTCATTCGTATGGATAGGAAAGGAATGATGTCTCTTGCAGGTTTCTACATCCTAAATAAAAGCAGAACTCCCACTAATGTTTGTTTGTCTTTTACCATGAGTATGATCTTGATTATTTAAAAACCATGAAGGGTAGGAATTATATTTGTAGAGTCTAGCACAGGGTTGTACATTGGTGGCCTATGGATTTCACATGAAAACCTGGGTTTCTATATTATTCTGAAAAATGTGAATATCTGACACACTTGATCCACATTTACTGACCTTTTCACGGGGCATGCCCAGAGTAACACAGGTCCCTCACCACTGACTCCTCCATCCTGGGGCAGACCATTCTGAGATCCAGGTTGGCTCCTCAGAGCCCTCTTGGAACTAGGGCTGTGGCAGAGTATTGTTCCATATAAATCCTAAGACAGAAGCAGAACATGGCATGTGACAACTGAATGCCCTGGATAGGATCACAGTGGGTAAAGGAAATCTGAGATCTGCCTGGGAGGGGACATCATACATCCTTCCTACAACAGCTTGGCATCCTAGGTGGCTCTTGGAAGTGACTGCAGAACTCCACATGTGGGAATGCCAACTCCATCATGTAAGCAAAACCAGGATGCCAATTTTTTGTTTCACCAGAAAGCAATCCCAAAGAAATCCTGAGAGGTAGGTATTACTTTCCTGGGAGGGGCCAGAGGGATGGCCGACACCTCTGGGCCCAGGCCAAGCACTTCAACTCTGGCCTAAGCTGGACACAGGCAAAGGTCAACCCTCCACTCAGAGGCTGGTGTGCTACTCCCTTGGGCACATTCTACCACCAGGCAGAGCAACACTAAACTGTTACCAGGACTTCAGGGACTTTCTCACAGGGTGGGGCCTGTGGATCTGTGGGTTCGCTGCAGCAAGTGCAGTTCCATTTCCTGGGGAAAGGGAAGGAACACCAGGACTGGACTGGATTGGGCAGAATTGCTTCCTTAAACTCCTAGAAGTCCTTTATTTAGGGAACAAAAGTAAATGAAGCCAAGGAAGGGAGCTAAGGCCCATATCTGAGAAGCAATGTCATGAGACAGATCTGAGGGGAAGGTGTTGGGCTCTATCAGCAAAGAAGACTGAGAGCTGAGGGGGAGGGGAAGGGAGAGGCAGTTGGATGGCATGAGGCCAGATTCAGGCTGAAGATGGGTCCAGAGGGTTTTAGGCTCAGGAGAAAATCAGACTGCAACACCTAAATGCCCACATTGTTTCCCAGGAAGGGAGGCCGGGGGGCAGGGACGGACCAAGCACAGCAGCACCTAAAACATGAACTCCTCAGTAAGCCAGCCACACTTAACCTATCTGGGGCTCCCACCAAGTCTGCCGAGACTAAAAGCTTTTTGGAACACCTACAGGGTTAAAAAAGAAGATATCAAACAAATGGAAGTTCACAAGAGCACTTCTAACTTCATGAAAAATAAGATTAATCAGTGGAAGTAGGAACTTTTAAAGAAAAGAATCAGAACTTCTTCTCTTACAAACAAAGCTTGAACCTCTTAGCAATCACGACTCTGATTGCAAGGATCTCACTCAAGTGCCTGGAGGGTCTTTTACTGCCAAGAACAGGAGAGCTAGAGCACTTCACAGAGCAGAATTACACAGAATTCAGCTCAGGTCTAAAACGGCCCAGACAAAGGCCACAGACCATTTTCAGGCTGAAATCAGCATCAGGCTTTTTTTGTGTGTCTTAGAAGGAGAAGGTTTTTATTAAAGTATAAAATTAATTCATAGTCACTGAAGGAAATCTGCAAAATACACAGAAGTATAAAGAATTTTAAAAATCTACATTCCATCATCCAGAGATGGCTTACATTTAAAAATTTTTTTTTCAGTTTTTTTCTGTGGATACCTGTATGTTTCTCCACACAAATCAGGATTATATTAAGTAAAAAAGTGTTTCCAGCTCTTCTCTTTTACTGTATCAAGAACAGTTCTCCATTGCCTTAATTATTTCTTGAAACTTACTTTTTAATGGTTCCATAATATTACTTTTTTATGGATATGCCCTCACTTAATCATTTTTTAACTGATGATCAATTAAGTTGTTTCAACTTTTCATCATTTTAAAAAGATTCTAGTAAATATCTGTGGGTATAATCTTTGTGTATCTCTCTAATTATTTCCTTAGAAGAAATTTTTAGAATATTAAGATTTGAGAGCTTCTCGACACCCACTCTCAAATTACTTTTCAAAATGGTTACACTTCTTTATAGTCACACTAACAGTGTATAAGCATGCTTGTTTCATGCATTAGCCAATACTGAGTATTATCATTTAAAAAAGAGAAAAACAAAAACTTTTGTCCATTTGTTAGTTGAAAAATGAGATTAGCTGCACGGTTTTATATTTCTCTCATTATTAATTGGACATTTCTTCATATGTTTATTAAATGCTTTTTTCTATGAATTATCTTTTTATGACACTTATCTATTTTTCATATAAGCAGTAAGCACCTTGCTTTGATTATGATGCAGTTTTGCTATATAACCAAAAGGAATCTTTAAGGGAAATTCATCATGTTAAAAGCCTTTTGATTTATAGCTTTAAGTTTTCTAAGGATTCCATTGAGGCAAAATGAGAGGTTCTTCTACAGCAGAGCCTCTCAAGGTGTGGCCCTTGGACTCTGTGCATCAGAATCAAGGAGTAGGAGTGGGAGAACATGCATTTAAAATCCTAAACCCTCACCCTAGACACAGAATCAGCATCTCTGATCACTGGACCCAAGAACCCACATTTCTATAATCTCTGCATGCTTTACATGCAGCCCAAATTTGATAATCAAAATGAGTACTGAGACAAATAAACCTGATATTCCCATACTCTCTGGGGAAAAAAGGGAGATGACCATACAGAGAAGTGAGCCCAAACTTTGAAGAACAGAAGTTGAGCTTCCTACTCCAATAGGCTTTTGGGTCTTGTACTTTCTGTTCTTTTGATTTATTGACCTCCATTGTTCTTTAACTTGATTCATGCATTATCACTCATCTACTTGGTCCCCCAAGTTGGAAAAATTATAGCCATCCGTGATGCCTTCCAATTCTTTGCACTCCTTACTTCTTTGCATATATGCAAAGAAGGAGTGCATATATGCATATATTCTATGTATATAACTGTCCCTTTAACCTACAAATGTCTCGAAGACTCTTTTTCTCTTTTTATCACCTTTTAGTTTAGTCTCTTATTCTCACTATCTCCTCTTTCTTCTATTTATTCTACCCATAATCTCCATCACCACCCAATCTCCACACCACACCAGTAAGCATTTGTTCTAAGTAGCAATGTGTCCACAAGCCTCTGCATAGTAAGATACCCTCCCCACCAGCCCCCTTCCCATTTTTTGCTGCCCCTAAACTCCTCCTCATTCTAGTGGAGGGGTGAAAACTGGGAATTTTAGAGGGATTAAAGGACTGGAGAACACTAGAGAAATTCAGACAAACTCAGTAGGCATGAATGTAATGTGCAAGAGACAGCTGTGGCCAGTTTCAGCTCCTGGAGGTCAAGCAACACTATTTAAGGTGTGGCCCTCTGGGTGGGATGCTGAAGTGTCTGAGAGGACAAGGGCATGTGAGGCCATTTTGTTGAATGGGTCATCCGCACAGACCCTGAAGTAGCTCAACTACATGCTATTATTCACAAGTAGAGAGCCAGTGAATATGATCAGTTCAGAGTAACCTTTCTCCATTCCTGGAAAAACAACTTAGACCAAAGGACAAAGGGTTATTGTGTTGTTCTCCCATGTAAAAGCAAATTTTGATGAATTTGGTGGGACATTTTGGAGCCAAAGTCAAACTGTGTGTGTGATTGTCTTGTAAAGGTGCTAGGACTTAATTTTCAGATCTGGAATAAGAACAGGTGGCAGCTGATGGCAGGAGTCACAATGGTTTCCATGACAACGGGACTGGATCTTAGTCATCCTCCCATCCTCCACAAAACCTACTGCAGCTTTTCTCATAAGGTGCTTATTAAATATTTGTTAAATGAATGATGAATCACAGAATAGTGTGTGCGCTTTGCAATTAAGGCTGCCGTCCTCTAGCTAGCTAAAAAGCTTTTAAAGCTACAATAATTACTGTACTTACCCATGATATTTTGCATAATTTGCATATTAACTTAACCCGAAAATAATAAACTACAAATTCCCATTCTTGCTGAACCACCCTGTCTCGCATCTTTACCCTATTGTAGAAGTAGCCCAGATGTTTGCTTAAGATGGCCTTAGGAGGGGAGGGTGCCCCCTGTGTCATATACGTGCCTGAACATTAACTAGAAAGACCTGTTTCCCCCTTGAAGTCCCCCTCCACCGCCTTCTGCTCTCCGGCCCTTCCCCCTCCCTGGGCTCCGCGCATCGGCTCCGCGCAGGCGCTAGCCTGCCCTTCCCCCGCGCCCCTCTTCCCGCGCTCCGGCAGCAGCCTGCGGGGCCCTGCCGAGAGCACAAAAGGCCTCGGCAGCTGGCGTCCCCCCGTTGCCTGTGGCAACCACTGAGCGGCGTCTCGCTCTCCCTTGACCTTACAATGAGAGAGTAAAAAGGGCCTCCATTGGCTAGCCGGAGAAGGGAGGCCAATCGGAGTAGAGGTTGTAAAGAGGCGGCCGAGAGAGGCTGTGGGGGTAGGAAGCTAGGGTTAGAGGCTGCCGGTGAGGCTAGAAAGCCCGCGTGGTCGGTTGGAGGAAATATGTCTGTCCGGAGGCACATTGGGAATCCTGAGGTGAGGGCCAGGTCCGGATCCGAGAGCCGGAGGGGGCGGGCGCACCGGAAAAGGCTCCACGTGGGCAGGGAAGAGCAGCTAGCGACTTCCGCCGGCCGGAAGGCGGGAAGCGGCCGGCGTGAGGAGGGGTCTGGAGAGCGGCGGGAGGCGGGGCGGGCCTGGGGGTCTCGAGCCGAGGCCGTTATCCGGTGGTGAGAGGCCGCTCTCCCGCACATGCTCGCTGTGGCCTGGCATTTGTCGCCCAGAGGAGCAGCCAAGTGCACGAAGACACAGCCCCTTCCCTCAAAGGGCTTACAGTCTAGGCGTGGCAGTTACACAACATAACGAACATATGCATGAACGCCCCGAACACGAAAGGAGCAAAATCAAAAGGAGCCATCATTTCTGATTATGGGGATACGGGAAGAGTGGGAATAAGCAGATCAAGCCATTTGGAAAGGACGCAAAACATGACCTTAGTTTACCCTCTTCCCTGTAGGACCATTTCCTTTCTTGTCTGTTTCACCCCTAGGGCCCTGCTGCGTTTGTGGCAATTAATTTCAACAAATGTTTATCGGACCCTTACACTGCAGTACGTGCTAGAAATACAACGAGAGTAAGACAAGGCATTTGTCCTTTAATAAATTCAGTCTAGTGAGGGAGACTTGGAAACAGAATTTGAATGCGATGTGGTTGGGGGACAAGTTGAGAGAGCACAGAGGAAAGATTGGACTCAAGGAAGTGAGGGAAGGGTCCTGGAGATGGCCTGAAATGGCAAGGCGGGTAGCCAGGTGAGGAAGCATCTCAAGTAGAGAATAGCATGAGCAAAGATGAGGAGGTGCGAAACGTGGGAGTGGACAGTTCCCTCTGGAGAAGCTGGAGTAAAGCGTGGAAGGGCCTTCTGTGCCTTGCTAAAGTACTTGGCCTTTATACCGAACAGGAGTTGCACATTATTTCGTTTCATGGTGGATGTCTATGTGCCGTGTTGAGGAAAATTGTGAGGCTCTGCAGGAGAGTACCATGATCAAATATAATCTCGACCATGAAGGTGGGGGAGGTAGGTGTGGAGAGTGGCAATTTGTCACATATTTATCTTGCCTGCTGGTCTGAATTTAAGAAGTTTTGAGGAGTTTTAAGTAACCGAGTGATGTGGTCAGATTTGCATTTTAGGCAGAGGGCTGTAGCCACGTTGTGGAGAAAGGAGGAGGCCAGGACTGGAGGTAGGCAGATTGGGTAGGTGGTATTTACGATATAGACCTAAAGGAAGGTCATGGAACGTGGGACAGAAATGAGAAATATTTAGGTAATTAAATCATTAAGACTTCATGATTAGCTTTGAGAAATGAGATTGGAATGGATGACTTAGTTTCCCAGCTTGGGCTACTCATCAGTGCCCATGTCATTAATGAGATCAGGACTGTGGGAGAAAGAGGAGTATAGGGGGATAGGAGCTGGGATGCTCTGTGTGGTCATACATTTGTGTCCTAGAGGAAGATGTCCAACTTTCTTGTGTTGATGGAGCATATTGTCCAGTAATTTCTTGAAAAAGAGTGCATGAGAAATAACTTTTTTATTTATATCTAAAATGTTAGGCATGTCTGAAAATGCTGTTATTCTGCCTTCACATTTATTTCCCTGCAAGTTGGGTGGAGTATAGAATTCTTGGTTGGAAACCATCAGCGTTTTGAAAACATTGCATTATAGTTTTCTAGCATCCAGTGTTGCCGTGAAGTCCAAAGCCATGCTGTACCTTTGTACTTGACTTGATTTTTCCTTTTTAGAAGCTTGTAGAATCTTCTCTATGTTACCAGTGTTGTGTTTCACAAAGATATTCCTTGCTATGGGTCTCTTTTCACTCATTTTGGTGGGCACCAGAAATGCATGTCTTTCTATTCTGTGAAATTTTGTTGAATTATTTTGTTGTTGACTTCTCCTTCCTATTTTCTCCATCCTCTTTTTCTTGAATTCATTATTTTCATGTTGCTTCTATAAGACTGGTTCTCTAATTTTCTTAAACTTTATTTCCTGTTTTCCACATCTTTGTCTTCTTGCTCTCTTTCGGAGATTTGTTTATCTTCTAATCCTATTTAATTTCTGCTGTTGTGTTTTTAATTCTTTTTTTTTTTAAGATTTTATTTATTTGCGAGAGAGAGAGAGTGAGAGAGAGAGTGCACGAGAGGGGGTAGGGTCAGAGGGAGAAGCAGGATTCCCACTGAGCAGGGAGCCTGATCCGGGACTCCATCCTGGGACTCCAGGATCATGACCTGAGCCGAAGGCAGTTGCTTAACCAACTGAGCCACCCAGGCGCCCCTGTGTTTTTAATTCTTAAGACCTCTGTTTTGGACTCTGATGTCCTTTTAAAAAAACATTTTATTTTGATGGGGCACCTGGGTGGCTCAGTTGTTAAGCGTCTACCTTCAGTTCAGGTCATGATCCCAGGGTCCTGGAATCGAGCCCCGCATCAGGCTCCCTGCTCTGCGGGAAGCCTGCTTCTCCCTCTCCCACTCTCCCTGCTTGTGTACCCTCTCTTGCTGTGTCTGTCTCTGTCAAATAAATAAATAAAATCTTAAAAAAAAAAAATAGACATTTTATTTTGAAATAACTGTAGATTCACAGGAAGTTGCAAAAATAGTACAGTCCCATGTACCTTCACCCAGTTTCCCCCATTGATTATATTTTATGTAAGTATAATACAATATCAAAGCCATAAATTTGTACAGATTGACATTTGTAAAATGTGTGTATAATTCTAGGCTATTTTTTCACATGTGTAGATTTAATATAATCAAGATTGCATGTGTTTAGATTTATAATCAAAATACAGAACTATTCCATCACCAGAAATATCTCCCTCATACTACCCCTTCCTAGTCATTTCCACTTTCCTCTGCCTCACCATCCTAACCCCTGGCAATCACTAATGTGTTCTCCGTTTCTGTAATTTTGTCATTTGGAAATGTTACATAAATGGAATCACATGATATGTGACCTTTTGAGATTGGCTTTTTTCACTCGGAATAATGTCCTTGAGACACATTCAAGTTGTTGCCTATAGCAATAGTTCATTCCTTTTATTGCTGATTAGTATTCTGCGGTATGTATGTATAACAGTTTGTTTAACCATTCAACTATTATAGGCTATTTTGGTTGTTTTCAGTTTGAGGCTATTATGAATAAAGATATGAACTTTTGGGTACAGCTGTTTGTATGGATGTTAATTTTCATTTCTCTGGGATAGATGCCTGGGGGTGTAGTTGCTGGGTTGTATGTGAGCTTACATTTAGTTTTTTAGAAACTGCCAAACTATTTTCCAGAGTGTACCATTTTAGATTCTCATTACCAGTGGATGAGAGATGAGTTTTTGCACATTCTTGGCAACATCTGGTATTGTCAGTATTTTTATTTTAGTTGAGTTTTTTTGTTTTTTGTGGGGTTTTTTTGTGTTTGTTTTTAGAGAGGGAGTGAGGAGGGGGGAGGGAGGGGCAGAGGTAGAGGAAGAGAGAATCTCAAGCAGGCTCCACGCCCAGCACAGAGCCCAATGTGGGGCTTGATCTGATGACCCTGGGATCATGACCCGAGCCAGAATCAAGAGTTGGACGCTAACTGACTGAGCCACCCAGACGCCCCTATTTTAGTTGTTTTAATAGGTACACTGTGACATCTCATAATGGTCTGAACTTGTATTTCCCCAATGGATACCGAGGTTGAACATCTTAAATTTTTTCATGTGCTTATTTGCCATACATATATCCTCTTAAAAAAATATCTCTTTGTATCTTTTGCCTAATTTCTAATTGGATTTTTTTACTGTTGTTTTGTGTGTTTGCTTGTGACTGTGTAAATATTGATTATTGCCAAAGCAGTGATCATTACAGTTACATTTTCTTTCTTATTACTTTCTGTTTTCCTTGGAGTTCCTATCTACCTTTATTTTTATTCTATACTATTTCTAAATTTTTATAAACAATGTAGGAAAATTTTCCTACATCACTATTTATCATTTGTTTCCAGTTATCTTTTCCAAAATGTTCTCTGTGCATTTGTGTGTGTGTATGTGCACACTTGTATGTGTCGAGAGAGTTTTATTTTGTGGTTTTCTTTTACCCAAATGTTATAACATTATATATATGGCTTTTTGGCTTGCTCTTTGTACTTAACACTAAGTCTTGGAGATCTTTCCATGTCAGACAAATATAGGTCAACTTAATTCTTTTTTTTTTAAAGGTAGCAAGTATTGTTGTTGTTTTTTTTAAAGATTTTATTTATTTATTTGAGAGAGAGAATGAGATAGAGGGAGCATGAGTGGGGGGAGGGTCAGAGGGAGAAGCAGACTCCCTGCTGAGCAGGGAGCCCGATGCGGGACTCGATCCCAGGACTCCAGGATCATGACCTGAGCCAAAGGCAGTCGCTTAACCAACTGAGCCACCCAGGCACCCTAATTCTTTTCTTTTAACTCTTACATAAGTACTTGGTCTGGTTGTAGAGCAAAAGGTTTTTTTTAATTTTTGTTACTTGTTAAATTTTAATGTTTTTACTAACAGCATTATGAGATATAATTCACCCATCTAAAGTATACAATTCAGTGGTTTTAATATATCACAGAGTTGTGCAATCATCACTAATTTTCATTACACCGAAAAGAACATTTTCATTACACCAAAAAAATTCTGTAACCTTTGGCTGTCATTCCCCAATTTTCCCATTGTCTCCCCTATCTAGTCTTGACAATCACTAATCTACTTTGTCTCTATATTTGCCTGTTGTCTACATTTCATATAAATGAGTCATGCAAAATGTGGTCTTTTGTGACTGGCTTCTTTAATTAACTTAGAATAATGTTTTAAATTATAATGTTATATCATGTCTTCGTACTTCATTCCTTTCTACTGCTGAATGATATTCCTTGACATAGACATACATATTTTATTTGTTCTTTCTGATGGACATTTGGGTTGTTTCTACTTTGGTGGTATAATGAATGATGCTACTATGAATATTCATGGACAAGTTTTTGTGTATGTGTGTTTTCGTTTCTCTAATGATAGTTTTTTGAAATATTTTTTTCCCCTGCATAGTCTATTTCCTTCCTATTGCTATTTTTCTTTTTGTTTTGTTGGAGATTAGTATTAGTTAACTCAGGCTGCCATAACAAAATGTCACAGACTGGGTTGCTTAAACAACAAATTTATTTCTGGCAGGCAGTTTTGGAGTACTGGAAAGTTCAAGATCAAGGTGCTGGCCAGTTTAGTTTCTGGTGAGAGGTCTCTCTTGCCTTGCAGATGGCTGCCTTCTCATTGTGTATTTCTAGATTTCTTTCTGTGTGTACTTGTAAAGAGGGGGAAGCTCTTTGGTGTCTCTTTTTGTAAGGACACTAATCCTATTACACTTGTGCCCCACCCTTATGATCTTCTTTAACCTTAATTACCTCCTAAAGGCCCTGTCTCCAAATACAGTTACACTGGAGATTAGGGCTTTGTGTGCCCCCAAAATTCACAGCAATGTTCTGAGGCTTCTTTTAATCCTAAATTATTAATTTATGTTTTTGAGTTAGAAACTTAAACAGGTGATTGGGATCTGTGTATCTGAGAGGGGCTTGCTGATGGTGAGCCTAATTACAGGAAGATCTCACTGGGCCATGATTTGGGCGACTATCCTCCCAAATCTACACCTTCAGCTCTTTTCTCTTAGGCTGGTGATTTTCCTCAGAGAATTCCCTCATTCTCCTGAGAGTAAAAGCCTAGCTGAATTCCTGGAGGAATTAGGGCTAGGAGCTAAATCTCAATATTAGTTTGCATCATTCACTTAATGCCCCTATTTTCAGTAATGATATCTCTACCTTTCTCTGTCTAAAGACCTCCCAGTCCAGAAATCCTTCTCAGGGAATAAATCTATAGATAGCTACCGTGGTGGGGGAAGGGCAGTCACCCAGTAGCACACAGGGGACAGGGATTTGGAGATCAAGTTGCTTCTCATCAGCCTTCAAACAATCTTCCTTATTTCAGCCACTCCTTTTGCTCCCCACTCCTGGAGGTGCTTGAGGCTGTCAATTCCTAAGCCTTTTAAGAATTGTTCTTGGCTTTCCCTTGAGTCAGTCAAGTCATTTTCACTGTTGATCTGCTTTCTAGAATTCAAAAATCTATTGCTGTCACTTCTCCCGCTCTCTCTGGTTTTTTGAACTCTATGTCCTTAAAATAGAAGACAAAATTGAGGTTTTGGAAGGAAGTGATTTTAAATGCATGTGTTCAATATGCTATCTTCACCCAGTAGATCATGATCGGTAATTATTTTATTTGTAATCTATAATTATTTGCTTATTTCTGGCATACTTACAAGAACATAAACTAGGGTCCTTGTATGTATTGTCCCACTGCCTGGCATGCAGTAAACATCTGTTGAATGAGTAAATGAATATATGCCTGAGCTGGGAGGAAAAGTCAGGCCATAGTTCCCTACTTGGATATCAAGCATATAAATGGAATTAAACCTAAGTGTGTGGCTCTCAGAGAACCTGTAGATTGAGAAGATGGAATCCTGGGGAACACAGTGTTTAAGCAGCTGACAGAAATGATCCATGTGTCATTGGAGAATCGGGGAGAGAGATATCACTAAAGGCAAGGGAGTGGAAACTGAAGAAGGTGGGGCTGTATGACACTGTCAAAAGGTACAGAAAGGTGAAGTGAGTTAAAGAATGGAAAGTCACCATTATATTCAGCAATTAGGGGATCGCTGATGTTGGCGAGCTGCCACAGGAACCATACTAGAATGGTGGGGACAGTAGCCATGTTGCAGTGGATTGAGGAGTAAAGTGCAGATACCCGGAAGGCATTCCAATTATATATTAGAAAATATATTCCAGTTATATATTGATTCATTGCGAATCACCTCATGTTTAGTGACTTAAAATAATAGTCATTTTATTATGATCTCTATGGTTCTGAAGGTTGGCCAGGCTCCATTAGGTGCTGCTTATTTGGCATCTCATGTGGTTTTGCAGGCAGACAGAAGCTGGGGCTAGAGTGATCTTGAAGGCTTCTTCAAGGCCATTGATACAGCCTGTTGGCAAGTACCTCAGCGGGGGCCGTCAGCCATACCACCTACAAATGGCCTTTTCCATGTGGCTTGGCCTTCCTCACAACATGGTAGCTGAGTCCCAAAAACAAGTGTCCCAGGAGAACCAGGTGGAAGCTGTATTGCCCTTTATGATCTAGCCTCAGAAGTCATAAGGCAGCACTTCCATCCAGATTCAAGCAAGGGGAGGAGTTTCAACATCACAGCGTAAGTGAGATGGGAGATTCTCTTGCAAACATCTTGAAAAATACAGTCCGCCATAGGTAGTAGCTGCTAGCGAAGCAGGGGCTGCTACATGTGCATACAGGGTCAAGGTTGGTGTTTGAGATCAGTAGAATTGGACCAGATTAAAATTGCCATTTAAAAAAAAAATGTTCTCCTTTCAAAGACCTATGTTAAATGTAAGATTGCCTTAAATGAGATTCTTTTCAAGATTGAATTCATTTCCGGGGCGCCTGGGTGGCTCAGTTGGTTAAGCGACTGCCTTCGGCTCAGGTCATGACCCTGGAGTCCCAGGATCGAGTCCCGCATCAGGCTCCCTGCTCGGCGGGGAGTCTGCTTCTCCCTCTGACCCTTCTCCCTCTCATGCTCTCTGTCTCTCATTCTCTCTGTCTCAAATAAATAAATAAAATCTTTAAAAAAAAAAAAAAGATTGAATTCATTTCCTTCATTTTATGGACCTCCTGTCTATACAAAGGAGATAAGTAGGGAAATTCTGAACAAAACGGCATAATGGTATTTTTAAAAATCCTTTAAATGTAAATCTTATTATATATGTTACAGTTGAAATACAACCAACCTTGGGAGTTTCATTTTGAGAGAGGTGGGAAGTCAGAAAAGCACATTCATGTTTGAACAATTTGAGATTCAGACTATCTCATTCATTTTTTAGTGATTTGCTTTCAGAAAAATCCCATTGTTGACTTCTCATTCTTCTCCCCTCTCCGACATCCATGTATTCAATAAAGCCCGGTCTTACTTTGCATATGTTAGTAATCTGCCAAAATACTCTTGCAATGATACGGCTCACAGCTCAGTATTTTTGTTACCTTCTGTTGTCCTCATGGCCTCCTCCAGACCCTCAGTGTACATTCAGTCTTCTCTACTTGGAGCCTACGTGTCCATGTTCTACCGTACAGCACAGGATTTCATATCACCCCCGGTGTATGAATGCTCCCTATGCTTCAGATTCCTAGAGCATCCCTTGGTGCCGGCGTGCGCACCGTGTGCTGCTCAGGGCCCAGAGCCATCTTCATCCTTTAGGCTGTCCTTACTGCTCACACTGGTGGGAGGCCCTGCAGCAGGTAGAGAGATCCAAGAGGTTGAGCCATGTCCCAAGCACAGGAAGGGAGGAGAGTGATTCGTACAAAGTGCTGCCATAGTCTGGGCAGGAAAGAGATTTCCATCTGCCCGGGGCCTTCACAGTAGTCTTCTCGGAAGGTATGTCTGTGCTGGGTCTTGAAAGCCGAGTAGAAATGAAGTCGCTGGGATGTCATGGGTAGACAGGGAGGACATTATCTTTGGACCCTTTCTAGGGATGTAAACCCTCAAATGGTCTTTGACATTTTTCATTGCTCACTGATAATACCAGAGACATGAACCTTCTCAGCCTCCTCCCTCCTCCTGATAAACTTCATCATGACCACCCATCTGATATCTTTACCTTAAATACATAACCAAAGCTGAACCTTCCACCTGGGCTCTGGGCCTCATCCTCTCCCACTCCCTCCTTTCCACACCTTCCTGCTTCATTTCCAACGCCTCCTATCTAGCCTCTAAAATCCTCAAATCTCTCCTTTCTTCCAAAACAAAACAAAGCAACAACAAAAACTAATTCCTTCGCAACTCTCAAGGGAAAAAAAAGGCCATCCAGCTACTATCTTCTTTCCTCCCTCCCCGTCTCATACGACCTGCTGTTTTTGCTTCTGCTTCTGTCAATTTACTGTAACCTCATCCACCAGGGTCATCAACAGTGTCCTGCTTTGTTCAATCCAAACTTACTTTGTTACTCTCTTACTTGACCTGCATTCTTGCTCACTTGTTCATGTTTGACCTCTTGTTCTCAGACTTGACAGCATTGATCACTGTTGACCACTCCCTTCTTCCTGAAACTCTTCTTTAATTTTCATTACCCACTTTCTTTTGGCCTCTCGTGAATCTCATGCACAGTGCTTTTCTCTACCTGACCTTAAGTGCTGGGGTTTTTTCTTCTCCGTCTTACACAATCTTTGATGGTGATTTTGTCCAACAACCCCCAGATCTTATTTCTGCAACCCCAGATTTCTCTCCTGATCTCAGACCCAAACGGCCAGCTTACCACTTCCATTTTGGACAACCCGCAGATACCGCATACTCAACATGCCTCAACGTGAAAAACATTATGTTTTTCAACTGATGCTTCCTCCTTAAGTCCCTTTTTTGGGGAATGATATCACTGTCCTCCCCCTGTTCTACCAGTCAGTTTTCAATCATATTGATTTTACATCTTTAAAGATTTCTTGAAACTGTCTCTTCTTCCTCATGTCTACTGTCACTTCCTTAGCACCACAGATGTTTCTTAGCACAACTGCCTCTTAACTGATCTTCGTGCCTCCATCCTTGACAATGATCCTATTAGTTCTCCAGAATGCTGCCAAAGTGAGCTTTCTAAAATGGAAAGATAATCCCATCACTTCTCCTTAAACTTTCTTCGATGACTCCCCAATCATCTGCACTAGGGTTTCTCAACTTCGGCACTATTGACATTTGGGGCCAGCTCATTCTTTGCTGTGGGGGACTTCCCTGTCATTGTAGGATGTTTCGCAGCATCCCCAGCCTCTACTCACTGGATACCAGTAGCATCCCCACCACCACCACCCAGTTCTGACAACCTAGAATATCTGCAGACATTGACAGTCGTCTCCGGGAGCAGGGGGAGCAAAATTGCCATCTACAGGAAAAAAAATCCTGGTTTCTTAGTGTGGATACAAGGCCCTTTAGGAACTGCCCTCCCTGCCTCTTCAGCCTCATCTGACCCCATGATGCCCTCTATGCTTCAGGTCTACCCAGAAACCCTGCCGCTTCCACCCATTACTCCTTTAGTCTGACTAATTCTCTTGGCCATCAGATTTCGGCCCAGAAGTCAGTGCTCAGGACATAGTTCTTGACTCTTTTACTCAGGATCAGGTCCCGATCCCACAATCTCCTGTTGCACTCCCTGCTTCCCTCTCCTTTTCATCATGTAGTGTGGTATCTCTTTGTTGGCTTGTCTTCCTTCCCAGCACCACCAAGAACTGGATGGCTGTGTGTCCTCGGCAGAGCGGCTCACTCCTCCAGTAAATGTTGCCCGAATGGTTAGTGCTCAATAAGGCTTTGTTGAATGAATGAATAGTCCTCGAAACAGCTTCTTTTCTCAGCTCTTTCACTTTCCACCATTCCATCCTGTTTATGTAATTGAAAAAAGCCAGTTGGTCAGTAGGTCAAGAAACAGTCACCCCCAAAGCAAGAATTTTAAGGAAAAAAGTATGGCAGTTCCATAAAATCTATGGTAGTCTGTTTAGAGTGAAGCACCAAGTTTTACGTTGTGGTTGGCACTAGAAGGTCAGGAACAAGGAGTGGGTCCAAAAGGGGAAAATGGAAAAGAGACACTACATTTTTCTACTTGCAGCATATGGATTTCTCATTAGTCTCTGTAAGGGAAAACCGGGGGCAGGAAGGGCCCAGCGACTGCAGCTGTCCACACTCTCTCCCCCCATCATTCTGCTGCCACCACACCTGGTCCCCAGAGACATCCTCACTTCTTAGCTATGTTGGCTTAGGTATGGACAAATCCCCTTGGTTCAGCAGAGACTAGCCTGGAGTTTTTCAAAAGACACTTTGCTAGGAAACTAGTGGAAAACAAAACAAAACAAAAGTAAAAACAGGAAATAGCATATAGAAATTATGAAAATACAGAGTACAAAAAAAAATTAAAATCCCTTAGCCTAAGATAACGGAATTCTACTATTAGCTTTTCTTGACTCAGTTTACCAGATGCATGTTTTCCCTGGTTTTTTTGTTTGCATTTTTGGGTTTTTTAGATTTGTTTTGCTATGATATTGTCTTCCTCTGGGGGATCTTATTCTAAAGTTCCCCTTTTCAGTCTTTAAATATTTCCCTTCTCTCACTGAAGAATCTTCTATCTTCATCTAGGAAGGAGTTGGAATTGATGTTAGAGTCGATTTCTCTTAAAGACAGCAGGTTACTGGACAGATGGAGACCGGAGTTTTCCAGTCTTTCTCTAGGAATGAAATAGCTCAGGGTTTCCACACACATACACACACACATCTGAGGCCCAGTGCTAAGTATTCACTTGCCTGGAGTGAAATGGAAAACACAGACAATGTCACGAGTTTTTTAATAAGACTAAAGGACCAATCTTTTTATTCTGGGATTTTTTTTTCTTCCTTTTTAGGTATTAAAATGGCAGGTGCTAGTTATGAGGTTTTGTGCTTTTTTTTTTTTAATGTCCTTTCTTGGCAAAATTAAAAGTTGTTTTTTCTCTATAGGTGCCCCCAGTTTTAAAAAATTCTTCCTGGTCTCTGAAATCTAAAACTCTGGCCAGCAGGACATGCTGTAGTTAACTGTGTTTTCAAGGGCAAATGATACGGGTTTTAAAGTTTGGTGTTCTCCACCTGATTTTTTTTTCTTCTTCTTTCTTTCAGCCAGTAGAGTAAATGACTCTTAATCTCGGGGTCCTGAGTTCAAGCCCCACATTGGGTATAGAGATTAGTTAATAAATAAATAAAAATAGTTTTTGAAAATAATAATAAAGTTTGGTGTTCTCTTCCAAGGAACCAGGTAATTACTATAAGATACTCTGCACTCTATTTTTTTTTTAAAGATTTTATTTATTTATTTGTCAGAGAGAGAGCTCAGCAGGCAGAGGGAGAAGCAGGTTCCCTGCTGAGCAGGGAGCCTGATGATGTGGGGCTCAATCCCAGGACCCTGGGATCATGACCGGAGCCGAAGGCAGACGCTTAACTGACTGAGCCACCCAGGTGCCGCTATACTTTGCATTCTAGATACTCACTTGTTGACTCCATATCAGTAAATGTGCCTACCACATACTAGGTCCTGGGTGAATACAGATATGCCTAAGTCATTGTCCCTGCCTTCGAGGAAATCTAGAGAAGCAGCTCGGGGTGTAAACAATGGTATAGGGTACTCTGGGAGCCAGGGAGAAGAAATGCCTGATTCCACCTCGGACAGCTTACAGAGAAAGTAAGGTTCTGCCCAAGGACAAGTCAAGGAAAGGCATTCTAGGCAGACGCTTGCTAAGCCTTGGAGACTTGAGTGAGTGCAGCAAGTTAGGGAAGCACTCGGGCAACGTCAACATGGGAACGTGTGTGAGGGATGGGAGATGAAGCCAGAAATGTATTGGCCAGTTTTGATTTCATATTCTACAGCTGCCTGTGACTGAGCATATGATGTTCATCCTTGTAGGCCAGAAAAGGCCTGAGCAAGAAAGCTGTATCTTGAAATGTCAATTCACCAGCCTTCCCTCACTTGAATGGCTTTCGCCAATGCCCCTGAAACTTAATATGTGTAAATGTCTTGTGCTTGGACTTAAGAGTTCACTCCCCGAGTACAGGACAAGGAGACCTGACATAGCCATTTTTTGATGACCACAAATTCACCCTGGGCCTGTGATGAGCCTCGGCTCCCCCAAGAGCAGATGCCATCATGGTGACATCTGTGGGGCCTCAGACTCCAGGCAAGCAGCAGGGGAGGACTGCCAAACCGGGTCCTGGCCCGGCGGCATCTGGGCATGGTGCTCAGGTCTGGGTCCAAGTGCTACTTTTCAGGGCAGATGTGGATAAAATCTAGAGCGTGTCCAAAGGAGATGGCCTAGAAATTGTTGTGCAAAGAGTAAAACTAAAAAGAAGGGTGAGAGAGCTGTCTTTAGTTATTTTCACAGATTTCTTGAGACAGGGGTGTGGGGGGGGGCGTGTCTTATTCTGGGTTGTCACAGTGGATTGGATGGAACTTAGAGGGAGACTAATTTGGCTCAATGTCAGAAATAATTTTTTAAGAGTTTTTTTCCCCCCGAATTACAGTGTGTTATGATTTTATTTTGACAAAAAATGAAAATATTTTGACAGAAACAAGATAACCATCTTCACCTGTGGAAATGCTGAAGAGTCCTCGATTGAGGGGACAGTTGGGCCTCTAGAGCGCCTTCCTTCTTTAAACTGGATGAAATTTTAGCATCCGTTCTATTTTTTAAATATCTGATTCTTTCCCACCTTTGTTGCCCTTATTTTTACATTAACTCAATTAATTGTGAATTTTCTTATTTTTTAGTATCTGACCAAAAGAATACCACAAAATCCAAGGTATCAGCATATCAAGTCAAGACTGGATACTGGTGAGTAAATATTAGAAAATTAAAACTTAAAAAAAAAAAAGATCCAGTAACGAATTACTGGCAAGAAGCAGGCTGTTACGCCTGCTGTCAATCAAAGCTCGAAGTTTCTCTGTTCTCACCCCCTGGCCTTCCAGGCTCAGGCTTTATCTTTGAAAGCTTTTTTTTTTTTTTTTTTCAGATTATCAGTAAAAGTTTCCATTTACATAACTTAGCTTCTTCTAAATCGAGAAACTGATGAAAACCTTGTTCAATAAGTTAAAAGGCTGAGGCTAAATAAATATCCGGGGGTGGGGGAGTGGACCTCTCTTTTGGAGCATCTTAAATATATTCCTTTAAACTCTGAGTAATAGATAATATTTGTACACATTTGTTCAATTCAGTATTTGCAGAGTGCCAACTACATGCAAAGTTATGGACTAGGGGACGTAGAAAGATGAGTGTGAATTGTGACTTTTGCAGTCAAAGAGCTTATTTTCAAGTGCAGGCAGACAGACCTGAATGAGTAACTAAAATATCAGAGAAAACTCAATTCGTGCTTCAGTTCAGGTAAAATGAAATTTAAGAGTCGCATTGCTTATTTCCAAGCTCTTAACATTCTTCAGTGTCATGATGCAGACCACTCCCCAGGTCCCTAGTGGATCTGCAGGCCTGTGAGATTTTGATTTCTTTTTTTTTTTTTTTTTAAAGATTTTTATTTATTTATTTGACAGAGAGAGACACAGCGAGAGAGGGAACACAAGCAGGGGGAGTGGGAGAGGGAGAAGCAGGCTCCCTGCAGAGCAGGGAGCCCGATGCGGGACTCGATCCCAGGACCCTGGGATCATGACCTGAGCTGAAGGCAGTCGCTTAACCAACTGAGCCACCCAGGCGCCCGAGATTTTGATTTCTTATTCGTTTCGTTTTTCAACCGTTTAAGGTCTGCTGTGGCGAATCCATTCTATTGAGATGGTTTTGCTAGTGGATTGGGGCACCACATGCCTTTGGTAATGCTGAACTTGCCACCAGTAACCTGAGGACAACTGAGGAGATACAGACGAGATACTGACTTGGTTTAAATCTCGTTCATTTTGTCTTTCTTTCCTCCAGTCTCCTTCGAAATTACTGTCTTCCATTATGCAAGTTTGCTCATATAAAATGAACTTCAATGGAATGTTTTAAATGAACCACCTTTGCAGATACAATTTCTTGGGACCTTTCTTTCAAACATTTCCAAGCTGTACAGATATTTATCCTTGCAAATATCCTGTTTGATGGGAGGTAGAAAATTTTATCTCCGTTTTTGAGGAGGAGGAAATTGTGGCAGAGATTGTGTGATTTATTTGAAGTTCAATAAAAGGAGACAGAACGAGGATTTGAATGCAGGGTGAAGAAGTCGATGATGCATCAAGAGACCTGGTGTGAAGCCTGGCCACTGTCTCTTTGGCCAGCTGTCCCAGCTTTTCCCCCAGCCTCATTCCTTCTACCACAAATGCCTTCAACTCCTCCATCTCTATCCCCCCCACCCCAACTGCACCTGTGATCCACTCTCTGGAATAAGCTATTCTGTGAAGGAAGCACTTTGATTAAAAATGCCATATATTTTTTCGAGGCGTCCGGATAACATTTAAAAGACAACTATAAAGGAATGCATTTCTCTTAGAACCTTCTTAAAATGAAAATTTTTAAGAGCTGAGGTTTATTTCAGATACATAGATTTGTCTGTATCTTCATAGGTTTTTCTCCTGGAAATTGAATTGGGATTTGTGAACAAAAACCCATTTCTTTCCCTTCCATTCCTCAATTCATAACCAAAATTTGACTTAATAATAAATAGTACCTGAAATTAATTTCAATTTTTTTAAATTGAGATACTTCAGTCTGCTTTTTATAATTCATAGTAATTGCCTATAGCCTTTTATATCCTCAGAGTTTTAAACTAATGTTTTCCTAATTAAACTTTTTATTTTGAAGTAATTGTAGATTCACAATTTTAAGAAACCATACAGAGAGATTCCGTGTACCCTTTACCCAGTTTCCCGTAGTAACATCTTATGGAAACTATACAGTATCATAACCATGGTACTGACATTGATACATACAAGTCTAGATAGAGAACATTTCCAGCACGCAAGGATACCTCATGTTGTCCTTTTAGAGGCATATCCACTTTCTACCCTCACCCTCTCCTAACCCCTGACAACCACTGATCTGTTCTTCAATTCTATAATTTTGTCATTTCACTGATGCTATATAAGTGGAATCATACAATATGCAACTTTTTTTGAATTGGCTTTGCACTCAGCATAATTCTCTGGAGATTCATTCAGGTTGTTACATTTGTTAGTTGATACCTTTTTATTTACTGAGTAGTAGTCCATGGTATGGAAGTGCCACAGTTTGACCATTTATCTGTTGAAGGACATCTGGATTGTTTCCACTTGTTAACTATTACAAATACAGGTGCTATAAACATTCATGTTTTGATTTTTGTTTGAGTCCAAGCCTTCATTTCTCCCAGATAAACGCCCAGAAGTGCAATTACTGGGTCATATGATAGTTGCATTTGCAGTTTTTTGAGAACTGCCAAACTGTTTTCCAGAGTAGCTAGACCATTTTACATTACTACCAGCAATGCATGAATGCTCCAGTTTCCCCACATCCTCACAGGCATTTGGTGGTGTCGCCATTTTTCATTTTAGCCATTCGGATAGATGAGTAGTGGCATCTCACTGCAGTTTTGATGTGTGTTTCCCTGATGGCTAACGATGTTGAACAGGTCTTTGTGTACTTATTTGCCATCTGTATATCTGACTCAGTGAAGTATCCCTTCATGTCTTATGCCTATGTTCTAATTGGATTGTTTGCTCTCTAACTTGAGTGTGGAGTGTTGCTTATACATTCTAGCTACCATTCCTTTGTTGGATGCATGGTTTGCAAATATTTTCTCCAGTCTGTAGCTTGTCTTTTCATTCTCCTGACAGGGTCTTTTGAAAAGCCTATGTTTTTAATTGTGGTGAAGTCCAGTGTATCAGTGTTTCTTTTCTGGATCATGCTTTTGCTGTTAAGTCTAGGAACTCTTTGCCGAGACCAGACCCAGAAATTTTCTATCAAGGTTTTTTCCTAAAAGTTTTATTTTACATTTAAGTCAACAATGCACTTCGATAAATAAATTTAAAAATTAAGGGAAAAAAGGGGGGCACCTGGGTGGCTCAGTCGGTTAAGCATCTGCCTTTGGCTCAGGTTATGATCCCAGAGTCCTGGGATCAAGCCCCATGTCGGGCTCCCTGCTCAGCGGAGAGTCTGCTTCTCCCTCTCCCTCTGCTGCTCCCCCTCTGCTCCTGCTTTTACTCTCTCTCAAATAAATAAATAATAAAAATATCAAAAAAAAAAAGAGAAAATAATACATTTTGAGGTAATTTCTGTACAAGATATGCAGCTTAGATCAGAGTTAACTTTTTGCTTATGCAGCTTAGATCAGAGTTAACTTTTTGCTTATGGATGTCCAGTTGCTCTAGCACCATTTGTTAAGAGCCTTCCTTTCCTCTACTGAATTTTGCACATTCACCTTTGTCAAAAAACAGTTTGGCATATTTATGTGGATCCATTTCTGGGTTCTCTCTTCTGTTCCATTGATCTATGTGTCTATCCCTCTGCCAATATCTCACAGGCTTGATTAAAATTGGTTAGACTGATTACTCCCACTTTATTTTTCCTTACACATTATTTTAGCTATTCCAATTCCTTTGGAATCCATGTAATTTTAGAATAATCTCATTTACATTTATGAAAAAAGCATTGCTCTGATTTTGATAGGTGTTGCACTGAACCCATATATCAATTTAGGAAAAATTGACATCTTTACTATGTCGAGTTTTCCAATCCATTACTATAGTACAGTAGTCCCCTCTACCCCGCATCTGGGATTTCACTTTCCAGTTTCAATTACCCACGGTCTGGAAGCAGACACTCCTCCTCCTGATGTATCTCAGAAGGTCGAAAGTAGTTTCATGCTACATCACAATGCCTATGTCATTCACCTCACTTCTCATCACGCAGTCATTTTATTATCTCACATCATCACAAGAAGAAGGGTAGAAGATGTTTTGAGAAACAGAGAGACCGCTTTCACATAACTTTTATTGTAGTATGTATCATAATTGTTCTTTTTTATTATTAGTTATTGTTGTTAATCTCTTACTGTGCCTAATTTATAAATTAAACTTTATCATAGGTATGTATGTTTAGGAAAAACACAGTACATACAGGTTTGGTACTATCTGTGGTTGCAGGTGTCCATGGGGGGGATCTTGGAATATATATCCCCTGAGGATAAAGGGGGGGACCATTGTATGTCTCTCCATGTGTTTAGATCTTCTTTGGGTTTCTTTCATTAACACTGTATAGTTTGCTGCATAAGTGTCCTGTACATGTTTTGTTAGATTTACACCTAAGTATTTCATTTTTTGTTTAGCAATGGTAAATGGTATTGTCTTTTTAATTTTGGTGTCATCGTGTTCATTGCTAATGTATAGAAATACAGCTGATTTTTGTATGTTTCTCCTGAATCCTAGGACTTTGCTAGATTCACTTATTAAGTACAAGAGGAGTTTGTTTGTTTGTTGGGGGTTTTGGTTGTGGGTTTTTTTTGTTTTTTTTTTTTTGTAGATTCCTTGGGCTTTTCTCATAGATTCCTTGGGCTTTTCTCTGTAGACAGCGATGTCATTTACAGAAAAGAAGTTTTATTTATTCCTTTCCAGTCCGTATATGTCTTTTATTTCCTTTTATTGCCTTATATTGCACTGGCTAGGACTTCCAGAACTATGTCAAATAAGAGCGATAAGAGTGAATATCCTTGCCTTTTCCCTGATCTTAGGGGGAACACATTCAGTCTTTCATCATCAAGTACAAGGTTAGCTGTACCTGATTGAGGAAGTTTCCTCCTATTCCTGTTTTTCCGAGAATTTTCCATCATGAATAACTGTTGAATTTTAACAAATGGTTTCACTGCATCGATTGATATAATTATATGATTTTGTCTTTAGCTGGTTAATATGGTGGATTACCTTGATTTGCAAATATTGTACTATTGCTGCATCTATGGACTAAACCTCACTTAGTCATGGTGTGTAACTCTTGTTATATATTGCTCAATTCTATTTATTATTGGGCTAAAGATTTTTGCGTTTATATTAATGAGGTAGATTGGTTTGTAATTTTTTTTGTGGGGGGGGAGGGGGACTGTCTTTGTCTAGTTTTAGTAGCAGGGTAACACCAGCATCATAAAATGAGTTGGAAAGTATTCCTCTTGTTCTGTTTTCGGGAAGATATTGTGTATTATGAATTATACACTTTAAAACGGTGACTTTTAGGGGCGCCTGGGTGGCTCAGTCGGTTAAGCGTCTGCCTCTGCTCAGGCCATGATCCCAGGTCCTGGGATTGAGCCCCATGTCAGGCTCTCTGCTCAGCGGGGAGTCTGCCCCTCCCCCTGCTCATGCTCTCTCTCTCAATTAAATAAATAAAATCTTTTAAAAATACCTTTAAAAATGCATTGATGTTCATTTTATTGCTCAGGATATGGTCTATCTTGGCATATATTCCATAGGCACTTGAAAAAATGTACATATGTGTATTTTTGCTTTCTATATTCTTCTTTCCTGAGGTTTCAAGGTTCATTCTTTTCCTTTTCCTTTCTTTTTTTTTTTTAATACTTTTTTTTAAAGATTTTATTTTATGTAATCTCTACACCCAATGTGGGGCTCAAACTCACAACCCCAAGATCAAGAGTCACACACTCCACTGACTGAGTCAGCCCAGTGCCCCTACTTTTCCTTTTTGATTAGAGAACTTTCTTTAGCCATTCTTTAGGGTAGGTCTGCTGGTAAGGCCTACCCTAAAGAACCCTACCCTAAAGGTAAAACCTCTGAGTTTCCCTTCATCTGCAAAATGTCTTGATTTCCTTTCGTTCCTGAAGGGTATTTTCTCTGAGTGTGGGAGCCGAGGTTGACAATTACTTCCTTTAAGCACTTCAGCAATATTGTTCCACTTTCTTCTGGATGCCGTGATTTCTGATGAAGAATCTGCTATCAGTTGAACTGTTCTTCCCATATAGGTAAGGTGTCATTTTTTTCTCTTGCTGCTTTCAAGGTTCTTTTTTTCTTTAGTTTTCAGAAGTTTGATTATGATGTATCTTGATATGGGTTTCTTTGGGTTTATCTTGTTTGGCATTCACTGGGCTTCTATGTACATCTATAGATTTATGTTTCTTGTCAAATGGGGGAAGTCTTCAGCCATTATACCTTTGAGTACTTTCCCATCCCCACCTCCTTGATCCTCTTTCTGGTGCTTTGATGTCACCTCATCATAGCCCAGCAAGGATAGAAATCAAGCCCGCACGCCCCCTCCCCCTCCCCAACTTTTGCTGACAGGTGAGGGTGATGTTTGGTTGGAGTAAAGCAGTTATTGTCTGATAGTTTTCTGGCTTGCTAGGCTGCCCCTTCCCTAGGCCTTTGGGTGGGGACAGCAGGCTTTTGTTAGGGATTTTTTTTTCCCTCTCTCTCCATTGGTGTTTCTGGATCCTGGCTTCTTTAGCTCCAAGTCTAAGATATATGAGGCAAACAAACAGACAGACAGACAGATAACACAAAAAGCCAAGTAACCCAACTATCATGCCATTTCTTGGGTCCTGAGGTCCCCAGTCTGCCTTCTTCTCTCTAACCTATCAAGTCTTCTTTTCTATTTTATAAATAATGTCCAGGGTTTTGGGTTTTTTTAATCAATTTTTTTTTATAATTGATGTTATTTTCTTAAATTGAGATATAATTTACATACCATAAAATTCACACTGTTAACCTTTTAAGCGGTTCAGAAGTTTTTAGTACATTCACAAAGTTGTGACACCATCATCATTCTAATTGCAGAACATTTTTGTCATCCCAAAAAGAAAGCCAATATCCAAGAGCAATCACTTCCCATTCCTTACTTTTTCCAGTCCCTGATAACCACTAATCTGCTTTCTGTATCTGTGAGTTTGCCTATTCTGAACATTTCACATAAAAGGAATCATGTAATATGTGGCCTTTTGTGTCTGGCTTCTTTCACTTAGCATATGGGTTGAAGATCTGTCTATGTTGCAACATGTATCAATACTTCATTATTTTTTACTGCCAAATAATATTCTATTGTATAAATATATTCTACATTTTGTTTATCCACTCGTCAATTAATGGACATTTGGGTTGTTTATACTTTTTGGCCATAATGCTGCTATAAACATTAATGTACAAATTTTTGTGTGAATATATGCTTTTAATTCTCTTGGTTATATACCTAGGAGTCACATAGGACCGTATGTGGTAACTCTGTGTTTAATTTTTTGAGGAATTGCCAAACTGTTTTCCAAAGCAGCTGCACTACTTTGCATTCTCACCAGTAATGTAGGAGGGCTCTTTTTCTCCACATCCTTGATGATGCTTGTTACTGTCCATCATTTTGATTATAGTCATCTTTGCAGATATGAAGTGGTATCGCATTGTGGTTTTGATTTGCATTTTTCTAATGACTAATGATGTTGAGCACCT
Organism: Mirounga leonina; assembly: GCF_011800145.1. Classification (NCBI taxonomy): domain Eukaryota; kingdom Metazoa; phylum Chordata; class Mammalia; order Carnivora; family Phocidae; genus Mirounga; species Mirounga leonina. The sequence goes on along the minus strand of NW_023270451.1, from coordinate 68,955,877 downwards.
TTTTATGTGCTTATTGGCATTTGTGTATCTCCTATAGAGAAATACCTATTCAAATCACTGGCCTAGTTTGTACTTGTTTTTTTTTTTTTCCTATTGCTGTGTTATAAGAGTTCTTTTACATATACTGGATACTAGACCCTTATCAGAAATATGATTTGCAAATACTTTCTCCCATTTTGTAGGTTGTTCAGTGTTTTTGTTGTACTTAGCTGGAGGAGTAAAATACATCTACTTCATCTTCTTGGAGTAAGAAGTCTCCCAAACTAGTTTTATAATAGCTTTTGGAAGGGCCAAAGTGTACTTCATTGCTTAAAACTATTTTAAAGTCAGTGTGGGGCTATCCTAGTGTTCGATTTTTTTTGTTGTTTCAAACTTAGAAATTATTTTAAAGTCAATCTCAGGGGAGGATTTTTTTTTTAAAGATTTTATTTATTTATTTGACAGAGAGAGACAAAGTGAGAGAGGGAACAGAAGCAGGGGAAGTGGGAGAGGGAGGAGCAGGCTTCCCGCTGAGCAGGGAGCCCGATGCGGGGCTCGATCCCAGGACCCTGGGACCATGACCTGAGCTGAAGGCAGACGCTTAACGACTGAGCCACCCAGGAGCCCCAATTTCAGGGGAGGATTTTAATGTTTTTTTTTTTTTCTATGCATTTTTGTGACTTCTCTCCCCGTGTATTCAGAGAACATTTCCACTTGTGCCACAGCTGGTTGGTTATGTGCCACGATACATGTCCTGTTAGCTCTCTGGGTAGCCATTGGGGCCTGGGGCAGCCAGCATTTACACCAGCGTTTTGTTCAAATATTATCATTTATATGTGTGCCAACAGGTGCAAAGGGTGAGGAGTCCTGGTTAAGAGAGCAGAAGAGTAACCTTATAGCCCCGTGAGAGTAAGGAGCCCCTGTCTATGGTATGTTTTTAAGCTCTGCAGTCAGAGCAGTGAAAATAAGCACAGGTATGAGTGAGCATTCCTCATTTCTAGGCTAAATAGATGGGTCTTTAATCTTTTCTTACCAAACAGTGAGCAATTCAGAGTTAATCACAAGAAATCAAGAATTGCGTGGTATCTCCAGTCTTCACCCAAATCACCTCTTGAGTTCCTCAAAGACTGCTGTCTTCTTCCTGGGTAAAGATTATTTTTTATTTCTATGCTTCTGACTCTACTTCTCCTATAAACTCAAACACTGCTATATAGCCACAGCTAGAAATACCAGAATCATTTTGAACTTCAAATATTTCTTTTGTTCCATAGGTGCCTGGGTGTCTCTTACCAGCTCCCCAGCCTTGCCAGACTGTGCCATGAATGGATTATGCTTCTGACGAAATCCCTGACGGCGTTTTGTTGGGTCTCCACCGCAGGGTTCTTGTGTATTCTCAAGCACCCTCTCTGGGTTTCCCTTCCACTGCACCACAGGCTGATGAAGGGACACTTTCCAAACCACAGGGCTCTCCCTTTGTCAGTGTCCTACACTCTTTCATCGCCTGCATTAGCCTCTCATTTCAATCTCTATCCAATCTAATTTCAAATGTCCAGTTTTCTAAAATTCTGTAGATTTTTCTCCACTGCGTCTCTTCTAGCCTTACTTTTAATTTTTTAAAAATTCACATTACTCGTTATCTCCACACAAACTAGTCATGTCCTTTTTTCTTCTTTAGTCTCTACTTTGTCTGAATATTTGCTAATAGCCTTGATCTTAAGCACTCAAACTCATTACCAGACTAGGTACTCTTCACTTTTATTTGGTATTTAATTCTGTTTTTTATGTCAAAGGAAGAAATGTATGTAAAAGCCTTTTATAAACCAGAAAGCACTATACACTCATATAACTTATTGAGATTAACAAAAGACCACTGTGCCGCTTTTCATGCTTTCTGCTCCTTCTGAGCCAAAAGAACTTCTCCGTAGAGGAGGGAAATATTGAAGAAAAATAAAGCAATGGAGTTGTCTCTTAGCAACTGAGTTCGTGCCTTATAAATCTTGCCCACTTTGGATTACTGCTGCTCAAAATCACTTGCTTTCCTTACTGACTCAGTGCGAATAATGTTATTAAATTATAGGAAAACAAAGGGAAAAAATCTAACGAACGAGTCACTCCATTTATCGATTGTTCTCTCTCTTGCATAGCACTATTGATAGAGTTGGGTTGTCTCTTTCTCTTGATTCTAATCGCACAACTTTTATATATATATAAGTATATATATAAATATATATATATATCTTTTTTGCAATTTAAATTATAAACTAAGTAGAAGCTAAATACCACCTTACACATTTCAAGGTTACCCGAGTCTTGAAATAATATGGATGTTACATAGGTAGTATATAACATATACTATAATAATAATCAAGTTGTGCATAGCTTAAAGAAAATCAGGTGTCCAAAAACTCAAGCCAAATTGGGGCATGATAATTTGTGTTATAAAATAATTCATTATAAGGATTCTTCAGGTAGTAGATCTTCATAGTATATTTCACTTAGCAAATAATTCCAAGTACCTTTTATGCTAGACAATGGAAGAGATGTGTGTGTGTGTGTGTGTGTGTGTCTGTGTAAATAGTCTTTGGCTTTCAGTATCAGAAGGTAGATAAGACTTGCACACAAATAAGGCGGTATAATGATAAATGCCTTGTGAGTGCTGAGCTGAGTGCTGTAGAAGTTCAGAGGAGGGAAAGGTCACTTCCAGCTGGGTGAGCTATTATGATTATATGGACAAGATGACATGTTAGAGAACAGAAGACCAACGGAGAGTTTGTCAAGTTTAGTAATTAAGGCAAGATTGAAGAGGCAGGTAAGACGTTGGCGCCTTTAGCTCTAGAACAAGGAGTTTAAACTTTAGTCAGGAAGCAATGGGGAGCCACTGACATTTTTTTTTTTTTTAATCAAAGTCTTGTCTCGGAAAATTTATCTAGCAGTAATGTGTAATTTCAGTTAAAAAAAAAAACTGGTTTGCTGATAGTCTTTTAAGCTCCTTTTGTATGAAACAAAGCTGCATTTATAAATAAGCCAATTATAGAATTGATTCATTTCTAGTCTTTTTAAAAGGTAGTCAAAAGCCTATTTTCAGATGCAATTAGATCCAGTAAGATAAGCTGCGTAGTTAAGATGTAAGCGTTCTATGAAGTGGGGTACAATACTACATTTCATATTTTCTAAAATCATGTTTAAGGATCTTTTGTGTCAGCTATTCCTAGTGCCTTTCTCCAGCTGCAACAATGCAGAAATCCTCCATTTTCTCTTTTTCCCCCCTGCTTCGATAGAATGAATGTCTATAATGAAAAGACCTTCTTATCGGTCGCCCTCTCAGATTTGTGCTTAATTTGGCCAAGTATTTGTATACCTCTGCAAAAGACTGCACTTGCCTGCCTTCTCCTTTAGTGGGAGAAACAGACAGTAGGAGCGCCGGCCTACCTCACAGGGTTGGTGTGAGGCCCTGCTGGTACAAAGATGAAGTGCTGTGTAAATACTCGGAAAATGCTGATAATTGATTAATTGAGAAATGGCCTTCAGACACTTTGCTAGTGGAAACCGCTCTAGATTGGAAATGCGATGTTTTTAATAATAAAGACCATATAATATGGCTGGCTATTGTCTTCCTTGTGTGGTGTGCCTCGGGGAATTTCGAGCGTAACGTGGGTCCCACCTGCTACTATTAGGGAAGTCACACTTCCTACATATTTACCTCACGGTGAAATCGTGTTTTTAAAACAGCACAACGAGTATGTTTTTGTGAGCCATATTACAAACCAGGAGGTTGGGAACATTCAGCCCGGCTTAGTTACTAATTCGCTGAACAAATCGGTGATCCTTTTTGTACCTTAGCTTTCTGACGAGACTGCCCAAAGCTGCCCCGCCAAAAGAAGCTAACTGCTGGGTCAGCAACACGCAAATGTAGGGGATTCAGGAACACTTGTAACCAAAAGCTATCATGTAAAAGAGCTTCAGAATAAGACGGCAGGGCACCGAAGAGCAAGCACAATGTTTGCCCTGTCTTCTTCCCCCACTGTATTGACCAGTGGGTTCCCGCCTGAGGTCAAAGTTGCAGGGGAGAAGGGTGTGCATTGAGGAAGAATTCGTGGTTCCCACTCCGGAGATCCGGTCACATCTCAGGTCACTTCCAGCCTGAAGAACCTAGAAAAGATCATATTTGATTCTACTCTTGGTCTGTGGTGCTATTTGGACCTCTTAGCCATTTTCAGTGTCTCTCCTGAGAAGGCTCAGGCCTTTCAGCCTCCCTGACTGCTGTCATGTCTCTCTGAGCTTTTGGAAGGCCACAGTCTGGCTCTAGGGCTATACTGTTTCCCGCTGTCTCATCCTGATCCGGAGAGTGTGTGTCTTCAGGTGGAAAAAAATAAATTTTTTTGACTCTGGAATTTTATTCCCTGATGAATTCATAAGTAAAGATATAATAATAACGTGATGTAAGTTGTTTTTTTGAAAATGTATTTTGGGTTTCAGAGCAAGAATTTTCTCTCTCTACTTCTGACCTAAAACATGAAGAAAAGCTCGGGCTAGTCCTGAAAAAACATCAGTTCATGCCATTAATTGGAAGCATTTCTTTTATCTGAATTTGGGACTGAATCTGACTAGCTCCTCCCAAGGCTTAAAGGTTAGGAGCACAATTTTAGAAATGAGAAAGTTTGAAACAGTTTTCCCCTTTTTTGCTGTATCTTTCGAATGCCAGGCAGAGCTTGCCATGCTGAATCAAAGTGAAGCATGCCCAGTAAAAAATAATAGCCCGTGGCTTGGGAACTAGACCTTAGTTCGTTCAGAAACCAAAAGGATCCTGGCCCCGTTTTAGTGTATGGAAACTCTCCAAACCACCTTGGCTAGCCCCTGGTATTGTAGAACCAGGCTGCAGAACACGAGGGCTTGGTGCTCTCCGCACTGGTGGGAATCCATGGTGAATACTAGCGCACAGACTGTGTGGTCTAGGTCAGGCTGCAGCATCAGCACGAACAGTTGAAGGCCAAGTCCAGGAAAGCGAGGGAAACCACAAAGACTAAGCAGAGAGCAAGGGCTTGCTTGGGTAGCCACAGCGGCACATTTTAGACATTCAGAGATCATTGCTTCTTTCTTTCTCCTTGGCACATCTTCCCCACAGAAAGATTATGGGGGAATAAAAGGAGGAGGAAAGCCTTGACTCAAAAAGAAAAAAAAAAAAAAAAGATTATATAAAGTGATCATCTGTATGGCCTGGGGCTTCCTAGTGTTTATTGGGTATGTACGCTTTCCATACATTTGGCCAATACTTTCCCCTTGATTCCTCATCGTTTAATGAGGCTGTATAATCCAAAAGAGTGTTAATGAGGCCCATTTACCTACTATGATTCCGTAAGAACCGGATAGGAAGGCTTGGGGAATACTTGTACTCCATTCTGTTTTTACAGTATTAACTCATTTTCTTCCATTAAAAGCCTATCGTATTTTCTTTTTAGGTAACAGTATGACTAAATACATTGAGAAGCTAGAAGAGATCAAAAAAAGTGAGTAACACTATTGATGGTTTGGGAAAATAGAGCGCTGAAGTTCTAGAAGTTGGTTATTAACAACCTTAGCCCCATCCTACAGCTGACAGGCACGGAGATCTGTGGGAGGCGGGCGAGCCTGGCAGGTGCCGAGGAGGATGTGGGAAACACCATGTACCATCCCAGCCAGCTGCTGAGGTTGTTGCCTGAGGGCCGAGTTCTGCCTGACTGACATCCCACCGGAGATGTTAGTGTTGAAATGCAGAATGAGCTCTCTAGTTAGGCAGCGAGAGTCCGAGCTTCTGGTTTCATTGCACTGCAGTCTCCACGACCTTTTTCAAGGTCATGATCTTTCCTACCTTCTTCGTTCTCTCTATGCCCGAGATAGGAATAATATTATCTCTTCTTTCATAACCTCCTTTTGCATATAAATTAATCAGTTATTCATGAAAGACATTGAGAGGTGAGAGCGAGCTTAAAGTGGTGCTATGCCTTATGAATTCATTGCAGTCTGCTTTCCTTTAATTAAAAATCATATTTCATGCATGTCCTTTTTACAAACTACTCTGCTTCAAAGATAAGCTACTAGTCACCGAGTGTGTCACCCTTGCACAAAATCATAATTTTTCAACCTGTGTCCAAAATGGCTGGAAAGCGTACACACCAAGGCCAGAATTAAAGAAGTAGGAACATCTATTTCCTAAGATGGATTTGTTCATCTCCTCAGGAGAGGAACCCAGTGCCAGGGGAGTAGTTAGCTAATGGTAGTAAAGAGGCGCTCTGATGGTTCGTAGTTCAGAACTTCACTCTGGTAATACACATCCTTCAGGAAGAGAATATTACAAACCCAGAATAAACCAGAACTTCTGTTTTTATAACACAGGCCTTTGAATTTAAATGATAATGTTTCTGCTTCTTTTGAATTGCCGCGGTATTAAGAAACCCCAGCCAATAGTGTGGACTCAGGAACAGCTTTATGCTGACTCTTGATAGTTGCCGTGTTCAGCTATAAAGGTTAATGTTATAGACGTTTGTTTTTTCATGGGTAATGTCACACCATCCTTTTCTTCTTTGATCCTTTATATCAGATTTTGTACTTTTATTATATTTTACATTACATAAGTATATATTCGTTAAGTATATATTACCATTTTAAACTGTTTGAAAAAAATCTCATTTACTCACCCATGCTTCACTGTTGTTGTCCTTAGTTCATGCACAGCAGGTAAAATTCAGCTGGCTTGCTTCTGGTTGGGCTTGCAATCTCCTTTTGCCTCCTATCCATTCGTAGCTTAATGTAAGCTCACATGTCCACACCAAGATTTGTCCCCTGAAAATGTCCCGTTCCACCCAGATTGCTGAACCCTGTTTAAAACATTTCTTAAAAGCACAATGTGGTTTCTCTAATATCTAAATTCTAAATGGAGCTGGTCTCCCCCCCCTCCACCGCCCCCCCCCCCACCACCACCAATACCTCTAGAATAGAGTCCTTGAAAATGTTTGCTTCCCTCTTTAGAAGTTTTGGACTTCCTTTTAGGAAGACAGGAGGTTCCTCTCACCTTGTTTCACACACTTTGTGCTGATTCCCTGACTAGAATTATTTCAGATTCTGATTTGAGATATACACTTTGGAAGCTATTTCCTTCTCTTTTCCTGTTTTCTGTTGTAGATGTTCTTTTGGGTCAAAAGGGAGGAGAATATTGCCTTGTTTCGTGACATCCTAGACCCATCACTTTTCATGGGTTACCTTAGATGCCATGTCTTTCTGTGAAATCACAAACCTTGTTCTGTTACTTCCTTTGATTTGTCTTCCACTGTGAGCCCAACTTCCCTTTGCTAGTAACGCGTTTTAACAGTACCCTGAAAACGCAGAATTCCTTTGTAATCTGAATATTCTTTCTACTCTGTCTCGGGAAAATAGACACTCTGTGTCTATTGACTGCTCACAAAGCCTATTCTTGGCTTCTGGTGGTTAGATGACACTAGCTGGACCCAGTGTGAAGCATCCTAGATAGTCAGGTCTCTGTCCTTCCAGTAACTCGAGAGAGGCATTCTGAGACTCCAGACTTACCAGAGAAGCAGAACTTGATAACGTATCTGAAACTAGGATTTTTTTGTCTCCATCCCGGAGTTTGGGAGAAGCGACCGTAGCAGAAGCTCCATCCTTAAAGCTCTGTTCGCACTTGCAAGGACAGAACGACAGAGCTTTCCAAGTCAGCCTTTTTTTATAAGCTTTAAAACTTACTAGTAAAACATCTAGTTTGATCTTTTATCTCTGAGTAATAATGTCAGAAAGTCCTACCGATGGCTCTCCTTCTAAACAAGAACCAGGTATGTAGAGTTCAGGCTCAAATGTGCAGCGGGATGCCCAGCACCTGTGAGAGGATGCTAGAAATGCCAATCTGTAGAACATAGTAGAGCCTGTTTTTCGTTAGAGATCATTTCTACTTAGTCAAAGGGGATTTGAATGTGTACCTTTTGTACTGGGAATGTGAAGAAGTGGAGAAATATTTGAAACTATGCAGCTATACCAAAAGAATATCAATGGAGAAATGTCACAGTGCAAGCTACTTGAAAGCTGTTGACTCTTTTTATTGGCTGATTTATTGCCATTGTGATTTATATAAATGACTTTTGGTGGGCAAATTGGTGGCAATTGAGAGGAGACTGTGGTTATTCAGCTGTACTTTTGAAAGCTTCTGCCCAGCCTCTTGGGTCTGCATCCTGGCAGGTCTTAGAAGTTCCTTTGCATTTAGGTTTGTTACCTTGTTGTACCCAGAAGAAGCTATTCTGAGAATTTTCTAGAAGTAATGGTTAGTTATTAGCCAGATGGCTCTCTTTGAGACATGGAGAACAGAGAAGCTTGACTTCACTGTAACAGGAGTCTTGATAGAGTGACGCAAGTCTAGTTTTTAAAGTACTATTACTTCCTGACTCTGAGTCCTAAGGTGTTTGGTCAACCAAGCTAACGTTATCCTCCAAAGGATTCGTTCTGTGTTGGTTTTTGGAAAATTCGTGGAAATGATTAGGAACACCAGGTAAATACTTTTAAATACCTTTAATCCTTTCCTTTGTTGCTAGGATTCTCGGTTTCTGCGACTTCTATGCTGTGAAGGCCTTAGTAATTATCCTCCTAACCTTTAGTAATTCGGAAATAATGAGGAAGTACTTAAGGAATCATGGGCGCCAATATAAAAATGTAGAAGTGAAGGGAGGCGTAAGGGTGGGTGGGAGTTCGATGCTGAAAACTCAGAATTGGCAGTCATCTTCAGGAAATTTTAAGGAAGCTAACTTTTAGCATGTCTCTGTGGGACAGATACTAGGTCATGTGAGACTGGCTAAATTTTAAGACTGGTCAATGTGATATCAAGAACTGTTAATAACAAACAGGCGTAGGGGCGCCTGGGTGGCTCAGTCGTTAAGCGTCTGCCTTCGGCTCAGGTCATGATCCCAGGGTCCTGGGATCGAGTCCTATATCGTGTTCCGTGCTTGGCGGGAAGTCTGCTTCTCCCTCTCCCACTCTCCCTGCTTGGGTTCCCTCTCTCGCTGTCTCTCTCTCTCTGTTAAAAAATAAACAAAAAATCTTAAAAAAAAAATAAAATAACAAACAGGCGTAGAAGTGCCCCCATTTGAGTTGTGTCTCAGGACTGTCGAGATAGGACTGAATAAATATTGATGTTTCAGAATGATTTTTTTGTAATTGTGGTAAAGAAAAAAAAACACATATAACATCACATTTACCATCTTCACCATTTTTAAACGTGACACTGCTGCACAACAGATCTCGGGAACTTTTTCATCTTGGAACACTGAGTAGGTGGATTTTTACTGAAGTGAAGTTGTGGAGAAACTGATAGAATAGATTATCAGGACCAGGCCTAACTTTATGCCCAGCATGGTACCCGGGGGGGCGGGGTGGGGGGAAGTGTCCTATGTCTCCAGCATAATTTGTAACCTCAGGAACAGAACCGGTCTCCCTTCAGGGCAGAGTTAGAATAATAGGGTGTGAATGTCCTACCACCTGTTTGACCTGGGGCAACTGAGCTTCTCTGGGTCTCTGTCCTCATTTGCAAAATGCAGACATTTATTCCCTGCTTTGTTCTGAAAAGGATTTAAAGTGGCTTACAAAAATGGTGGTCAAAAGAAAGACAGCAGAGTAAAAGGGAAAAAGGGTAAGCAGACAGAATAAATGCAAGGGGTAAAGTCACAAGACACAAAAGGATGGCTTGTAAATTCAACTTTAGGTTTCCTACCAGCCAAAGCAAGGGGTGGGGGGGGAAGGGGAATAAAGAGGTGATAAGAATGTGTGGCACACTTAATTTTGACCATACCATGAGGATTGTATATGAGATAATATATGGAAAAGCATATAAATCACTTGAAAATTATACCACATAACTTGACGACTAGAAAGAATGAGTACCTCTAAGAAAGAAAAATATACCTAGAAAATTATTTGTCCTATCCTGCTTTTCAGATTATAGATACAAAAAGGATGAGCTTTTCAAGAGACTAAAAGTTACAACTTTTGCCCAGCTGGTAAGTTGAACGATCCTCCATTGGAGCAAAGACTCTAATTTGTGCTGGTTTATGTGAGTATTTCTAAATTCCACGGCTAAGTAATGTTTGCAGAAGGGTTTCTTCTGATTCTTTACGTTTCACCTATGGGAAGATTGATGCGTGGTGTGTGTGCTCATTCAAGGGTAGTATGAACAGTCTTCTTTGATAAAGTAAAGTGTACATTCCACCTTTAACTCATCACACGGTTTAGGTTTTATTTTTTTCCTTGCATGCTTTAATATTTAGAATCTAGAATTCTGGTCTCTGGATTGTTTGGACATTTTTCTCCGTGAAACCAGGTGATTGCCATGGGCTATTTTGTTACTTTGGGAAAGTCACTTTCTTCTTTCATTTGAAAATTAGGGGCAAAGTGTCTCTCTGGCCCCCAAACATGAGTTCCATTGATGTACCTCAAGGTGGATCTTGGGTCTTAGGAGCTGAACTGTGAAAAGTGCTTTAAAAACTGTTTGTAGGTATACAGTGTTGTGATACATATACTCATAATTATATTTATTTCTTCATTGCATGCAGAATTGTTGATTCCATTCTGTCATTGTAAGTACTGCGTGTTGAGACTGAAATATATATGATTATTTATTCACGTTTCTTATCCTAAATTGTCCTTTTGGTCTTTTAAGTTTATTATGTGATGTTTTAAATGAATCTTTTTTTTTTTCTGGAACTATCATCTGCAGTATGATTACCATTCCCAAAATGAGGAGGCCTGAGATTTAGTCTCCAGTGGGGGACACTGACAGTTCCTTAAACCAAGAGATCTTTGATGTTTCCTCGTCTGTTACAAAAGACAGAACTGCCTCTGTTTAAAGACATACAGGCATCTATACACTTCATTCTTTCTTCTATCAGGTCATCCAAGTTGCTTCCCTATCTGATCAAACACTGGAAGTGACAGCTGAAGAGATTCAAAGGCTAGAAGGTAATGAGAATTGAGGATGTGGGGCAAATAAACGATTGACCACTTGACTGAAGGTACTCACCCTGTCCGCCTTTGCTGTTGTGTTCACAGGGAACTGGGACTTTGATGGATCTATTTGCAATTAGATTGTTACTCTCTGAGAAATGGTACCTGGTGCTTTAATTGTTAATTCTTATTTCTTTTGAAAAGCCATCTGGTTTTCTGGCTCTAACATTTGTAGTTTTAAATGTTTTTGATGTGTTTAATATACTGATTACTTTTTTTCCAACAAATATTTTTAGTGCCTTCTATATAGGCACAGGTCTCAGTATGAGGTGCTAGGAGACTACAAAGATGAGTAACGCCCAGCTCTGCTTGGCCACATGTGCACACACGTATGCGTGTTGGATGAGGAGAGTGAGAACAGAAGCACAAAATCACGAACGTGGCAGAAATTCATGATGGAGGACTAGGGAGAAGCCATCATTTGTTGAATATATATTGCTAAGTACTTCACTCAAGTTTTCTTATTTAATCTTATCAAAAGCTCTAGAAGGTACACTTTAGAGATGAGAAGCCCAAGCCTCAGAGGTTAAATTACTTGCTTAAGGTGAGACAGCCGGTAAGGAATGGGCCCGGGTTACAGATCTACGAGTGTCTGGTAACAACCAGTGCCTTTGCTGTGGGAGTCCTGAGGAAGGAAAGGCACTTTCCAGTTAGAAAACTGAGGTAGGCTTTCTGAGAGCTTTTGAACTGGGCCGGAAAGGAGGGCAGAATCTCACAGGTGCAAGTTAAGGGTGAAGTTCTTGCAACCTGAGCAAAGGCATGCGGAGAATGAGAAGCTCCAAGCGAGTTTGGGGAATGCGTCACCCCGCCTGGCAGCCGGCTGGGGGAGGCATGGGTGCCGGGTCGGAGATAGGGCCAGGAAGATAGGCTTCTAGCTCCAGGTTTCCTTTCTGAAATGCCGAGTCGAAAATAAAGCCCCTTAGTCGTACTGTCATGAAAAGAATACAGAGAGTTAAGGTCTTTATTTTATCCTGAGGTACTCAACCATCAATGTGTGGCTGTTTACTGAAGGGAAATGTGTTCTGTGAAGGTTGATGTAGGCCAGGACTTTGACTTCTGATTTCAAGACAAGTTTCTCAGGAAGTCCGAGCCCTGGTTTTGTGCAACTTAACTGTCATCTCCCTGGACTTGTTTTTGTTGGGGAGGATAAAGAGCACCTGACAAAGACAGGAATTTATCTTCGACAGATACCTCTCATGGCAGAGAAATAAGGGCTCTTTGTAACAGAGATAATTGAGTCTTCTCATAGAAGTACTCCCAATTTTAACCTGGTTATATAAGTACCTGGATTTGGTCCTTTAATTCATTGCAGTTGCAGCACCGGAACATATGGGCACATGCAATTTTCTCTTCTGAGATGAATTTGCACAGCAAAATAGGCTCTTATAAAGTAGGACACCATAATGTGTGAGTAATATTAGTGTTTTTCTAGTGCTCTACACAGAATAATAACTCACTCAGGAATGCCTGTAGAACAGATTGTATGCATATTGGCTATTTTTGAAGGAATAAAAAATCTCCTTTTGTAATGTTTACTGTTTTTTCCTGACTTAAAAGTGTATTTCTAGAAAATTAGAAAACTGCAAAAAATACATATAAGGAAAGTTAAAATAATAATCCCTGCTAACATTTTGCTCTGTTTTCCCCCCTACCTAACTGCCCACCCAAATCCGTATTCTTTGTGTATACTTTTGAATTGTGCTGTTTCAGATTAACATTTTATCATGCATACTATCCTATGTCATTAAATGGACTTCAAAAGCTGAATTGTGAAGGTTGTGTTGTCATATAATGCCTGTCCTGTGGCTATACCATAATTTAATTATTCTCTTATTGGACATTACGGTTTTTCTAATTTTTCAATTTTATAAAACAATACTCTAATGTAAATACATAAACGTTTGTGTGCGTCTGATTATTCCCTGAAGATAAATTGCTGCAGATGGTTGAAGGGTGGAACCATTTTAAGATGCTCAATGCTGATTCCACATTATCTCCAGAATGGTTCTTCCTGTTTGCATTCCCAACAAATAAGTGAGAAGACCTGTTTCTCTTCATCCTAGGCAATGCTGAGTAATTATCATTTTTGCAAACGTTTGCCAATTTGATAGATCAAAGTGGTATCTAATAATTTTCCTTTGAATCTCTCTGATCATGAAATTGAGCTTTGTGTATCTGTCTGTTTATTGGTCATACCTATTTGTTCTGAGAACATTCCATGTCCTTCCCCAGTTTTTTTCCCTCATGGAACGTTCATCTTTTACTGATTTGTAAAAGCTCTGTGTATTAGGATATCTTTAAACATTGGAAACCAGTACAGCCTTGAAAATGAATGAGAAAAAGCTTTACTTAATGATTTGGAACAGTTTTCAAGCTGTATCATTAAGTAAAAATAAAACAACAAAACAAAAAACCAAAGTGTAGAGCAGTATGAGTGGCATTCTCCTGATATGTTAAAAGGGGAAGAAATAAAATAGATGCAAAAGTCTGTAGTTGTTTTATTTCTGGAAAAAGACATAAATCTGTGAAGGTAGTTCCCTTGGGAGAGGAGGCCTGAGGGCCTACGGGTCTGCAGTGGGAAGGGACTTCCTTTCTGTATTAATAGTTTTATCTTGTTTGCATTTTTACCTTGTGCACAGGATCTTTTTTCAATTAAAGCACTAGTTAATTAAAAAATGCTTTGTGAATTAAGTATATTAACCTTTCCTCATGCATCTAGGTCATAGATATTTTTCCTAATTTGTTACTCACCTTTTAACTTTCTTCATGTTGGTTTTTGACATACACAAGGTTTGCATTTTTACGAGATTTTATCTATTAGCCTTTCATGTTGTGTTTTCTTTTATTGCCTTAGGCTCATAAAATCCAAAATAAGATAAACTATTCACCTATATTTTCTTCTATTAGCTTGCTTGGTGGTTTTGTTTTTTGTTTGTTTGTTTTCCTACATCAATCTCTTTGTTAATATTTTGGTATATGATGTGAGGGGGTTTTCTAAATTCGATTTTTCTAGATAGTTGGCACAATATCCCACCACCATGTATTCACTCGTTCTCCCTTTACCCACTGGTTTGTGATGTTACCTTTAACATTTATGTTAGCTTTTTATATATATTCTGGGATTTGTTTCTGTGTTCTCATATACTGTTGTTCTGGTTTGTGGTTCAGCATTGTTTTGATCATTTTACCTTTGCAATATATGTTACTATTCGCTAAGGCATATTCTCTAAATTACCCATATGTATGTATGTGTGTCTGTGTGTGTGTATATAAATATACAATATGTATATACATATATAATATTTTATATATATATATACATATATATATAAAAAATTTTTTCATTCTCATCTTTAAAATCCTTTTAAGCTTTCCAGAAATCCCATTGGGATTGGTTTAGGGCTAAAAATTAAGTTTGGAAAGGATTAACATCATTTCACTTTTAGTCACCCAGTCAGGAATGTGAAAGTACATCACTGTCTTCATTCGGGTTGTCTTTCATGTCTCTTAAGTAAAATTTTTATAAGACCTATAAAGGATGTAAGTTTTTACAGGCCCTTTACATGTCTTAATAGGCTTATTTTCGAGGAGAGCATATCTTATATTTGCAGTTGTTACTGTAAATGAGATGCTCGTCATATTCCTTTCTAATTGGCATATAAGAAAAGTAGTTTGTTAGTATTTCTTTTTTTAAGCTAAACACGTACTTATTTCCCTTATTCTCATAGGATTCTTCTGAAGTTTCTAGGTATTATATATCATATGCAAAATAAATGTTAGTATCCTCTTTAATAACTAAGCCTCTTATTTCTATTTCTTCTCTCATTGTACTAGTTAGAATAGCAAATTCCCAGACTTTTTGGTACAGTCTCCCTCCGCACTCTTAAATTGAGGACCTCAAAGAATTTTGGTTTATGTGCATTATACCTATTAATATTTAGGATATTAAAAATTTTAACTGAGAACTTAAAAATATTTATTTACTGTTTCATTTACAAATAGTGATACTGAACCCATTGCAAACATAAATAACATTTTTATGCAAAATAGCTGTATTTCCAAAACAAAAAGTTTACTGAGCATGGCATTGTTTTACTTTTTTTTTTTTTTTTTAAGTCTCGATGTCTGATTTCATAGTAGACAGCTGATTCTCATGGCTTCTGCATTCAATCTGTTGCAATATGCTCTTTGGGTTGAAGTACATGAAGGAAATCTAGCCTCACACGGACCTGTAGTTGAAAAAGGGAGACTCTTTTAATAACCCTTCCAGATAATTGTGGATACATATCTTTGATACCATACTAAAACTTGACGACTGGTAGCTTCTTAAAGGTTAGTTGTAATGTGGAATCTGAAACCATATCAATGCATGTTTAGTACTCTGTTCCATTAAACCCACTGGTCTGTCTTGCACTTTGAATTAATCTTCTTACCCATGCATGATTTTATAACATCATTCAATGGTCATTTGGAAAAGATTGATTCATGGAGTTATGAAGATCTTCCAAACATTGACAAATTTCATTCATTACACAATATCCACAAAAAAATCATATTTATTAATCTCACCACCTATCTTAATCAGAAAAGTCATTAAGTACAGGGAGGCAGTCAAACTCCTGATGGAGAACACGGTTTCCAAAATTCTGATTTTTGGTCAAAATTGAATCTTTACACCAATACCATCAGTTGTTTTCCTTGAAATGACAGTTCGCTTAGATCATTTTTGAGAAAATATCTGCCACATGCACAAGTCTAAGTAACTATAATTTTTCTGTCAGTTTTCCTTCCAAGTAAAAATGGTGTTCAGGGCAAAAGCAGCCCTAATCACACTAATACTTTGCCTTGAGACAACCATGCTATCTCGGGGTGGAGCCGACTTGCTATATGCGTACTCCCTATTTCATCACACAGAATATTCAAAAGGTGTGTACTTAAAGATGAGATTTAATAGAATTATGATTATGGCTCCATTGGGGACTTTTTTAAAACATGACTGCCATATTTATTTCTCGAGCACGTACATATTGGTGAAAAATATGAAGCTCACTAATAAAACTCGGTGCCTCTGCCCCACTGTTGCTCAGGTGCTCACAGGTTTAGCCCCCATTGCTTTGGCACCATTCGTGCAAATATGAACATAGTAGAAGAGACCTTGTGGGTCCCCCTGACAGGGTCTCGGGGACTCCTGGGGTCCTAGGTGGTAGAACTTCCAGGACAATTTAATAATTGTGATAGGATTTCCTTGTCTTGACCTAATTTCAGTGGGACTGCCGTGAATAAACTCGGAGGTCAACTTTACTTATTTATCCCTCTGCAAATCTTAGACAATGACTCTTCAACGACTTCAGAGCCCGACGGGGAAATCGGTGCCAGGACCAACGGGAAGGGGAGCCCCGGGGAACAGTCGCCAAGCCCCATGCAGTTCATAACGAGCGCGGGAGCCGGGGACTCCAGTCGCTCCACTCTGCAGAGGTACGCTCATCGGATCTATGTTTTCCCTGCATTTTACTTCATACTCCTTTGGATACCAGTTTCGGTGATTTAATCACCGGAGAAACAGACTGGCCGTAGTCAAGTCCCACATTTTCACCCCAGCCCTTCTAATTTTCTCTTGATATGAATGCCACCGCCTGACTCTTTTCACAGCATCTTAGTGAAGGTAAGAGTATATTGATAGGAGAGCATTAATTTTCACTCCTCAATTCCATCCTTCTCAGCCTTCCTGGATGCAGGTTTGCTATTAGGACTTAGCTTTACAACTACTATCTTTTGATTCCCACTCCTGCCCCCTCTTCTGTCTACTGCAGCTTATAATTACCCTGTCTGCAATCAGAAGACAAATAGAGTGCCAGTCGCCGTGCTCTGATATTAACGCAGGTGCAAAGGAGCACGAAAGCAGCCTTTGGAGTGAGTTCTCAAACTGCACGGGACTGGTCCTTCTTTCTGCGAAGACTATGATGCAACGCTTTCTCGCAGATATTAGGTGTTGATTATAAGATGGGGCTGATTTTTGGCGCACGACCATGCCTTCTACTGGCGAAACAGTTGTACCAGGGAAACTAGTTCTGCAAGGGAACGAATTGCTATCATCAGTACCACTGTTATTTTTTTTAAGATTTTATTTATTTATCTGAGAGAGAGAGCATGCGTGCCCACGCATGAGTGGGGGAGGGGCGGGAGAGAGGGAGAAGCAGGCTCCCCACTGAGCAGGGAGCCCGATGCGGGGCTCGATCCCAGGACCCTGAGATCATGACCTGAGCCAAAGGCAGATGCTTAAGCGACTGAGCCCCCCAGGCGCCCCCAGTACCGCTCTTGTTTTTTTATAACTACTTTACGCAAGAACTCTAAAATTGGAATTAGCGACACAGACCAATAAGACTTCCATTGAGGATGCAGTTTCATAGGAAATAGATTTTCTTCTTCTCCTGTGCACTCTGTGGCATCTAGTTACAGCATTTATCGGGTCTAAGTGCAGGATTGGATTTGCCACGCTGGGAGAGGAGCCATCACGCCATACTCGTGTGTGGTCGGGCACACACGTCTTCAGAGTTGCCTGGGAAAGGCGTCCTCTTATTCCACTACAGATATTTCACTCCTTGCCATTTGTTCATAACAGCCACTCCTCTTAAGCCTTTGATTCATATTTTTTACCACATTTTGTCTGTAATCTTAATATGGTGACCAGTTTTATGAACTTAGAAACAGAACTGTCAATAGGAAGCTCATTCATTTAATCCTAGTGTTTCCTCTGTCTCATTATATGAATGCCACCAAATCTAAAAGCCTCTTCAACCTCAACACTGTCACCTATAAACCGGGAGTAAGTACAGATAACTATTGAAAACATTAAGATTCAAAATACGTATCGGCTAGGTCGCTGTGTAAGTAGATGAGATACATTAATCGATGTTGGTTTATGTTACATCTAATGTACATAGAAAGCCTTCATTTTTCCTGTCCTACCAACCCGATTCTTGCCCCTTTTGGTCTGCTTTCTTACACTCCTCACAATTCCCTTAGATGAACTGCTGGCCTCTTTCTTTCTCTGAACGCTGCCCTTGTTGCTGGAGGTGGCATGTGCCCTACGGTTTCTGCCCCCTCAGCCATGCTAATGACCTACATGCATTCTCTGAAGGTGCGTATGGATGGACACGTGGGTCCCTTCCTCAGGGTCCAGCGTGACAGAATGGGAATCCACACGGTCGGGCATTCAGAGGCAGAACTGAGACACCATATCCGTTTTCCTTTTTCTTTGAAGTGTCCTTTGAAAAGACACTGAGCCCTCCCTGGCTGTTCTGAAGAAACGCATTTGACCTTGAAGCCCCTCACCCCTGACTAGTTTCCGCCGACCTACTTTTCACTTGCAGTGTCATCAGTGGTGTTGGGGAACTGGACCTAGACAAAGGGCTAGTGAAGAAAGCAGAGCCCAACACCAAAGACAAACCTTATCCCGACTGCCCCTTCCTGCTACTAGATGTGCGAGACAGAGATTCCTACCAGCAGTGCCACGTCATTGGAGGTAAGAGAGCGAAGGCGTTCTCGTGTCTCACTCCCAAGAACAGAGCCCGTCTGGAGTCTAGGCAGGCTTGAGCCCCATCCCAGGGTCAGCAGTTAAGGAAATTTTTTGTTAGCTGGATCCATCATGGGAATCTGGAAGTTGGCTCTGCCGTAATGCTCTGAGACAGGCTGGTGACATTCTCGGATGGCTCTGGGGCCCGGGGCTAAATGTCCGAAATGGTGACATGAAGCTTCCTGTTGTGTTCAGTGTCCTTTTCTCTTCTCTCAAAAAAGTATTTAGGTTTATGGCTCGTTGATTTTGCAAGTATGGTTCTTTGAGCTTTTAGACTTTAAACCAGCCGGGAATTTGGGGCCAAGTTGTACTGAGAGCTACAAACATCCTAAGCTTTTTCTTCTCTTTGCAGCTTATAGTTACCCAATTGCAACTCTGTCTAGAACGATGAACCCTTATTCAAATGACATTCTTGAATATGTATCCTTTGTTGCATTTTAAGGAGTTGGGTGGTTTGAGGACTGTAAGAGTCAAACTTATCATGAATCATGCTCCTAGGAAAAAAAGCTGGGTAAGGACCTTTGATATTAATTAGCTTACTTAGCATATTTTAGAATTTGGATTCTTAGCTGTTGCTGAGTATCCTGACCATCTTGGCAGATGCTTCCAAGCCATCCTGCAGTGGGCCAAAAAACATTAGGTTAAAGGCTGTGATCTGTTGAGAGTTAGTCCTAAGACCTTTTTTCCCCCCAGAAAACTTGCCCAAGTAAAACCTAAGAGTAAATTTTTTTCTTTCTGTTTTAAATTTTTTCTTCTTAAAATCTTACTTTCTTTTTTGGCTCATAAAAATTACACAAATAGAAAATAATTTAAGCACTGAAAAATATAAAAAAGATTGATAATCATACAATTGAACAACTCTGATTATGTTTTTTGCATATTTTGTTTCCAGTTGTCTTCTCTGTATTCTTTTCTAACAAAGTAGAAATCATGCTGTAGATATAATTTAGTTTTGATTTTTCCTCCGTTCATAGTCCAGTGTGTTTCTCCATGCTAACACAAGCTCTTTGTAAACTCCATTTTTGATGCAGTACTTACCTCATCTTACTATATACTATACTATGATTTACTTTTTTTTTTTTTAAGATTTTATTTATTTATTTGAGACAGAGAGAGAGAATGAGAGAGAGAGCACATGAGAGGGGGGAGGGTCAGAGGGAGAAGCAGACTCCCTGCTGAGCAGGGAGCCCGATGCGGGACTCGATCCCAGGACTCCGGGATCATGACCTGAGCTGAAGGCAGTCGCTTAACCAACTGAGCCACCCAGGCACCCGACTATGATTTACTTTTTTAAAAACTCTTTCTCTCAAATGGGCCTTTAGGTGGGTCTCCTTTTTTTTACTATCATAAATAAGGCTGCAGTGGACACATAGGACAGAGAGGTTTTCTATGTCCTCACCTGTGAAATGGAGATTGTCAGACCTTTCAGGGCCGTGAGGATAAAAGAGCTAAAGGGTATAAGGTGTGGAGCTAGTAGTGATAATCTTGGACCACAGTGATAATCCATTTATAAAAAAAAAGAATACCAGCTCAGGAAGGTGAACCTAGACCGTTCCTTGTTCCCTGGGAGTTTCTCAGTAGTTCCAGTGCGGGCGAACCTTAACTCCTGTGACTCTTAGAAAAATGCCCACGGCAAGGTCATCATTCTGTACGACGATGACGAGAGGCTGGCCAGCCAGGCGGCCACCACCATGTGCGAGCGGGGGTTTGAAAACCTCTTCATGCTTTCCGGAGGTGAGTGGGCTGTACTCTGCTTGGGACTGAAAACGCAGGTATCTGGACTCCCAACCCTTCAACCCCTCCCCTATCACCCTTTTCCTGTCCACGTTCAGAATTTAGAATCCTGGAAGGAGAGAGAACCGTGCTGGCTGCAAGGGGTCAGGAGTTCTGTGAAACTTCCGTTAGCTCCATCAGCACATGTTTTTAATTCCTGAAATAACGCTGTTGCTTTCAGGCTCTGTGAGAAAGCCTTACTGCTGAAGACTGGAGCAAAAGGATTTCTGGTGTAATTCTCAGAATCCCGCCTAACCACCGACATTTTCTGGTGTAATTTGCTTCATGGTGAAGCAATTAAGATGTCACGTCCTTGTGTTGGCTCGGACTGGAAGGCCAAAGATTAGGAGACATGCAGCCACCTTTCCAGGTCTTGCCTTCGCCTCACCATGTTAACGCTGCTTTTTCTGATGCTCTTCCACACCTAGGTCTAAAAGTCTTAGCTCAGAAATTCCCAGAAGGACTGATTACCGGTTCCCTGCCAGCCTCTTGCCAGCAGGCCCTTCCTCCTGGCTCTGCCCGGAAACGATCCAGCCCCAAAGTGCCGCCCCCACCAGCTGAGAATAAATGGAGATTTACCCCAGAAGATTTAAAAAAGATAGAATATTACCTGGAAGAGGATCAGGGTCCTGCGGACAATCCCAGTAAGATATTTTGACCTTTAGAGATCACGTTTTCTGTAGAGCTTTGAAAATGACCTCATCGTATGAAAAGTTTGATCTCATATTCGAGTCTTAAAATATCTGTAGGGGATGGGGAGTGTAAGGGTGCTGTGGGGGGAGGGGTGGAGGCAAGGGGTAGTGATCCCAGGTTGTGGGGAGAATTAGACGTTGCATATAGACAGAGAAGGAGAAAGGATTTATGAGTCAGATAACATATGTATTTCAGGCAGAGTGGAGGGGCTCAGCTTGGGCACTAGGATTCCCTCTCTGATGGGTTTTGTTTCCCTCTCTGGCTTCTGGGCACCTCGAAACCCTGCCCAACCTTCCCTTGAGCACACTACTTTCTCTTCTCTTTCCCCTAATCCCTCCTGTACCCATTTCTACCAAGAAGGAATGAAGGCCAGGCTAGGTTGGTTGGGGATAATGGAGAGGAAGAAAACAAAAAAAGGTCACTGGGCTTCCTTTCGTCCCTGCCCCTTCCCCATCTTCAAGTTGATCTCAAGGATGAAGAGTAGGTTTTAGCCTCAAGTAGACACTGAATAGGACTTCATTAGCTTAAAAGTGGTTGTACCCTAAGACTTCATTAACTTAAAAGTATACTTGGCAGATTGTGCCCAGAGTCATTCTTGCAGCTCTGCTCCCTGCTTTCTTGCTCCCTTCAGGCCGGCTGAGCCAAGTGAATGCCGCTGGAAGAGACTCCAAGGTTCCAGGCGCCCGCAGCAGTCAGAACCTGCCCACCGGGGGCCCTGCTGGCCCCCCAAACCCCCGCTCGCTCAGCAGCGGCCACCTGCAAGGCAAGCCCTGGAAGTAAAAACTTTGCCCGTCTTAGTCAAATAAATACTTCTTCTCCTTTCGGAACCCCTGAGCAGTTCCCAAGTTGGTCATTTTCAGAAACTGCCGCAGAGGAAAGACCCTGCCATGTGTGACAGGCCCTCTGCCCTCTGCCCGGGGCCAGCTCCTCGCCTGCATCCAGCTCGGAGGGAGTTTTACAAAAACCAGAGGCATGACAGGCTCTAGTGTCCTCCCTATTGTTTACAGAATATTTCAGTTTCTGAAACTGAGTAGGAAAAAAGAGTCTAATTTTTTAGGCCCCTTTTTCTTTCAAATAAGGTCCAGCTTGTATTGGGTCATGTCCTGCATCGTTTTGTAAATTCTTCAGCCCCATCTGGTATGTTCTTCCCAGCCACTTCTTTCTCACTCACTGGTCTTGATTTCATTAAGGTTCTCCAGGTGGGCTTTGCAGCAGCCGTCCGGGGGGGGGGGGGGGGGGTGCTTCTTACCTCTCAGCCCCCCCCCGGCGTGGGCCCACTGGCTGAGGAGCTGTCTGCCCAGCGCCCGCCGCAGGCTCTGTCGTGATTGGGAGGCTGGCACCTGGAGCTGTGCTCAGTTTTAAGGTTTGGTAGAGCCACCCTCGCGCTCCCTGAGTGTTCCTCCTCACCGGATGTTTTCCTGGAACCAGCCCCGTGACGATGTGCACTCAGCTGCCTTCACCCCGGGGCCTGTGTTAAGGGCCACTGACGCACCTCCCTGCCCACCCCGACCTGCCCCTCATTGGTGGTCGGTTTCTCCTTCGTAAGTTTCCATTCCCCAGCTCGGGGAGTCCATCTTCGATGGATAGAAATTATGGCCACTTGAAAAAGCAGCTTCAGTTGGGCAACCTCAGGCACACAAGGTGAGGACAGCTCCGCTGTCCTTTGTCAGGGCTGACAGCCCCTTTAAGCCCTAGCTTAAAAATACAGTATTAGTCTAATTGAGTAATTAGTGCAATTTCCTGCTTACTTTTCATTCTCATGACTGAGCTGTGATTAGGAGGTTGTGATTATAGATTCTGGTTTGGGCCAGAATTTTGAATCAGCATTAATTGAATTGCTAGGTGACTGACATTCATTCCATTTAATTGGGGGAACAAAAGACCTCAGGTAAGGATGAGGGACTCCGAAATCATCAGGCAAAGGGAGAGAGCCTTGTTAATTTTTATGGTCTGTGATCTGTAGCTGTGATAAGGGACCAAGGAATAAATTGTGCTCTTTGTCATGGCAACCAGCTTCTGAAAAGCCAACTGAAAATTGCCTATCCTTAGGTGGTTCCTGCTGCTGGGTAAGATTTGCCTTACCAGGACTATTTTCTCACCACCAAAAAAAAAAGAAAGAAAAGAAAAAGTACCGCAGTATTTCTAGCGGGGGGGGAGGGGGGCGGCGGGGGGCGGCTGTGTTTGTAAGAGAAATAAAGGTAATAAATATTTCATAGAGACATATGGAAAAATAATTTTCAGATTCAGCCCAGTTCTGTTTTAGTGTGTTTATTCTTCTCTACTTGATTTCCAAAGTGCAACATATTCCGATGCTTTAGAAATCAAACAAACCAGGGACATTGTTCAGATGTCAAGCCGTGCCCAATTTTCCACAAGATTCAAGAATCTTGTATAAAATGCAGCCAACATACACATAGCTTTAATGAGGAGCCTGTCATGTTTCCCCATAAATTTATTGCCTGAGAACTTAGTTCAGCCTTTTGCTAATGCCAGAATGCTCTGGCTTTTTATTTTCTTTACGGCATAGATTTTAAAAAATGCAAATTTTTCCACACTCAACTTTCCCCTAGCATGGACAAGATTTTCGGCCATTTATGACACATATACATTTCCAAGGGGAAAAAAAAAATCTCTCTCTGTAACAAAGTTCTGTTTATGCCATTTTAAAGTTGACTAGTCAGGAGTTTCAATTTCCCCACTCAATTCTACTTTGAAAGTAATGGTAGTCCCCCTTTGTTCCTACTCTGCATTCCGATCACCAAACACTCCTAGAGTGTTAGAACCTACTGTATATATATATATACACACATATATATATATGGAAAGTCACTGTAGCCAAACCTGTTAGAATCGCTGTGCATTTAGCTGAGACATCTGGCAGGTTGAATACATTTATGTGTGTTTCTCCATAGTGCTTTGCCTGTTGGTAAGGATTTTAAATCACTGCTCCTCAAAGACCTGTTCTGATTCTGCTCTTTGTGTGTTAAATGTCCACTCGCAGACAGGTTTTAACATGCTCGAGTTATTGCTTCGAACATTCTACTTTGCTAGTTTCTTCATTGGATTAACTGACATGTATTATTTAAGTGATCAGTGGAACTTTGTGCAATTATGAATGCTGAAGATTAAAGTACATAGTTATTAATTTGTTGTTTGCTATTCATGTGCTGAGATCTGCCAACTTCTCTCTTCCTCTCTGTTGAGATGATCTGGGGGAGCCACGAGACTGAGGTGATTTGAAAGCATACCTCTTTTCGCGGCATCTCCCAAGAAGGCACATATTCTTTGTTTTTTGGGTTTTTTTTAAGATGTTATTTATTTATTTGACAAGGAGAGACACAGTGAGAGAGGGAACACAAGCAGGGGGAGTGGGAGAGGGAGAAGCAGGCCTCCCACGGAGCAGGGAGCCCGGCCCCCATCCCAGGACCCTGGGATCATGACCTGAGCCGAAGGCAGACGCCCAACGACTGAGCCACCCAGGCGCCCCCGACACATATTCTTTGTGTAAAGAAAATCAGGACATCATTCCAACCAGGATAAGGGAGCTTTCTAGACGGAAGCCCTGGGTTTCTCCTATGCTCAGGCAGGGACTGATTGTTCCTGAAGCACCTCACAGCAGGACTTCCTTGTCAGTGTTCCGGGGGAGGTGGAGGGGGGGTTGACGGCTGCCCTTGTCTGGGAACGTGTGACCCCTCCCCGCCCCCTACAATGGCAGGTGCTTTAATGATGTACAATTGCAGCCCCACCTGAGCAGCGGTGATGGCCAAAGTCTCAATAATGTTTCCATGCTTTAAAGAGGTGTGTCTTCTTTAGGGAAGAAAGGAGAAAAGCAAAGAAGCAAGAAAAGAAGTGAGGGGCAGTGGGGAGGGAGGGGAGCTACATTACTCATTCGAAAATGAAAAGCACATCTTGGGCTGTAATAATGCCAGGTTTAATCTATTGAAAGGTATAGAATTTTGCAAATGGCCTAAAAGTAATTTTATTTTTTACCTTTAGTAGAACACCAGAATCAGCACAGTCGTATTGGACTTGGTGTAAATCAGAATTATAAGAGAACAAATAGCCGTGTTCATTAGTTGCTGAGGGATTTTTTTTTTCCTGTGGAGCTACCGAGATTATACAAAAATTCTTAAGACTCTAGGCCACTCACCGAGAAAACCGAACAAAACAAAAACCTTCTTTTCCCTAATTCTCTGATGGAATATCAGTGAAATCAGAGTCCTAGGCTAGGAAGAAAGATGTAGGTAATTTTTCTTGTGCTGGTTTTGGTTTCTGTCATGTTACATATTGGTTATAGATTCTGTCTTTATGTCATCCGACATTTTGGTAGAGGGGGGGTGTAATTAATTTCTGTCCACCTGGATTTACATCCACGACTCCCTTCTTGCCATACCCCGATGATTATCACAGAGAACCTTCCTTTCCCCGGTCACAGAATGTTGTCAGTGTCTTTCATGTGCGTTTAGATTCATCACAATTCTTTCAAAGACACAATTCCCATAATACTTTTCTTTTTTTTTTACAAGAAGCATTGGAAACATAGGTAATAATTCATCCTTTTAATTGTGGGTGCATGATGATATGCTTATATGCAGGTCAACTGATTTTTTTATTAACAAATGTATTTTTTCCTATAAAAAAAAAAAAAAAACAGGAACTGAGACACCCTGTGCTTCCAGAGTGCTCAGAATACATTTGGGTAGTAATACCTTCCTGAAATTGTGGTAACTATTGACGTTGTCATTGTGGTGTCCTTAAATTCATACATGGGTCAGTGATAGCACGGAAAATGTAAGAATGGAAATTTGTCAGCATTGAATTCTGACAAAACAGGATTCAGTGCGTGCTTTCATGTGTGTTTATAAAACTATATTTGTCACGCCGCGATCCCCTGACGGTCTCACTCTCTGATGCTGATCCTCCTTTGTTCCAAACGTAGAAGCAAATGCTCTTCGCCTGTGTAACATCTTGAGGCATCTGGTAAAACGCGTGGCAAACAGAGGCCACTTATTAAATGCTCCTGACTGATGGACTGCCTTTTTTAAAGGATGCAAATACGTCTTCTAGTCGACATTATTTTGACTATAAGCTCCCAGAGGGTGAAAATCACCAGCGATAGGACAGTGACCTTTCGTAAGCGCGCGTGACTAAGTGAACTGAAGCTGTCAAGACTGCAATCCGGGATGCAGTGCCCGTGACGCTCGCCGCTCAATGCCGGCCTGCCGGCCTGGAGACCCCGGCAAGCTCGTTATCTTTGGTCCCTGTGTACATCCTGCTTTTGTGCGAGAGGCATTCACAAGCCTGCGATTTTTAGATTACCCGCTGCAGGGGGCACCCTGGGAGCTGTTAGGGGCGTTATTATTTCCCCGGCTGTCTGCAGTCTGCCACGCCTCAGGCTCCAAGGAGCCTTCAGAATTCACCGAACACAGGTTGTACGCCATCCCCATCTGAGAGTGGGTCCTTTTTCTCTTTTGTTTCAAATCTTGAAGCTCTCCGGAGAGTGATCCTAGCAAACGTGTGAAGAGCTTACTCTGTGTTAGGCAGTGTTCCTAGACTCTTCCGGATGTGTTCTCACAGCGGTCCCATGGGATGGGTGCCCCATTTTCAGGTGAGGAGACTGAGGAGCAGGTGGAAATTAGGCAACTCGCCTGGAGCCCCTGAGCCACTGAGCTAATTGAGAAGCCGGGAGCCGGCCTGAGAACCGCGGCTTCCGATCAAGTTCATCCTCCGCTCTGCTCTGTGCCTCCCACACCGGCTGGGCGCAGCCACGCTCTCCCTTGGTGACGCCCCCCGATTTACCAACTCGAATGTAACTTTCCCTCGGGTGCTGGCCTCCCCTCTGTCCTCCTCGGTCTGCAAGAAAGGCGACAGGAATTCAGAGACTGCCCATCTGCTCCCGGGGGCATGTATTTCCACAGATCCACTGTCTGGGTCTCTCGACCTGTCCTGAGGGCAGGCGCGCCAGGCTTTCTGAGATTTGTTCTGTGTCCTAATGAACACGAATGAGGTCTCCCTGAAGGAATGGGAGTTACCGACTTCTAACCTGACTGTTGGAAAAGAAGTAGGCTGTTTTTGTACATTGAACTGTTCATTTAATAAACCATATTGATAGGATTTGTCTCCCGTCTCTCCTGTCCTTTGGGGTGATGTCTCTGATTCAGGCTGAGACATAAATTGCGTGAACCGGCTCCTGGCCACAGGCCTGGGTCTCACGGGAGGGAGCAGGGGCAAGCCTCTGCCTCCGTCCATGTCCATGGAGTAAGTGCTCCCCTGCAGTCTCCCCACGATGTAGCAGAATGCCACTCCTGTGGTGGAGCAGGACGCTTTGCATTTTCTTCTTTGCGTCTGGCCATAAACATTTGGCAGTCTCTGTCTCTGCGGTTGTTAGGTGATGCTCGCAATGTGAGTTGCCAAATTAGTGCAGATCCTGAAAGCTTTGGGGAAAATTCATTACCCTGTGACAGTTTTTCAGATTTGACGGGTCCTCTGTGCCTCTTTCTCAGAGTTCTTCCTTCACGTGGCCACTTTGAATGTGATGGCTGGCCATATCAGTTTCCTGTAAGTAGCATCTGGGTCTGAGTATGTTCGCAGAATGATGTTTCTGTCCTTAGGGTCCTTCTGCAGCCTCAAACCCACCTGGCCCCACTTGCCCTTGCAAAACACTCACTGAGATGATGAATACCACTGCACTGGATGAGGGACCAGTGAGGTCATATCTGGATTGTATTCAGTGACATTTCAAATTTAACTTCAAGCCAAAACCAGAAAGCTACACGTACATATCTGAGTGTTAATTCAAGAGGCCACCCGAAGGATTCTCACGGACCACCAATGGCCCACAGGCCACATTGAGAACCATATATGATGGTGTAAGAAAAAAGCCAAATGAGTTCATTTAAAGATAAAGATTTTTGAAAAGCCCTGGAGAATAGGCATTAGCATAATCAATTCCCCAGATTGCTACAGGAACCGAATGTGAGCAGAAAGGGCTCTTGGGGATTTTCGTCTGAGCTATGGCAGAATGCGTAGGGAAGAGCTCCCAACTGGGAGCGGGAGAAACACCTTCCCTGGGTAGCAACACTACTGCTTCCAGCTCTATCTGGAGTGTAAATTTTTCCGAAGATAAGATACATTGTTCTGGGCAAGATGGTGAAATAGGATGCCAGAGCAGAAGAGATGAGTTGAGGCAAATCATAAAAAAGAATCTGGCACAAATTAAGATGGGCATGAAATGTTTGATGTTGATATTAAGTTGATTCCAGATTATACTTTACCCACAGGTTATTTGGTGTGTTTGAAATCGTTGTGTTCTTTCCTGATTCTACAAGCTTATTGCAAGAAATTCAGAAAAGAGGGAAAACCACCACCGCCGCCACCCAGGGGGACCTCGATTATTACTGGGGAATGTATCCTTCCTGGCATAGTATGTGTATGCGTGTTTCAAACAAAAATGAGATTCATACTCGACATACTAATTTGCAACCAACTTCTTGTTTTTTTAAACAACTGTATGGAAGTATAAATTCCATACTCTAAAATCCACATTTTTAAGTGTACAATTCAGTGATGCTCAGCAAATTTACAGAGTTGTGCAACCATTACCACAATCCTGTTTTAGAACATTTTCATTATGTGGCTGGCCTCTTTCACTTAGTATTTTGTGACCCATTTCCCCAGTCAACACGGTCTGCACTGGCCTCAAGATAGCCCGTTGTTTAAACATGTCATATGGGTATCAATACTGGTACCTAGGTAGTTCTTTTCCTTTTTATTTAATTTTGTATTATTACAGCCTTGTACATACATATCTTTGAACTTGTCTGAATATTTTTATAAAATAAATTTCTCCAAGTGCACTTTCTGGGTTAAAGCAACAATACATTTGAAATTTTGATTTATATTGCAGCCCCCCTCCCCGCTGCCGCCCCCGGGAAGGTGGCATAAATCTATCTTCACACCAGTAGTATATGACAGGTCTTATTTCTTCATACCCTTGATAACACTGAGTTGTCAGTCTTTTTTTTCTTTGTCAATCTGATGGGAGAAAAATGATTCCTTTGCTTTTCTTTAATGTACAAAAAAATCACTCAGAGGATCAGTATCTCTCATACATTTATTGGCTTTTTCTGTTTCTTCTTTTGGGAATTGCTTATTTTTCTTTGGAAATGGTAGTCCTTTTTATTTAACCCCTTTTACTTATAAGAACTCTTTTCCCCTCAAGGTTTTTAATACTTTTTCATATATGCTGCACTATTTTCTAAAATTATCATTTCCCTTTTTGCTTTATATTTTTATCTATAAAGTAAAATTTTTACCCACAGATCTGTAAAAATATGTATCTGCCAATAAGACGGAAACCCCGTCCTACACTTGGAAATACAAAAAAAAAAAAAAATAGTATTAACAAGTTCCATGTCTCCATTTAACAAGTATTTATTAAGTGCCTACTATGTGCCGTGTATTTGGCCAACCAATAGGGATTACGTGTTGAAAAAACAATGCAATCTCTGCCCTCATGGAATTTTCATTCTGGGGTTCGTTCCTTATCTTGTCAGGTGTCTTAAGACTCTTACTTGCTCAGAGCCTCACTTCCTAAACTACAACTCAGGGAATTCAAAATAACTCACAAGCCTACACTGTACAGATTACAAAATTCATGAGTTCGTTCGTTAGCAAAAGTAGAGAACATTCACTCAACATATTTATTGGGCATCTATACGTCAACTACTGTTGGTGGTTTTGGAGATTGAATGCCAAACAAAGTGGTGCCTGCTATCCGGAAGCACAATTATTTTAAATTAAGCAATTCTACCCTTGAAGTCTAAGTAATCTGATTTTGTAAGATATAGTGTCCTTGCAAACTTAATAAAACAAAATAAAAAAATAAGATCAGCTTTTTACTTGTCCAAACTGAGCCATCAAAATGGGTTTCAGCTTATCTACACAGATTGAATGGAAGTGTTTCCCAAAAGATAACTTGAAGGGAGTGTTATAAAATCTTTAGGTCATTTTTCTGTAAAGACTGGAATACTGGGGCGCCTGGGTGGCTCAGTCAGTTAAACCGCTGCCTTCGGCTCAGGTCATGATCTCAGGGTCCTGGGATCGAGCCCCGCGTCGGGCTCTGCGCTCAGTCTGCTTCTCCCTCTTCCTCCGCTCTTCCCTCCAGTCGCGCACGCGCGTGTGTGCCCGTGCTCTCGCTCTCTCTCTCAAATAAATAAAATCTTAAAAAAAGACAAGACTGAAACACCATTTTACCTTGCCTCATAAACCTACATATATGTAAGTTTATATATACTGTATGTATAGTCTGCCTCATACTTTTTGTTCTCTGGAATGCTTGGTAGCAAAACAAACAAAAATAGAGCATTTGACCTGTGGAAAAGATAAGACTTTTACGTCCTTGGAGCTGGAGGTGCTGCAACACCTCGCCTGGCTCACACAGGGAAAGCTGCCATCTTTTCCCCCCAGCTTCCCTCTTTGGGGAGCTACCAATCCACCCTCGCTCCCTTCCAGCGACTGCTGTGAGAATAACCCCCACATTTGCTCCACATTTGCATCTGAAGAGATTTGGAAGAAACACCGGGTAGAGTCTTGCTTTGAAAAAAAGCTGAGGGGCGCCTGGGTGGCTCAGTCGTTAAGCATCTGCCTTCGGCTCAGGTCACGGTCCCAGGGTCCTGGGATTGAGCCCCACATCGAGCCCCGCATCGGGCTCCCTGCTCGGCGGGAAGCCTGCTTCTCCCTCTCCCGCTCCCCCTGCTTGTGTTCCCTCTCTCGCTGTGTCTCTCTCTGTCATATAAATAAATAAAAATCTTTTTAAAAAAAGTAAGTACATTTTGGGGTGCCTGGGTGGCTCAGTCATTAAGCGTCTGCCTTCAGCTCAGGTCATGATCCCAGGGTCCTGGGATCGAGCCCCGCATCGGGCTCCCTGCTCAGCGGGAGGCCTGCTTCTCCCTCTCCCCCTCCCCCTGCTTGTGTTCCCTCTCTCGCTGTGTCTCTCTGTCAAATAAATAAAATCTTTAAAAAAAGAAAAAAAAAAGAAAAAAAGCTGAGATGCCCAGTGTGTCGTGGGGCTAGCGCTCCGTGCCATGTCACAGCCATCAGAACCGCCGAGCCGCAGGAGGAAAGCCGGTGAGTTTTAGGAGCTCTGGAGAGTATCAGAGGGAGAGCCTTATATTTGAGAAATTTTGCAAATGGTAAGGGAGTGGTGGTGGGTAAAACAGGAGAGGAAGTGGAGACCATGTGTCGAAGGATGCTAGAAAGGATGTGGCATATGAAAATAAGGCCCCTTCTGTCCCTAAAAGCAAAGTCTCCGTGATGTACTACAGTTAATAAAATGTCCTGGGATTGGTGTTTGTTCTTTATCTCCAGGAAATTTTTCCCTGAACCCGGTTGTTTTCTTCCGACTTAGTTAAATTTGCTCTGCCTGGTTGCGATGTCTACTTGGGACAGCAGCGGCCACCGGGATTAGCCTCGGCCATGCTCAGAGTCCTTGCCTCTGTGGATAAACGGCCCCAACTAGCTCCACCGCGGCGCAGGCCGAACTCCTCCCCCCGCAGGTGTCGGCATGTGGTAGCAGCTGCGGCGGCCGCCGGCCACTCAGGTGTGAACGAACCACGGCACCGAGGAGCCGAGCGCGGGCTGCTCTGATTAAGACCGAGCCACTTGGATCCAACTTCAGAGGACCTCGGAATGCAGGGGAATTTAGGGGTCATCTAGTCCAGCCACCCACACATTCCCAGGGAGGCCTGCAGGAACTAAACCACTTCTGCCCCGGCTTGCAAAGGCAGACGCCCTCGTCCGTGCCAGCCCCCAGGTTCTGTTCCATGGACACTCAGACTTTATTCGGTTGCCTGGGTGGGGCCAGAGAGGAGGAAGAGGAGGGCGCAGAAGGGCCAGTTCAGTAGGGGTGATTGAGGGTGTGCTGCATGATGGCGCGAAGCGCCAGCCACGTCTCGTGGGCCGTGGGGACGATCTGGGAGGCCGGCAGCAGGAAGCCATAGCGCCCCGTGTCCCGGAGCTCGAAGGTGAAGGAGTACTTGATGCCTTGGCTGTAGCTCCAGTCAATGGTGTTTCCACTGGCTTGGTCTGGGGCGGAGCAGACGCCAGAGAGCAAAGGTCAATCACTCTTGACACATTAATGTGGACCGGGCCGATGGTCCGAAACCCCGAGCCTCATGCGGGGTTCACGGGAGGCCGCGCCTGCTGAGGGCCCACTGTTGAGCAAGCAGCCTGGCTTCCTCCCAGGAAGCTCCCCCAAAAGGTCTCAGCTCAAGAGGCCCAGAGAGAGGGACCAGCCGTGGTTCTCCTATCAAAGGGGGATGCAAGAACGGTCTGGCAATTGCGAAAGCCCCACTGAAAACCGCCTCCCTCCAACAGCTGCTTTGGTCAGACCTCCAAATATACCAGAGTTACCCACTTGAGTAACCAGGATTTGTCCCCTGGGGCTCTCTCTGGTCTGCAGGAGAAAGTGCAAAGGGCCAGAGGCAAAGTAAAAGCCCCTTGGCTGTCTTTTTGGAAGAAACTTGGCCCAGACTTGCAGTTCACAGTGGATAACAAGTTGCTTTTGACTTGGGCCGGCGTGCGGGAGGCGGCTGCGTATCAGAAGGTCATTTGACAACGTTGAATGAAGCAGAAAACTTTGATGCAGTTTGAAACTACTTCCAAACCAGGCCTGGGATCCAAAAGCAAGGCCAGCCGTAGCTAAGACTGTGGCCCACTCACCTACTAACACCGGGCACTCTGGGCACGAGCTACGTGAGGGGCGTGTGCAGACCTCCCACCTCTGTCCCTGTCCCCTGCCTCTTGTCAGCCGGCAAACCTGTTGCATTCCTCAGGGCCCTATGGTATCTGTCCCCACCCCACTAGTCCCCTATGACCCTGTGCACTCTCCCCCCCGCCTGCCGTCACGTGGGGCTCCATGTTGTTTTGCCATTTCCCCAACACGCCAGTCCAGATCACACGGTAGGGCCTTTGTTCTAGAAGGTTCCTCTGCCCAGAAGGCTCTTCCCCAGACAGATAGCCTCTTGGCTCCCTTCCTCATTTTCCTTCAGTACTTGCCCAAATAGCACCAACTCACTGAGGCCTACCCTTCTACCCACCTCCCCAACTTCCATGCCCAGTATCCCTGATTCCATTTACCCTGTTCTAGTTTTTCTTTTCCTCCCTAATTTTCATCACCTAACATACTGTATCATTTACTTATTCATGTTTATCGTCACTCCCCCCGACTAGAATGTATGGTTCCTGATCTTTGCTTATTCCCAACCGTCTCCCAAGCACAGACGACAAGGCCTGATGCATAGTAGGTGCTTAGCAAACATTTGCTGACTGAATTCTGTTTGGATGTAGCAGTGCTCCTCCCAGCAGCATTGCAGGTACAAGTAAGCTGGGGATAGAGAGGATCCATTCTCTAAGCGAAAGGCACAGAGGAGGAGTATTTTTTTAAGTTGAATTTCTTGGTCATACAGAAATGCCAGCAGAACCCTCCACCGCCTGCATAAAGCTGGACTTAACCTAAGACAAGGGGACAAAAGTTCTCAGAGGAGCCGATACGTTTTGTCTGAAGGTACCAAAGAAGGCAGAGTTCATGTCAGAAATGGGCCCCGCTGCCCACCGAGGCACGGCCGAGAACTGTTCTCCTCGCCCAGGCTCCCAGACCAAGGCACCCCTGGGCACCTCCCCCAGGAGGGACACTACCCCAGGCGGGAAACACCAGCTAAGCTTCCTCCCGGGGCCGCTGCGGAGACCATGCCCCCACTTACAAATTGTTTTGATGATGCTGCCATACTGGAACTTGGTCCCATACAGAGAGGAGAGGGCTGTCACAGCAGACTCGGCCACCTGGTCCTGGAGAAAATGCCGAGCGGAACCACCTGTTACGGGCAGCAACAGCAGGCCCCCCAGAACAGCAGGGCCAGTGTCGCCCAAAGTCCAGCTGGGAAGTAGCCCAGCAGAGAGCGGGAGTTCAGCGACCCCGTGGTCCTCCAGCCCCACGGGATGTCTGGCTGGCACTTCGGTCACTGCCCTTTGGTCGCCCTGCAGCCCCAAGCGGAGCTTGCGGTACCAGCTCCAAGTCTAGCCCTGCCCCTTGCTCTGTCATGTGACAGGAGTGACTCGACCCATGCGGGCCTCAGTTTCCCAGGCAGAAATGGAGGCTAGTCTGCCTTGCAGGTCTTCCTAAGCCATCAGGGCTCCGTGGGAGAAAGGGGTGCTAGGCACCGCAGGGCAAGTGGGGGGTGGGCACCTACCAGCTCAGCCTGGTCAGGGGCCACCTCTGCTTTGTAGCCATAGGGATACAGGAGGAGCTGGGAGTAGCTGTGGATAGAGATGAAGGCCTTGATGTTCCCGTGGTTCTTCACAAAGTCCACGATGGACTTGACCTCCACTTCGGAATTGGCAAACTTGCCGCGGTAAGTTTCCATGCATGGGTTGCTGCTGGCTCCAGGCACTGCGGGAGAGGAAGAAGGATCGTTGGCAGCGTGGCTTCTAGAGCCTCAAGTTCTTCGCATGGAAGGGGGGGTGAGGTGGAATGCAGGAGGGCTCAGCCCCACCCTGGGATTAAGGAAAGGCCAAAGGCCTTTTATAACCTGGGGGTCCTGCCTCCCTCCCCAGCCAGGCGTAGGCAACATGGATGGACGTGCCCCAGGAGGGTCTCAAGCAAGACCCATTCTTTTTTTTCTTTTTTTTTTTTTAAGATCTTATTTATTTGACAGAGAGAGAGAGAAAGCGCAAGCAGGGGGAGCAGCAGGGGGAGAGGGAGAAGCAGGCTCCCCGCTGAGCAGGGAGCCCGATATGACCTACACGGGGCTCGCTCCCAGGACCCCGGGATTGTGACCCGAGCCAAAGGCAGATGCTTAACCGACTGAGCCACCCAGGCGTCCCCAAGACCCGTTCTTGTAGTGAAGGGACCACAGAGGGAAGGAGCTGAAGTTACCCTCGAAAACCCCTACACAGATTTCAGACCTTAATTCCATTGCGGGGAGATTTGTTTTTAGACATGGCACAAGAAAACCTCGCTAAGAGCCCGAGGAGACACTGACAACCCCCCACCCTGCCCTCGCCACTGCGGCAGGAAAGGGGAGGGGGCAATGGGACACAGGAAGGGAAGAAGCCACTCTGGGTTTCCCATCCCTGCTTCCAAATCACACTGGGCCTTACTCCCAAAGCCAGCATCCCAGTTCCGGTTGGGGTCCGCTCCAACACAGGAGGAGCCCTCCGTGAGGGACCGAGTCTTGCGCCACATGCGATTCTGGGGAAGGAATCAGACACTTGTCTGTCACCATGCCGGGCTGGCGTCCAGAGCCCACAGACAGTAGGGTGGGCTGTGAGCGGCCCTAACCAACACGAAGCACCCCATCTGTAACACTGGGGTGGACATAGCAGGGGTCAGAAACCACTTTCAACTGGTTGTCAGGAAGGTCTGCAAAGGAGGCTCTTGGTTGAAGGAGAACAGAGGCAACAGTATCTGGCATTTGGCCAGAGGGTCCTACCAGTGGAAATGAAGGCACCAGGTGCCTCCACAACCCCCCACCGCCCCACCCCCCACCCCCGCCACACACACTAGATTAGTAGCATGCTGTACCTGCCATAAAAGTAACATAAAGCTAGGAAATAAGGTCCAGGGCAGTGGGTCTCCCCCGGGGACAATACCCAGACATTTGGCAATGTCTGAAGACATTTTTGGCTCTCTCAAGGGAGGGGTTGCTCCTGGCATTTCCTGAGTATTAGGTCAGGATGTTGCTAAATACTCTGCATGCACAGGACAGTCCCCCCCCCCCCAAAAAAAGAATTCTCTGCCCCAAATGTCAAGAATGCCAAGGATGAGAACCCTGGTCTAGGAAGACAGGTCTATTTGCCCCTCCCTTGACTTCTGGGGGTTGAGATTAGGGGTGAGTAGCTCATGGGGCTCAGGGGCCCAGAGGCCTACCCTGTTTCCTCCGAAGAATGGGAGAAGGCCTGTACCTTGTTGTGGGTGAAGGCAAAACCATCAGGGTTAGTGACAATCTCCAGGAAGATGTCCATGGAGTCAAGAATGGCAGTGAGCGTGGAGTCCTGGCCATAGTCCTGTGTGATCTGGTGGGGAATTAGGGGACAGACAGGCGGAGGGGGTCAGGCCAGCCGTCCGCCATGCTGAGGCAGTGAGCACCTGCTTCCTCTGCATCACCGCTTCTGGGTGAACGGGGGAGGCCAGGGCTCCTATGGGCCTTGACCACCAGCCCCACCAGGCAAGAGCCCTGCTCACCGCCCCAGGCTTACCCTCTTTGCAAACCAGACCCCGCTGGCCTGGGTGACCCACTCCCGGGAATGGATGCCGGTGTCGATCCAGATGGCAGGACGGCTGTTTCCCCCAGTGCTGAACTGGAAGAGAAGAACAGGGAGATCCAGCTAGCATCCTGTCTTGGCTCCTTGAAGGGGAGCCTACCCCGGCCCAGAGGCCTTCTTCTCCCTGGGTATGTCAGGTTGAGGCTCTGTTTGTGGGGCTATCACTCAGGTGAGGTGGGGGTGGGGGGTGTCTGGACAGGAATCCAGAAGAACGTGGCCTCCAGCCTTCATACCGGTCTTGGGGCAAATGGGCCTCAGCCAGAACTCTGGGCCCTGCCCTCTTCTGCTGCCCATACACAGTTCCCTGTGGGCCATCACAAATAAAACATTTTCTCTGGACTCCACCGACTCTGGAATACTTCCCACAATGTGACACTTGATTGGAAATACCCGGGTCACTTAAAAAGTTAAGAATTGTGGGCGCCTGGGTGGCTCAGTTGGTTAAGCGACTGCCTTCGGCTCAGGTCATGGTCCCGGAGTCCTGGGATCGAGTCCCACATCGGGCTCCAGGCTCAGCGGGGAGCCTGCTTCTCCCTCTGACCCTCTCTCCTCTCATGCTGTTTCTCTCTCTCTCTCTCTCAAATAAATAAATAAATAAATAAAATCTTTAAAAAAAAAAGAATTGTGTGTGTACAGGTATGCATACAGCTGGACCAGCGTAGAGATTCTGTCCCTCCCCAGTGTCAGCATGGGGCGCACACGTCACGGTGTGTTCTCTGCGACCCTGGGCTCGCCCACGAGGCCTGACACACACAGGTGGCTGCCCGTTCTCCCATACGGGCCGGGTACGTTCTCACGCAGGTGCCCGTTACCTTCAGCACGTAGATGGGACGCCCTTCGTAGCTGTTGCCAATCTGGAGCTTGCTGACGAGCTGCGGGTGCTCAGCCACCAGGATATCCATGAAGCCATAGATCTGAGAAGGGAGAGAAGGGGAGGCTGGCTGGAGTGGCTGCCAGGCACCCGGATGCCTCCCGGGGCAGCTCCATTCACCCTCCGGCTGCAAGTGCTGAGATTCAGGGGAGCCACGACCCCGGCCCCCCCGGGCCGCCAGGAGACACGGCAGGTGCCCCGCACACCCAGGTCGGCCACATTCTGCCAGCCTGAGGCAGAGCTTAGTGCTTGTGCCGCCTGACCCCAGGGGTCCCTCACCTCCTCCAGGGTGTGGTAGGTGGCGTAGTTAAAGGTGTCTGTGGAGCGGGCCCCGGTCCGGAAGGCGAACATCTGCTCCTGCTCCTCGTCCAGCAGGGCCTGCACATCCTCAATCATGGTCGTGTACCCGATGCCATGGGCCTCCAGGAAGATTCTGACAGCCTGGGTGCTGGGGAAGGGCACTCGGAGGTCGATGGGGGAGCCAGGCTGGGCAGGGCCCCGCCAGAAGTCCAGCTGGGGAGGACGAGAACAGGCACTGTCCCCGCGAGCTGGGAAGGGGCCAGCCCGGGAGGGGGTGTTAGGCCAGAGTGTCCCCTACAACCGTGGCTGTGGCATGGCTGTTAGGGGCAGGGGACGAAGGGGAAACCGTGGCCATTGGACAGAGTCCACTGTGGTCAGGGAAATGGCCCAGGAAGCACCGTGGAGGAGCTTCAAGAAAGCAAAGGGGAGAGAGCTGTGCCGCCCTTTGCTCAGATGCTCGAGGGCAGCAAGATTCTGGGACTGGGGGAGGTGGGGGTTAAATCATTTCTTAACAGGGATCAGTCCCCTGGGTCCTTTCTGGGTGGCTGAGGAGAGAGGGCCCAGGCCCCAGGTGGCCCCAGGGGAGGGTGGCATCCTGGGGTGGGTCCGGCTAGCCTGAGAGGAACCCTAAGCCTCGGGGACGACTCCCCACTTCTTCGGACCTGCAGGTGCTCCAGGTCCTCCAGCTCCTTCACCTTCTGTACCTGGGCTTCATCGGTAGCAGAGATTCGGAGCACCTGGTGCCTGGGCAGAGAGGGAGGGGAGATGAAGGGTCTGAGCAACTCTGATTGGCCTTGCACGCTCCCCAGGTGGGAGGAGAGTGGCATGGAGGGGCCCGGAATCCCCAGGCTGGGCCTCTATCCTCTGGCTGAGCAGGAGGAATCATGAGGGGTCTTAGCAAGGGGAGGTCTAGGCTCCTTTTGAACCTTCTCGACCCAACTGAGATTCCCCATCCCAGTTTAGACTCTATTTCTCTCTCCAAAGCCAGCCAGGCTTCCTCCCACCTCCTCTCCTAAAAACTCCTTCAAGCTTGGATTTCTCCGGGGCTTGGGATGGCCCCTGGTCAGCCTGCCTCCCAGCGTGTACTAGTCTGCGCCTCTCTGGAGTCTTCCCACAAGTCAGCCTGTCTGTCGCCTCCAGATGCTGGCCAGCGGCTGAGTCCTCCTCTCTCCTGTGTGAGCACCCCCTTCTCGCCATCCTCTTACCCCGTAAAGTCCTCTTTGCCAAGCACAGCCCCTAGCAACACACTGAAAATCAGCACCCGCCTCATCCTGCAGCTAATTGGGAACATCAACTGAGGCTGAGAGAAGGTCCTGGGGCCTTTTAAACTCTCCCAGGTCAGAGGTCTTCTGGCCATGCCCCAGGGTCGTCCTCCCCCTTGCACCTGGGCCCCGTCCCACGGGGAGGGAGGACGGGAGTCCCGAGCTCTGACACCTTCTTACCCTCCCTGATAAAGTGGCAGGGAACAGGGCACCTGGGGAGATAAGCCAGGCCTCAAGCCCTTGGCCGTGAAGTGCCCGCCTGAGCCTGAGGGTCGGCTGGGGCCCGAGGCCTTCCAGCTGGGCCCCGGCTCGCCCACAGCCCCGGGTACCTGCCCCTGGGCTTCAGTCCTGTTTGCTGACCGGGCAGTGGACTCCGGAGCGGCCACGCCAACTGGAGCCTCAAGTCAGCTAGGACTCTCCGCCCCCATCCCGCTCCTGCACCTGCTGGCTCGGTCCAGGGCTGCCCCTCCCCGGTGCCAGGCACACCCCCCTCTTGGGTACAGCCCCACTCCTCCCGGCCTCAGTGGCCTCGTGGGAGTCAGACCACAGCAGCAGCAGCTGGGGCAGGAACCCGACTCCCGCCAGTGTTTCCCCCCACCCCCGCCGCTATGGGGCTCAGGATCAGGGCTGCCCTTGATGGGAACTATAACCAGATGTCATTGGAGTAGAAAGCATGGTGGTGGGAACCAGGGCCAGACCCCTGTTGGAACTGCACAGCGTCCAGGAGAAAGTGGAACTCGCAAGGGGGAATTCACTCTGGCTCTGGATGCTGATCTCACTGCAGAAACATCTCACACAAATCCGCCCTAATCCACAGGGGCCCCCAGGGTCTACCCAGCACCATCTGGGGGCCCTGCTCTATGTCAGGGCCTCAGGCTTGGACACTGACAACAGCCAAGGTGGCCCTTTCTGGTTTCCATCTGTTCCCTCTGCCTCCCTATCCCACCCCCTACCTGGGCGACCCTCCTATGCCAGGACAGAGGGATCCCATTCTATTGACCCCCCACTCTCTCCTGAGCTTAGCTCTGAGAAGACGATAGAACATTGAAACCATCCTCAACAGATACGGGGTCTCCATGAAGACTGTTTCTTTCCTCTCCAGCAGCCTTGCCTGATGTCCAGGCCCCAGATAAGACCCACTCCCTCCCTGAAGCTTCTTCTGGCTTCTTTCTCAAGTATCTGCCCCGTCTCTCCTCAAAGGAGGAAAGCAGGGAGGAGAGGAGTTTGGGCAGGAGAAGCGCAGACAGGAGCCGTTCTGAGAACATTTCGGCCAGGCTGACACAAAATCTTTGAGCCCGTGCTGCAAGTCAGGGGAGTCCTGCATCCCCCAGAAACACCAGTCCCTGGCTGGGGGCAGCCTGTGGGAAGTGTGGCCTCATCACAACAATTCAGGTCCCCACTGACTTGTCCCTGATCTCAGAGAGCCCACGGTCTCATGCAAAAGACGGAAGTAACCAACCAACGTTTCGGTTCTCCAACAGGTCTTACAAGAAGCCGTCACCAGGACAGGATGAGATGATCAAAGGACTTGCTGGGGATGCATTCCTCACTGCGGGATACCTGAGTGGGGCGTTTTCTCTACCGTGCATGAGAAGTGGATTCCAGGGAAGACTTTACCAAGAAGGCGACATTTGACCTGAGTCTCAATGATGGGATTTTACTAGGCACAGAAAGAAATGGGTGTTCATTACACTAGGCAGTGCTTGAACACAAACTCACATTTACTCCCCCTTAATATGTGTCTCCCCAGAGAGACTATAAGTTTCCTCAGACCAGGAACTGTTTCTTAGCCATCCCTCATATTCTCCCTCAACTCTTAGGGCCCTGCAGTGTTCTCGAGCTCTCAAATCTGTCCCCCAGCAAGAAAAAAGGTTTTGTAGAGCCTTTCTTCAGTTTGCATTATGAAAACAATATTTCTTTTTGTATTTCTAAATCCAAAGCTGTCTTATAAGTTTGACTCTGTTTCACACATACTACACATGTTGGGGGGTGTTAGCTAATTCTTAGGCCTTCTGTGAATTCCTTCCGGAAAAGCCCACTGGAGGAAGGGGGGTGGGGGGGGGACAGCCCCACCAAGTGGGCCTCTCGAAGCCTCCAGCCAGCAACCTAAGGTGATCAAGAGTCATGTAATCTATTTTCTTGCAAGGCTGGGAAAGATTAATTAATGCTGCAAGCTAAAATTAGGGCCAGCACTGTCAGGAAGCTGAGAACACAATGGGAGAGGACTTCGGGTCTCCGGTGGAGGCTAGGCCTAATTCCCTGGGTCCCTCCAAAGCACCTCAGGAAGCTGAAAATTGCCTCTTGGTAAAGACCAATTTGCTAGAATGGAACCTGGAGCAGAAGGCCACAGCGTTGCCTTTCCCCGGGGTCTTCTTTCACATTGGTCCAAAGCAAGGGCAAAGATGAAGGCCTTTAAGCAGAAAACTGGGGGGTGTATGCAGAGCATTAAGACCCCTATTAGCATGAGAAAGAAGCTACCAGCCTGGCATCCAGATTCAAGGAAAGGTCACAGGCCAGAGGCCTGAATGTAAACAGAGGAAGGCCTGCTGTAGCCACATGGAGTAGAGTCCAGTGTCCCTCCCTTCTTCCTTGCTGAACAAACCAAGATTCCGTGCAGGTATCACCCCTCAGGAAAGTCACCTTATCCCCAGCTCAGGGATAAATTCCAAGATTGGCTTAAGACAACTGAGGAATCCCACTGTCTTTTACAAGTGATTGATTTAGGGGTAGGCATTTGACCCAGTTTGGCCAATAAGAAGTGAAGGGAAGCCAGCAAGGAAGCTTCTAGAAAATGTTTTTCCACTCTTGAGAAGGAGACACCCTTCCCTGGATATTGTCAAGTCTGTTGCCCCACCTTTGGACTAAACAATATCAAAGAATATATATTTCCTTTTTATTAACTGTAAAAAGCACTGAGGCTGGGGCGCCTGGGTGGCTCAGTTGGTTAAGCGACTGCCTTCGGCTCAGGTCATGATCCTGGAGTCCTGGGATCGAGTCCCACATCGGGCTCCCTGCTCAGCGGGGAGTCTGCTTCTCCCTCTGACCCTCCTCCCTCTCATGCTCTCTGTCTCTCATTCTGTCTCTCACAAATAAATAAAAATCTTAAAAAAAAAAAAAAAAAAGCACTGAGGCTGTAAAAAGCATTCTAAGTGATGCACCTACTATTTTATTATGTTTTTAAAGATTTTATTTATTTATTTGAGAGAGAGAGAGAGAGAGAGAAAGCTCGCGCAAGTGGCAGGGGAAGAGCAAAAGGAGAGGGACAAGCAGACTCCGCACTGAGCATAGAGCCCGATGTGAGGCTCCATCCCACAACCCCGAGATCATGATCTGAGCCGAAATCAAGAGTCAGACTCCCAACCGACTGAGCCATCCTAGCGCCCCTTTACTGAACTTTTAAAGTGCTCGTGTTGTCAGAGGACAATACAATTTTAGCCTAGGAGAGACTTTATGTGAAATGGAAAAGTGCATCCTTCCCCCTCTGGGCAGACATAGTCCCTCATCCTCTCAGCAGAATGCTTTTGTGCAGTGTACACACTGGACAACTATTCATGGCAACCCTGTTGCCAGAGAGTGCCCAAGCGTGGTAAACAGAAGCTCTAAGACAATGCTTAAAGATCCCCAAACTAAAACGTAGAAAATGGTTTGTTAAAAAGACAGGAGAATCAGTCCATGTCCATATTAGGGATCAAAGGAGGACTGTGGACAAGGGATATCCTTGCAAATAGCACAAACAGGCACAGTCAAAATGGCCGAATGCAGTAGCTGGATGAGATTTCAGCTGTCTTGCTTTGGCAAGTGTGTTTAAGGCTGTAGGGGATACAGTTGTGTGCATGGGAAGAGAAGTCTATGAGAACCTGAGGCAGTTAAGTGGTGGACTGTAATGGACATCTCTCATTTTCCCTGCCCAGCATCCTCCTCCTTCTGGTAACAGCACCTCTGTCTTCCCCTAGGGACCACCCTTCCCAACTCTGAGGCCAGGCGATTCAGGTGGGTCTAGCCACCCCACCCTCACCACAGCTCTAGAGATGAGCCAACTAATTCCATTTTCTCCCCCTCCAGCTTCATCAAGTTGGCTTTCTGTCTCACATGCCTGAAGAAAGTACACAGCTAACACAGACATTCTCTAACTTCAGAAGAGAGCAAAACGGGAGAGGGAATGCCGTCCAAAAGTAGATTGCCACAAACCCATTATTTAACTCGGGGAGGTCACCGCACATCCCTGAGCCTCAGTTTCCTTATCTATGAAATGAGGGAGTAGGACAGAAGGATCTCTGGGGTCCCTTCCAGCTGTAACACTTTATGATTCTAAGACATTTGTATTTTTTACCCCCCAAAAAATCACAGCCTGGTGACAGGTCTGGGCAGAGTAGAGAGAGCCTTCCCAGGTTTGTGGGCAGATCGGAGTAGAGCCAGAGGGGCCCTGGGACTTGCGATGGGTGAGTGTTCCCAGGACAGTGCGGGTCGAGAGGGCCACCGCCTGCTGATGCTGTGGTGGGAGGTCGCAGGCCGTGGGGGCTTCGTGGAAGGCTGGGAGGAGGAGGCCCTGACAGCAGCCTCCTTGAGCTTTGCTTTCATAACTGAGTGCCCAGTAGAAGCTATTTGTTTGTTTCCCTGGAAGCTGCAGAATTATCACTTTAAAGTGGCTGGTGGTGCTTGTGTCCGGAAAGGAGGCAGAATTTGTAACCTGAAGAGAGAAACACTCCAGTGGGTCTTTAGGAAATGTCAAGTCAGAGCCCAAATCCCAGAACAGAGACGGAAGAGAGAAGATCTAAGCAGGAATGTCCCATAATGTAAAAGAGGAAATGGGGGAGGGGAGAAGCAACGTGGGAACAGGCAGAGGGCCAAGGAGAGTGAAGGCGTAGGGAGGGGTTGTCCCACAGAGGGCCACGAATCAACTCCAAAGCCAGCGTCCGGTCCAAGTGTTTTACTTTCTACGTTGTATTTCCCAAGTACAATTTTGTGAAATGTTCCCGTGCGGTCTTAGCTAGGCTTTGGGGGAATCGAGGGAGGTGGATGGCAGGGCAGGAGTGTGGATGGGGAGCCACAGAGCTTGGCGAAGCTGGTTAGGAGACGGCAAGAGGCCAACTGCAGACCCCGGGGCCAGAGGCGAACGAGGGGCAAGCCAAAAGAACGGATTTGCAGACATGTTATCATTCCCGAGGACGGTCCCAAATACTTGGGGAAGGAGAACACTGGAAGGCCGAACAGGTTAAAGTTGTCCTTCAGGACACCCCCGTCCCCAGAAGAACATGGCTTGCCCCCCCTTCCCCCCTCCAAACTCGAGATGTGGTGTGACTTCACCAGGGTGTGAGGCCCTGGCAGGCCGGCGATCACTGGATTCCCTCAGCCTGTGGTCAGGGGCTGTCTGGGCCATCTTATTTTTCTGAAGAAGCTTTTTTAAATTTAATTTTGTGTTTTTTGGTAAAGTCATTTTCTCTCTGGGCCTGTCTGGGGCAGTCAGAGGGGAGATGGAGGAGGGCGGGAGTGGGGGAGGCAGCTAACGTCTCCTCCCTGGCCTCCCTGGCCTCCCTGGCCCCCGGCCACTTGCCCATCACTCGCAGCCTCTGCCGCCTGCCTGCCCTCACACAGGACTCTTTCAGGTTCCAAACTGCCTGCCTGGTTTGTTTTTTTAAGAAAGCAATAACCGCAACACATTCACTGTGGCTCTTTATAGCTTTCCATATGTATAATCACTCTTTCTCTCTTCAGTTTTTCCAATGTTTTTTTCTTTTAAATAAATGCTCATAAATTTTACTGGTGAAAGGATGAAAAAACATACCTAAAAAGAGCAGTTTGTTGGAAGGGGAAAGGGAAAAAAAAAAAAAAAAAAAAAAAACCAAGCAGAATGTAGAAAAACTGAACTCCTATTTAGCATTATATACCTAAGAAATGAAAAACAAAAAAAAAGTTCAGATTTTACGGAAAAGATACTTTCTGTAGTATCTCTAAAACTTGCATGTTTAAGTCTTGAGCTTTTACTTGATACACTTAAAC
Source organism: Mirounga leonina (assembly GCF_011800145.1). Taxonomy (NCBI): domain Eukaryota; kingdom Metazoa; phylum Chordata; class Mammalia; order Carnivora; family Phocidae; genus Mirounga; species Mirounga leonina. The sequence goes on along the minus strand of NW_023270451.1, from coordinate 68,911,080 downwards.
CCCTCCAGCCATCACCTTCCTGGGCTTGCTGAGGAGACCCTTCAGTCAGAGGAGGAAGACCCCTGGCTTTAGTCTTCTCTCAGCCGTTAGGTTCATGTAGGGCCACACAGAAGTTCAATGATCCAGAGACCCCCGGTCTTTATAACTTTAAGAGGAGGGGGTTGGACCAGAAGCTTTTAAAGGACCCTGGAAAGTTCTCTGGCTTGATGGTTAAGTCAGCCAATTTAACTAGAGCAAAGAAACAGATTCAGAGACCCCTTCAGATCTTCTCTCCCTTCAGAGAAGCTGCAGGAGACAGCCGGCTGTCTTTCCAATACCCATTCTCCCCGTTCTCCTTACCAACCGAGCTCTAATTTATTTGGGGCAGCAACATGCTCAGCTATAAGGTGATTTTCCAGCTTCCTTTGCAGCTGAGCATGACTGCCTGACACAACCCCAGCCGACAGAATGTAAGCTGAAGTCCCCGGATGGGCCAGCCAGCTGCGGGCTCACCCCTGCCCTTCCTGCCTGGAACTCAGTCACATGACGGGATGTAGCAATGATGGCAGAGTAGGAAACAGGCCAGGCCAGGGGGGCCTGGGTCCCAGGTGCCTCAAGGAGTCACGTTCAGTCAGGTGGGCTGCTCTGCCCACCTCAGGCAACTTAGTACATGAAGAAAATAAAGCCCCGATCTGATTAAGCCTCAGTAGGGTGGGTTTCCGTCACCTGATACTAAACCTAAGTACTAATCTGTATGAGGCCGAGGAGGAGAAACACTCTTTCCACAAATACTGAGTATCTACTGTGCACCTGACAGGAGCTGAGTGAGGCTGAAGAACCCAAACACGGTCCCTACCCTCACAGAGCAGCCAAACTAGTGGCAGAAACAAAACAACAAAGAAGTCAATTAATTATCATTGTAATCACGGAAATACATAAGGCCTTGGAAAAGAGGATAATAGATCCACTTCTAATGGGTGGTTCTAGAAGGACTGGTGAGGAATTTATATTGAAGGGAAAAATTTAAGGAGTGGGCCATTTGGAGGAAGAGTGAGAGGAGAGAATGTTCCAGAAAGAAGGAGCATCTTGTGCAAATGCTTCCAGTTGGGAAGGAACTGAGAGGAGGCTGGTGAGGTTGGGGCTGATGAGCAAGGTGTTCAGGCAAAGTGGGAGAGGTCCCCAGGGCCAGCCATGTAGCATCTTGGGTGGGGCAGGGGGGTGGTTAACTCACTGAAGGATTTTAAAGAGAAAGGTGCCTTTCAAGAAGACCCCCTTCTGCAAAGCAGTTCCAGCTCCAACTTTCATGAATCTATTGGCTGTACACGGGTCTTACCAACATGGCTACGAGAACAAGTTCCTGGCCCTTGGTCCTAAGGGGCTCTGGGCACGACTCAGGGCACGACTGCCACTCCGTTAGCTGGGTGCCCCTTAGCTACTACCCTGAGTCTGAGCTTCTTCATCTGAAAATCCAGACAGTAAGAGTCCTACTTCTTAGAGCTGTGAGGAGGCAATGTGTTGAATCCTGTAATGCACTTGGAACCATGCCTGGCTAGGTGCTAGAAAAGCTTATTATTTTCACTGTTGTTACTGAGAAACCCCTCAGGGTCCAGATACTCCTGCCTCGAGGGCAACGCCTCTCCAGCGTGGCATGAGCATCACCTGGGTCCCATCCCCAGAGATTTGGGTTCAGTAGGTCTGGGGTGGCCTGAGAATTTGTATTTCCAGACTTTGTGTTGATGCCTGTGGTCTCCAGACCACACTGCTTGAGGTGAGGGCCACGGCAGCCCCTTGGGAACATCTTGGAGAAGGATGACCAGCCTCCCGCTGTTGTAACCACCTTCAGCTCTAACGGATAATGGCAGAGGGTGGAGATGCTGAGCCCCAACTTCCCCGGGAAGACTCAAATGTGTTCTTCTGGAAGGCAGGAGAGCAGGTGGTTCTCAGCCTTTAGGGGACCTCACAACTCCTGGGGCAGACGGTAAAAATACAGATTCAGGGGGTACACCCCAATGGAACACAACTACCTTCACATTAAACAACTCCCCATGGACTCTGCTACAGGTGTGGTCACACGTCACACTTGGACAAATGGCGACATGGTAGTTTGGGGAGTTAGACACACCCAAGTTCAAATCTCCCTCAACCACTTCCCATCCATGTGGCCTCATGTGGCCTTTAAAACCTCTCCAAATCATGATCGTGCTTTCCTCGTCTGAAATACAAGCTTATTAATAATGGTAGTATCCGCCCCAAGAGGATGAAATGAAAATATTTGCGCAGAGGGTACAAAAGTTATAATCACAGACTCCAGTGTGCAAGGTATAACTTGCTTTATTTGTCTATAGCTTATGCTAATTCAGCCCGTGGCCTCATATTTCCACTAATAGCAGAAGACGTTAGCTTGGAAATTCTAGCTCGCTCAAATCACTTCCAGCTTAAAAAAAATTTCCGCCTCTCTTGAGGAACTGCGGCCCCAGTGGGGATGCTCTCCTCCCCCGCTGTTGGCTCTTCCCCTGGAGATGATCTGGGTTCTTCAGGTGTTCTTTACCCTGACTTCCTCAGGCCTCCTCATGGCACAGCTGCTCCTGCGCACAGACAGCCCCTGGCCACGGTGCCTCCGTGGCCCCCGGGCTTAGCCTTCTTGCCTCTACCCCAGGCCTCCTCCCCATTTCTTTTTTCAGAGCTCCCAGTAGCTGCACTGCTCAGGTGAACGCGGCCATATGGGTACACCCATGGATACGTTTTAATCAGCTTTCTAGACCCCTTGCTCAGCCCTTGTTCATCTGCTGCTCAGTTGCCATGTTGGACATGGGCCTCACCTAGAGTTTTGATCCCCGCTGATACCCACCTCCCACTGATTCAGCCTCTGTCTTCTTTTACAGGGCGCGTAGAAAGGGGGACTTGTTCTCATTTCCCCCTGCTTTCTTCCATATCTGTGATTTATAGTAAAACCCCGTGTCCTGCAGGGGCCAAATCACGGGTCCCACAACCCTTTTCTTTTGTGACAAAAACAACAAAAGTCTGGCCCTTGCCCGTGGAAGTCTTGTTTTCTGCCTCAGAATTACACAGACCCTTTCAGCTCTTCAGTGGCCTGCTTGCTTCTTCAGAGGACCTGCCTTCCCCTGGGGGCAGGACAGAGAGACCCCTTATCCCTGCTCCCCAGTGGTGGAGGAAGGCAAAGCTGTAAGGAAGCCTCAGGATGCGGTGGGGGCACCTCATTTGTATCTCAAAATATCGTCCCTTTCTCTCCCTTAGATAAAGTGCTTGCTTAGCAAATGCCCGGCCCGGACTCCCTGCTCAGTGCCTGACAAGCATGGTGACCATGGGTGAAGAGAAGGGGGAAAGAGGATTTCCTCTCCCTGGGTGGGTGGCGCTTTGCTGTGCCGGCTCTGACTGGCTTGCGACCCTGCTCCCCAGACCAGGGGAGACCTCGAGGGTGTTCACCTTCCTTTAGCGGGCGAATGGGATCCTCCAAGCCGCGGCCTCGGAGATGTGGCCCTCCCCGCTACACAGCATGGGAATGAAGCAGGCAGAGAAGGAAGCTGCCTGTCCGTACCCACCTCTCCCTCGGGCTGCCGGAGATGCCACCACTGGGGCCCCCCTCCTTCTGATCAGACACTGTGCCTTCCGGATCATCTCAGAATGTAAACGCCAAGGGGACAATCTGTATCCAGTAGCTTCCCAGAGAGTGAGTTATCTGCTCGGGGCCTGGAGGACGCTGCAAGAGGACGAGATACAAGGGCTGCTCGCCCCTGATCCTCCTGAATTCCTGAGGCCTGAAGAGGCATTTCAAGCCGCCCCTGTCCCCTCAGTGCTGAGCCCGAAGCCCCAGAGGCCCCCAAGCCTGTTCAAACGTGTTGTTTATTTCCTAAGGGGTCAGGGGAAGGGTGTGGGGAGGACGATGTACCACTTGGGTTTCGGGAGGAGCCCAGGCCTTGGGGGAGGGAACGAACGCTCCTGCTCTGCCCTGATGGTGTTGCTAGTAGGGGTGATTGAGGGTGTGCTGCATGATGGCGCGAAGCGCCAGCCACGTCTCGTGGGCCGTGGGGACGATCTGGGAGGCCGGCAGCAGGAAGCCATAGCGCCCCGTGTCCCGGAGCTCGAAGGTGAAGGAGTACTTGATGCCACTGTCATAGGCCCAGTCGACAGTGATCCCGCTGGCCACATCTGGATATAAAAGGGCAAAGAAAGGCCCCGAAGAAAGAGCAGGGCGTGGTCCTAAGGTGCAGAAGTATCCTGAGTGGACAGTGGGCCCTGGGGGCCAAGCCCCAACTCACCGCAGACAACACCACGCCCTCTGACCCCGGCGTCAACCTGGGGGCCACACCCTGCCCCCCCCATTCTCTGCCCCAGCAAAAAAAAAAAAAGCTCCTTGAGACCACCAAGGAGCGTTCCTTCAAGAAGGATCTTCTCCTTCAAGGAACACCACAGTAAGCCAGACAGAGGGAACCAGGCATTAATTAATGCTGCAAAGAAAGAGCGGCCTGTTTCTGGGGACCACCACTCACCCCTCTACGCAGATGCGGACGGCAGCTCTGACCGCGCTCAGTTAGATCTACGGCACTGCCCTGTGGCCAACCCGCCCTGCCAGTCGGCAAACAGCCTGCACCTGCCCGACCCCAGGTGGATGTGGGGCCTAGAGCAGCACCCGGGGAAGGCCCACTCACAGAGGGTGCTGCTGATGCTGCCACAAATGTACTCGACCCCGTGGACCTCATACAGGGCCTGCGCTGCGTCCTTGGCAAGACTGTACTGAGAGATTGCATGCAGAGGGTGAGAGGCTGGGGCTCCCCACGCTCCCACACCCTCATCAGCCGCTGAGAAACCCAGAAGTTGAATGTGCAGATGGCTCTCACGAGAAGGGAGCACAGCCCCTCTGGCTTTGAACTTGACCACATGTGAGAACAAGCAGCTCTCCCCCTCGTCCCCACCACGGGCTCAACTGGTCCAGACCCTTGTTTCAGAGTGAGGGCCTGAACCTCTGGCGGTCTGCCTGATGCCTCCCCCAAGCCCCAAGCAGCCAATCTCACCAACTCCTTCTGGTTTGGAACCGGCTCCAGTGAGTGGCCATAAGGGTACATGAGCATCTGAGAGTAGCTGTGAATGGAGATCAGAGCCTTGATGTTCCCATGGGCAGTGATGAAGTCCACAATGGCCGCCACCTCTGGCTCCGACTGAGGGGAGGGCCCACGATAAGTCTCTGAGCAGGGGTTGTCATTAGAACCATTTCCTGGAAGAAAAATAAAACCATCCAGAGGGTCCGAATTCCCAGGTTTGGGAAAGACACTTAACGCTCACAAGATATCCAGGTATTCCTCTACATCTCCCAGCCTCCTTTGCAGTTTGTTTGAGGTCATGTGACTACTTCTGACCAATGAGAATGTGAGCAGTAATGATGGGTCACTTCTAGTTTGAGGCTGTTAAGAGCAGGCATGACTTCTCCACAGTCTCTTCTGTCTATGTGGTTGGGAGCAAAAAACTCTAGATGGAGGAAGCATTCTGGATCCCTCTGTCACAGTCGGGAGGAAGCTGCCAAGGAGAGTCACCTACCCACGTTGGACTTCGTGTGCCTGAAAAATAAACTTTTACTGTGTTCAGCCACTGAGATTTGGATGGCATTTATCACTGCTGCACACCCTAGTCTAATACATCAGAGGAGTGCATTCACACCATGACTCAGCAACTCTGTGGGCCTTCCAGAGAGCTCCCTTGGCTTGTCCTTTGCTTAAGTCCTGACCAAGGACTTAGAAAAGTGGGACTGCCTTCAGAGGAAACTCTAGGTCTCCAACCCTGGCTTCCCCGACAAGCGGCGACCCCTTCAAGCTGACCCCTCTCTGCCGACTGTCCACTGCCATGCCGAAGGCTTGGGTCAGTTGAGTGCTCAGACTGAGTATCTGCTCAAGCTTTGCCACAACCGTGGCCCCAGAAGCAACATGGACTTGGGGCCAGGAAAAGAGAGAATAGAGCCCCATAGCTGCCTGAGACTGGTCTGGGAGCCACAGATGTAAAGCGCCTTTGACAATTCTTCTTGGGGACCTCAGTTAGGGGAGAGGAGCTGAACTTCTATTTTGTTCACAAATTTAATTGGTTCCCATCTCCTAGATTCTTTGCTCTCCATCTCTTTCCTTCCTCTTACCCTCTTCTTGTGTCTTCTTCCCTTCCCCAAGGGCCATGTCATGGAGGGCTGGGCTGTGGGCTGGTCAAGATTTGTGGGTTAGGAACACATTTGGAAAGAGCCATCCCAGTTCCTCCTCTCATTCCTCCCTGAAATGACTGCAAACAAGCCTGAGGCCAAGGTCAGGGGTCACCCCAACTTCTGAAGCCTCCTGAGGATGCCAGAGTGCTCCCCTAGACCCTCAGGGCAGTGCGCTGGCTGGAGGGCTGGGGGGCTGGCCCAGGGACTAGTTGAGATGCTGCGCTAGGCTTGGAGCAAACCAGTGCTCTCCGGGGAGTGCAGGTGAGGGCAGCATGAGTGGGAGGGATGGTCTACAGATGACTCATTATGCAGCAATTAAATTAAGGCAATGATAAAACCATCAACAAAATCTTCCCGCCTGAGTCACCAACCCAGGCACACGCTATTTCTGTCCGCAGGCAGGCCCAGAGGCGGTTCTGTCACCGGGGAGTGCGTCCCCCCTTGGTCTGCTGGGTCCCGCCTGGGGTAGGGACCCGGGCTAGAAGGGGATGTGTCTGCAGGAAGCGAGGGTGAGGAGCAGCCCCACAGGCTGGACAGTGGCCCTGTTTGTTGTGTCTGCCGGGAGCTTCTGCACCTGCTCCACTTGATGAATGACAAACAGCAACAGATGAGCAGAGCGGGGGAGGCTGAGAGCTTTGTCTGCGTTTGCAGCCCACGCAGGGAAAGCGGTTCCCCTGCCAACGACCAGGTGGCTTTGCCCAAATATGGAGAAACACTTCAGACCATTAGTTCTGGTTTGAGCTAAGCAGCATAAACTAATCTTCCCCGGACCAAATGGGAATTAGCTGCCTGCCTCTCTCTGACGTTCACAGGCCAAGTCCGCTGAGCCTGCCTGTGTCACAAGCACCTGCGAATGGATTCATTAGCTATTTATTTTTCCTTCTCTGAAACTGTAATTTGTAGCAAAGGGAAATCTCTGGAAGGACATGGTAAATTATTAAAAGCAGTAATCTTTGGGTAGTGGGATTATGGGAGTTTTTTGTCCCCTCTGGGCTTTTTTTTTCCCCATACATTTTTTTTATATTGTGTATATACTGATTCCTCCCCCCTCCTGCCCCCTGTGGGGAAACACACAAAAGTTATTTTCCTTAAGAGATGATTTGTCTTTCTGCTAGCCAGTTTATCTTGGGGTCCGTGGGCACTCGCTTCAGCCGGTTCCGAAGGGCCCACATGGATGCCCACTCGGGGCAAGTGTCTGGTCATTTGGAGGTGAAAACACCCATTTTTACATGGTTGTGTTCCCTTACACAAGCAGCTACACACACAGCACCAGATTCTCAGACAACCCCCCCACACACACACCATGGGCTGAGAGCCTTGCTCTGGATGCTTCAGATGCTGATTTTTTCAATGAGAACCAACTGAAAGAAGCCAGATTTTCAAAGTGATGGGAAGATCTAGAATGTTCTATCTCATTGGTTTGGCCTCCCATCTGTGGATCTGCTTTTCAATAGCAATGACACTGTCTCCTTGGAGCCAAACTCCGACCCCCCACCCCACCCCACCCCAGTATAGTGGGTGCCACATCTGGAGCCTGAAGGCTGGGCCCATGCAACCTGTCCTGGCTAGACCTAGCATCCCACCCAACAAATTGCTGCATTCCCAGGATCCACATAATGGTCTCTAGGTTTTCTGGAGGCCTCAGTTTCCCCATCTAGTCCCTATTCTCCTGGTATGGTAAGGGAGATAATCCGGAATAACACCAAGGAACTTGGGAGGAAGCTGCCCACCTCTGCCTAGAACAGTATGACCCTGCAGACATGCACCAGCCCATCAGCCCAGGATTACAAAGCAACTAAGTCAAAAAATAAAAATCAGGCTCAAGTCAGAGTTGATGATAAGAAAGTGGCTTATTCTATATTAAAACTATTGTTCTGGCCTCCCCAAAGGGCAAATTTCAGGTCCTGGCTCTCAGGAAATGAGTTTGGAGGCATTTTCTTTTGGTGGGCTCCCTCAAGGGCTAGAGCGATTTGGGGGGGGGGGGGGGGCATAAAAACTGAGTTTTGAGCAACCAGCAAGCCCATCTTGTGTCTCTTGAAGGTACAACCCAAAGACTATCTGTACCTTCCCCTCCCATGTTTAGGATTTGGCCCCCGCAGTCCGCTCCCCGTGCAAGTAGCGTGTTCCCGTGTTTCCCACGGAGCCCGCACATATGCATATGCTGACCACGCATGCGCAGCCTCTCCCCGTATCGCACAGCCAATCCCAGGCATGTGCTTGCCGGTCCCCGGCCATGACTCACTGGCATTAGCTAACTACCCCGTTTCCCGAGGTATGCGTCCACATAACCTGACTGTGTGGGAGACGTGCCAAGGACCAAGTCCTCCTCCCGCCCTGCCCCCAAGTCCAGCAGACTGCCATACCTCCAAAGCCTGACTTCCAGTTCCTGTTAAGATCCACGCCAATGCAGAAGATTCCAGGTCTGGTGGACTTGTTCTTCCGCCACAGGCGGTTCTGAAAAAGCCCAGGGCAGGTGACATTCACCCCTTCCCCGGGGGTGGGAGCCTCTGACATCCCGGCCTAGGAAGGCGGGTCTGGCGGGACAGAGAGTGGCAAAAGGAAGGATCTCTAGGGCAGGCTGCGGCTGGCATGAGGATGGGCCAGGACGGCAGATCACCTTGTGGCTAAAGCCAGGATGTGGGGAGAGGCCCGAGGACAGGCGCAGGCTGCCGGCAGTGGCCTTCCGGGGTAGCAGGACAGGGGTGGAAGGGCAAGAGCCATAGCTGACCCGAGCCACCCGCCAGCCCCCAGGGAACCTCAGCTCAGCTTCCCAAAGCTGCAGCGACCTTTCCTGCATCCGTGCCCCCCCCTCCCTCCGCAGAGGTGACCCTGACCCTTACCCCTCTCCCTCCCTCCCAAATGCCCTCACCATGCTGTGGGTAAATGCAAAGCCATCAGGGTTGGTGACGATCTCCATGAAGATGTCCATGGCGTTCAGTATGTTTGTCAGGGTGCTGTCTTTGCCATATTCACTGACAATCTGCAAGGGAGGGCAGAGTGGGGCCGGGGGAGGGTTGGGAGGGATGGGAGGCGCTGCCGGGCTCTGCTCTAAGGTGGGTCAGGGCATTTGCACAGCCAGTGGCTGCAGGCAGGGGTGGCCATCAAGCCGTCAGATACATTCTTTGTGCAGAATGAAAAGCTTGGATTTTAAACAACCAGGAGGCAGAGGCTGGGTGTGGGCGCTGTGCTAAGAAGGGCAGAGCTCACGGCAACTGTTCCAAAGGACAGGAGGGGAGGGAGCCCCTGCGTTTAAACAAACCCAGTATAAATTTTCAACTGGAGACACCCCGAAATAGTCAAGTAGTCCCCACCCCTGCCCCACCCCCATCGTCTGTGCTGACCTTCTTGGCAGTCCAGATGCCAGTGGCGTGGGTGATCCACTCCCGGGAGTGGATTCCAGTGTCAATCCAGATGGCCCGGCGCTGAGAACCTCCAGTGCTGAACTGGGTAAAAGCACAAGGTCCCAAACAAGTTTGAACTGAGACAGCTGCAGGGCTGTCCCTAGGCTCCCAGGAGCAGGCCCCAGAGGTCTCCGCAGCGCCTGGGGTGGCGCTCTGGGCCCAGGAGGGGGACTGAATGCGCAGGTACTTGTGCGAGTCCACGAAGTGTGGGGGCCCTGGGACGCAGTGGGGCACGTGCACGTGGGGAGCCAAGTGATCCAGCCAGAAGCACAGAGCTTCCTTCGACTAGTGTTTCTCAAACTTTAAAGGGCACATGAATCCCCCAGGATCTCACTACCATGCAGACTCTCTGTCAGCAGGTGTAGGGAGGGGTCCAGGGTTGGGCATTTCTGCCAAGCTCCTGGGGATGCTGCTGCAGGTGCCAGGACCACACTTTGTGTAGTAAGGTCTCAGACAACATTAAAGGGAGAACACGCACAGCCCCCGGGGGAAATCAAGGCAGGGATAGAGGAGGTCACATCCCAAGGGAGAGGAGGACACTTGGCCCTTTGGAAGAGTCCCCCAGGGCAGGGTTGAGGGCAACAGTGCTCGTCTGCTCTGAGAGCTGGGTGTCAGGGGCCCTATGGGGTCCAACCTCCTAAGTGCCCTTTAGGGCACATGCTAAGAATTGTTTTCGGCGGGGGTGGTGGGGGGGCTTCACACTCCTACCTATCCTGCCTCCGCTCATGACCAAGGGCATTACGGCTGCCAACTTTGCTCAAACTCTGTTTCCAGCGGCCACTGGGAAGGGCTGGGAGGTCTCCCCACAGACTCAGGCCTATCTGAGGGGCTGCCTGAGCCAGATGACCTCAGTCATTTGGAAATGAGGCCTCTATTTACCTCTCTTCCCATTCAACAGATGAAGCAACCAAGGGAATAGGGAGAAAGCCGGCTCCCCCACATTCACATCCCAAGACCAGCGTGACATGACCGCCACCCTGCAGTTCCATCTCCTTTGCAAACCTCCCACCTACTTCCTGACTGAGGATATGCCAGGTCATCGCACGGTCGCCTGCCCATACCTACAAGGGTGGGGCCCTGAACACCACAACCCCAGAGCTGTGGGTCACCTCGGGGCAGGAGGATATACATCTTCTATGTCCCTACAACTCCCACCCAGCCATGACCCCACATGAGTTCAACCTCATGCCGGAAGCTCTCACTGTAGAGTCTAGTGGTCAACACCACCAGCTCTTACCTTCAGGACAAGAATGGACCGATTTTCAAAGCTGTGGCCAATCCGAATTTTTGAGACAATATCTGAATACTCAGTTACAAAGTTGTCCATCCAGCTATATATCTGCAAGGAATGACATCTATCAGATGGGCACTTAGGCAGGGAGGGGCAAACCCCAGGGTCTCCCCGGATATTCTCCCTCCCCCATTCCGCCCTGCTGAATGCTTTCCCACTTCCCTTGAGGATCTAAAAGAACCCAGATGGAGAACTGCCCAAATCAAAGACACCCACCAGGCCCAAGGCAATGAGCTGCGGTCGGCCTGGATTCGAAGGCCACTCACCACACCCAGAGCTAAGCCTTCGCGCATGATCACCCACTCAGTCCCCAGGGTCAGCCTGCAAGGCTCTCGCGGGGTGGAAGTTTCTCTCGCTTCCATTCGCTTGGCCCACTGAGTCCATCTGACAGACCCCACAGACCCTGCAGTGCTGTTACGGTCTTCTCGGCCCTTTTAGATTCTAAGCCCTCTGAATGTAATCATGGATATGAAAGTGTTTTAGAAAAGTGCTCATGATCTACCAATACACACTGACAGACCATATTAATCCCTTCCCTTCCTCTATCAATGTATATAACTGAATTACCAAATATATGGAAAAAAAATGGATCTTCTATTACAGGCCTTGTGAAACAGGGAGAGTAATGATGACAATCATAGAGTGGACAATACCAAAATCACCACATCCTTTACATGAAAATGGGACCTCAGGGCGCCTGGGTGGCTCAATTGGTTAAGCAACTGCCTTCGGCTCAGGTCATGATCCTGGAGTTCCAGGATCGAGTCCCGCATCGGAGTCTGTTTCTCCCTCTGACCGTCCCCCTTCTCATGTGCTCTCTCTCATTCTCTCTCTCAAATAAATAAAATCTTAATTAAAAAAAAAAAAGAAAAAGAATGGGACCTGAGCCTTGAGTTTCTTTCTGGACTGGGTGTCTCTGTGTTCTTTATAAACAAGTCACAGCTGGTCAAGCCTGCCCTAGCTGGCTGTCACTGTGATCAAGCATTTCCTCCAACCGAGGCAACTCTGTTCTACTCTACCAAGTGGCTCTCCAACGTGCCTGGCTTCCTGCTCCTGCTACACCCTGGCACCCACAGCTGGGGCCCCTTGACACCAGAAATGCTTGTGGAGAGGTCGAGACCCCTGAAACCCCAGCCCCAGTGTTGGCTATGGAGACGACACCACCTGCCAGTGACGTGTCCCTACCTCAGCGTCCTGCCTAGCAGGCCCATTACTCTGTCCTGTACCTGCCCCAGGCGGCACTGTTGAGCCACAGTTCTCTCTGAGTCCTCACTTCTGGACTTCTTGGAAGCTGACTCTTTCTGACAGGCTTTCACCCAGTGTCTGCTCTGCACTCCCCCAGTGTCGGCTCACACTCTCCCACAGACCTCAGTCTTTTATCAATCTCTGCCCGAGTCTGGAGACCCAGGGAGCCCAAAGGGACAACAGAGCCCAGAGCTTGACTGGGCAGACCTACCTCCTCCAGGGTGTGGTAAGAGGAGTAGCTGAAGCTACTGGTGCTGCGCTCCAGCCGGCGGGACTTTGCCATGGCTTCTCTCTCCTCATCCAGCAGCACCTAGGAGACAAGGGCACACACTGCTAGGGAAGGGGAGGACGGGGCCAGGCCCGCCTTCCCTGAGCCCTGCCTCAGCTGGCTGGGCACAAAGACAGCACCAACACAGGAGAGCGAGCCACCGTGAGTGTGAGCTGCACAACGGAAGGAGACGCCGGTTGCTAGGTGACTGCTTGGCAAGCCAGCATTCGTGCCGCCATTTCCCAAGTGAGCACAGGGTGAGGAGTCCGGAGAGCTGTGTTCCAAGTCTGCCGCCAACTTGCTGTGAGGCCTTGGCCTCAGTTTCATCAGCATGAACATTGGGACAGTGAGAACCTGCCTTGCCCATATCATAGGATAAATGTAATCATGGATATGAAAGTGTTTTAGAAAAGTGCTCATGATCTACTGGTCCTCCAGGAACACTGCTGAGTCAAGGCCCAAGCTGAACCATGTACTCCTGGAGGAGCAGAGGGCTCCCCTGACCCACAACAGCCACTCTACCCACAGGAAGTAGCCTAACAAGTGATGTCCAGGCCATCTGGAAAGCCAGCTGTGGACTAAGCGGGGCCAAATAATTATGGGATTAATGTGCCAATGGTCTTTTACTCACCTTCTCAACTGCCTCTCAAACATGAGTATAGGTGAGCCAAAAGCAATGTGCTTGGGTATCATTTGGAGTTGGTACTCAGTCCCCGCGTGCTCCTTCCCACTGACCACAGGGAAGGCACGTACTTGGATTGGATTGCCCTCCTACATCGTTCTGGGACACTTTTCCCAGCTTGGGACTCAGTGAGGTGGGCAGGTGCCCTTCACCCCAAGCTCATACCCTTATATTGGACAGAGACACCCCAGGATTCTGCGCTGACTTGCAGCATGGCAAGTGCCTGGGCCTCTCAGCTGTGAAGGCTGAAGACCTCCCCCCAGAGTCACCCCGGTTTGAGCTCTGCGACCCAGTAAGTCTTGGTGATGCCTTGCTTCAGGCCAAAGCATCCTTTTAGTTTACCAGGCATCCCTATCCTCATTATCTCAGTTGATCCGGTCAGATGACCAAATGACAGGGTAGGAATTAAGTATTCGTGTTTTAGAGATAAAGCAGATTGGAGAGGTGAAGGGACTCAGTGGCAAAGCCAATAAGGGGCAGAGGTGAGGTAAGAACCCAGATACCCTATTCCTAGCCTTGGGTTCCTTAAGGCTGGCTAGCTATCAAAACCCTAAGGCTAATAAGAATAATAAACACATATGTTATTTATAATATGCATGATAGACATATATATGCACACACATAGATAAACATATCTACAGGAATATAGAGTTGACCCTTGAACAATGAGAGGATTAGGGGCACCGACCCCCACACAGTTGAAAATCCACACATAACTTTTGACTCCCCAAAAACTTAACTACTAATAGCCTTCTGTTAACCAGAAACCTTACCAGTAACATAAACAGATGATTAACACATTATTTTGTATGTTATATGTATTATATACTGTATTCTTACAATAAAACAAGCTAGAGAAAAGAAAATGTTATTAAGAAAATCATAAGGAGGGTGCCTGGGTGGCTCAGTCAGTTTAGCCCCTGCCTTCGGCTCAGGTCATGATCCCAGGGTCCTGATATCAAGTCCCACATTGGGCTCCTTGCTCTGAGGGGAGCCTGCTTCTCCCCTCCCTCTGCCTCTCCCCCTGCTTGTACTTGCTCTCTCCCTCTCTCTGTCAAATAAATAAATAAAATCTTAAAAAAAAAAAAAAAGAAAAAATCACAAGGAGGGTTCCTGGGTAGCTAAGTCCATTAAGCATCCGACTCTTTGGGGGGCGCCTGGGTGGCTCAGCTGTTAAGCGTCTGCCTTCGGCTCAGGTCATGATCCCAGGGTCCTGGGATCGAGCCCCGCATCGGGCTCTCTGCTCAGTGGGAAGCCTGCTTCTCCTTCTCCCACTCCCCCTGCTGTGTTCCCTCTCTCGCTGTGTCTCTGTCAAATAAATAAGTTAAAAGAAAAAAAAAAGCATCCAACTTTTGATTTTGGCTCAGGTCATGACCCTGGGGTCATGAGACCAAGCCCGGTATTGGGCTCCATGTTCAGGGTGGAGTCTGCTTAAGATTCTCTCTCTCCCTCTGCCTCCAGTTGTGTTCTCTCTCTCTCAAAATAAAGAAATAAAACCTTTTTAAAAACAGAAATCATAAGGAAGAGAAAATACATTTACAGTATTGTACTGTATTTATATAAAAAAAAATTCATGTATTCCCACACAGTTTAAACCTATGTTGTTCAAGGGTCAACTGTATGCTTATCTCTGTGTGTGTGTGTGTGTGTGTTTACAGAGAGAGCAAGCAAAAGCAAATGTGTAAAATGTTAACAACAGATAAAAAGTCCATCATACCACTCTTGCAATTAAGAGGTGTTTTAAAATAATGAAAAAAGCAATACCCCGAGCACAGGAAAACATGACACTAAAATGTCAAAAAATACCAAAATGTAAACAATGCCTGTTAGAATAGAAAGATTATGATTTTAAGCCATTTTTAAATTTTCTCTATTTTTACATTTTGGCAACATGCTTATACTAAAATACATATGATCTTCTAAATGAATAAATAATACTAAAACAAAAATAAAAACCCCTAGTGGCTAAAACAAAGGAGCAGCCATGGACTCTGGCCTCCACCATCCCTGCTGCAGACGAGGCCACCGCCCAGTGACCACCTGCCGTCCCCCCCACCCCACCCCAGTCAGCTTGCTCACAACCCTCAAATTCGCAAATTTAAAAGTAGGACTGGAGAGCAATGCCTGGACCTCATTTTCTTTTCTTTTTGAGCACCGACTGCATGTTAGGCAATGGTGACTGCAATGTCTTCTGGCCAAACTGGCTGGGCTGGGCACATTCCTCCTTGGGCAAAGCTGGGATTACTGGTGGAGTGAGGGAAGGCTGGACGAGCCTTGATCTGGTTAACCAGGCACCACCCTGGGAAGCTCTAACAAAAGGGACTTGTCTTCTCCCAGGAACCCAACGGAAATCTCAGCAGCCCACCATGACCAATGCGTGCCCTGATGTCACTCTGGGCCGGGCGTGACCAGCTCTGGAGAGCGGCTGCAGGGGAGCAAGCAGGCTGGGTTGGTGCACCCGGAAGTCCCCCTCTGGCCCCACAGGAGAGAAGGGTCCGCACACCCGAATGCCTAGGGAACCGGTGGAGGGCCTGAGGCAGTGCGAGGGTGGAAGACAGGGAGGCGAAATTGGGAAGACAGGACCAGAGGACCCAGCTCTTCCCACAGACCCCCAGGGATGCCCACAGGGACACAGCTCCCACGAGGCTGTTCTTTGCTCCACAGAACAGCTTGGGGGCAAATGGGAAATCAGCACCGAACTGCAAATAACTTTCCAAACACCCTCACAGCCTTGTGAATGGAGACAAGACCCGCTTACAGATGGGGAATGCTCAGCCCTCACAGCTGGGCCCCAGTTCCAAGAACACTAATGTACCCTGGCCTGAAAACTACACAGATGTTTGCTCCCTTCACAGGGCCCAGGGAAGGAGACGGGAGAACTAAGAATGCAGTCTTGCCACGGGCTCAGGGAAGCCTAATTACAGCCCTGGCAGGCTTCTCAGAGAGAAAAAGAAACAGCTCACAAGTAAGCCATTTGCCTCCCTGGAAGCCATAACCTGACAAGGAAAGTAATACCTTGGTGTGAATTAATTTACGACAGGGGTAAGGAAGGATGGGAACACTGAGCAGAGAACAGCACCTCCAGGACGGAGGGGGGCAGGAGGCCGAGGGAGGCCCCGGAAAGGTGAGGTTGACGCCTGAAGGGAACCGGCACTCGGCGGCTGAACTCCAACCACAGACGCAAAATGGACGCGGCTCCGGGTAACAGCGGACGGGGAGCGTCTCACCCCCGACCCCCACCCCGCAGCCACCCCCCACTGTGACAGTGGCAGCCCCCTCTCCTCATATGCCCCTGCCCTTCTCTTGCAGGCCACTTCAAGGCGGGCCGCAACCGCAGTCCGTGCCTCCATGGCGGTGGCTACAGATCTGGGGTTCTCCGAATGGACCCCCTCCGAGCTCAAGGCTGAGTGGTGGCCCCACTGCCCAAAAGGCAAAGTTAAATCCACCCACGCCAACAACAAGGGCAACTGCTGAGGCCGCAGATGGCACAAGAGCAGAGAGAGTACAGGGCCTGTAGCCAGATTGTGTCAGGTTGAATCCTGACGCCATCACGGACGGGCAAGTCGCTCATCTCTCTGTGCCTCGGTTTACCAAAGTATTAATCTCTGTGTGCCTTCATAAAGCGGGGGTCATGTTATCACACGCTTGAGAACATTCTTTGGA
Organism: Mirounga leonina; assembly: GCF_011800145.1. Lineage (NCBI taxonomy): Eukaryota > Metazoa > Chordata > Mammalia > Carnivora > Phocidae > Mirounga > Mirounga leonina. The sequence goes on along the minus strand of NW_023270451.1, from coordinate 68,894,355 downwards.
GCGTTCTCGTGAGGATTAGAAGGGTTAATAGGTGTAAAGTGCTTGAACCGTTGCCTAACACTCAGCTATGAGGAGCAGGAGGAAGAAGGCGGGGCAATAGTCGTTCTGGGGGGCGACTCCCAGACTCTGTGGTGGAACAGTCATTACCAGGCATGACCAGGAACTCTGGAGTCCTCCAGAGAGAAGTGGTATCTGGAGGACTTGGATGGCAGATGGCCCCCATTAAGGGTCAGTCAGCAAAGGCCCGCCTTCCAGGACCAAGAGAAGGGCCAGGCCTTCTCTCCCTGCCCGCTGCCTCTCCCTCAGGCCCTTGCCCATGACTGCTGCTTTCCCCCCTTGCCTTCTCCTGCTCATCCGTGCCTGGCCTCCTCCCCTTTTAAGAGCTGCTGCCCAACCCCACCCCAGCCACCGTCATGGCCACTTTTTATGTCTTCTTTTCAGGGAACAGGTGTTTGTTGAGCACACACTGGGTACTAAAGATATGGCAGCCGAGGAAACAAAACTGCCTGCCTTCCTGGAGCTTACAGTCTGGCAGGGGAGACAGACAATAAGCAGCATAATTACATAAATTAGATAGGATATTAGAAGGTGGTAAGTGCCAAGGAGAAAAGTGAGGCAGTGGAAGGAGGGAGGGAATTGGGGAATGTAGGAGAAGGGTACTACTTAAAACAAGGTGAAAAGGTGACCTGTGAATAAGGTTTTGAAAGCAGTGAGGGAATAGGTCATGCAGATACCTGCAGAAACAGCATTCCAGTCGTAAGGACCAGGAAGGGCAAAGGGCCCTGAGGTATGAATCTAGTCAAGGGCTCTGAGCCAGGAACGGGTCAGGTAAGTTCAAGGAACATTAAGGAGGTCCAGGTGCCTGGAGCAGAGTGAGCAAGGGGGAGCAGTCGGTGATGTGGGAGTGGGGCATAGATCATGTGGCGCCTTGTAGCCATTTTAAGGACTTTGGCTTTTACTCTGAGTTGGGACGTCATTAAGGGTTTTAGGCAGAGAAGTGACATCATTGAATATAATATGTAATACTAATAATTTTAAAGGACCCCTCTGAATGCTGGTTTGAGACTGGGCAACAAGGAGGCAAGGGTGGAGTTGGGAAGAGCAGTAGAAAACTCCTGGAATAATCCAGGGGTGGGGCTGATGGTGCACTGGCCTGGGGTGGCAGCATAGAATGGTCAGATACATTTTTTTAAATTTTTTATTGTTATGTTAATCCCCATACATTACATCATTAGTTTTAGATGGGTCAGATACATTTTAAAGGGAGAGCTGATGGGATTTGCTGACGAACTGAATGTGGGATATGAGAAAGGAGTTAAGGATGACTCCAGGCTTCTTGTCTGAGTGACCAGAAGGATTGGCGTTGCCATTTCCTGAGACGGAGAAGGCTGTGGAGGAGCGGGTTGGGCAGGGGTGGCACTCAGTTTGGAACAGTAAAGTCTGAGATGCCCATTAGCTAAGCATGCAGGTGGTAATGCGGAGGAGGTGGTGGGATATAGGAGTCTAGGGTTCAGGTTGAATGTAGGAGTCAGGCTGGAGCTCTAAGTATGGGAATATTCAGGGGGCTGAAGGTATTCAACACCATGACCCTGGATGAAGGGATAGAAGAGAGGTCAAAGGACAGAGCTGGGAAACAGGAAAACAACATGAAAAGGAGCAGCCAGTAAGATGGGTAAGACAAGAGAGGGCAGTGTCCTGGAAGCCAAGACAGGACATGTTTCAAAAGAGGAGAGTGTGACCAGTTGTGCTGAAAGGTGAAAGAACAAAGGGCACTCAAAGTTGACCACTGAGGTGGACCTAGGAGCTGTGGGTGATGACACAGTTTTGGTGACATGAGGGGTGGACGGTCTGCCCAAAGAGAGGGATGGAGATGGCAAGTATAGCCCATATTTCCAGGAGTTTTGCTGTATGGGGAAGCAGAGAAATGGGGTGATAGATAGCTGGAGGTGGAGGGAAGGGATCAAGAGTAGATTTTTTTTAGGGCGGAAGAAATAACTCTATATTTGTATGCTAATGAGAATGATCCGGTGTTGGGGGGGGATTGGCAATACCCTAAACTGTGTTTTGCTCTAGATGCTCAGAGCACGGGTGGTTTTTGTTTTCTCCTTTGTGCTTTCCCCTATTTTCCAAATTATCTAACATGAATATTTATTAATTTTGTAATCAGAAAAAAGCCATTAAAATCCACAGAGCTGATTGCTCAAGTGAAGCTTTTCCATGGTGACTCATCCTAGAGAGAGAAAAAAAAAAAACTACACCAAAACCAAAGGGCTGAAAAAAAGGGGGAGGTGAAGAAAAATTAAATGCAAATAGAGCTCACTCGGAATCAGATAATTTCTTGCCTGGCCCACTGCAATTTCCTCAGCACCCTCCTTCCTGTCAGTCTCTCCCTGCTCCTGTCCCCAACTCAACATTGTCACTGTCAGAGGGATTTTTCTTAAATGCAAATCTGATCATGTCAGAGCCCTCCGATGGCTCCCCCACGATTTTTGGGATAAAATCTCGACCTCATCACCCAGCAGAGGATGCCCTTTGTGATCTGGTCGGGCCTCATCGCCAATCGGGGGCCCCCTTCCCCTCCCGGTCCCCCCCTCGCCTGCTCTTCAGCCGCACCGTAATTACTGCCTTCTGAGAGCCGCGTGTCCTCGCTCCCATAGCAACCTGCTGCACTCCATCAGCACACTCATCCACTCCATTGTAATCACTAATTTACTCCCCTCCACTCCCCACCCCCATGACACCGGCGCCCCTGGATACAGGACCAGAGTTCTTATCTTTGTATTTCCTGCACCTCGCACACAGTAGGTATCTCTGCACCAGTGGGTGGAATGAATGCATCCACCTCTTCTACCTCTCACAGCCCCCTGATCACAGCTGGGGGGCGGGGGGGGGGCACTTCCCTTCCTCAAAAATCTCCAGGGCCTCTGGCCAAAGTAAAAGCCTGCACCAAGGTTTTTCCCTCTCCCTCTCAGCCTGGTGGTGTCCAGCAAACACACCTCCACTTCTTTCCTTCCCCCGCATCCATTAATTCAGCTAAAATTTATTAAGCCCCAACCGAGTGGCAGGTGCTCTCGTAGGTGCTAGGGTATAAAGACAGACAGGGGCCTGATCCTGGACCTTGAGGGGCTCAGGAGAGGGGGCTCTGGAGACAAAGACCAACATAATAGCAAGGTCTCTGTCTGGGCATGCTCTTTCTGAACCTGCCAATAGAGTAATTGCTGCGACAGTTGAGGGCCCACCGTGCAAGAGACACTATGCCAAACACCGCGGCTGAGAAGGTTCGGAAGATTCGGAAGAAATGCGGCCTGTGCATCAATAACTGAAACATAAGGCTGGAGGCCAACAACCTGAGTGGTGCAAAGCCTTCCCCTCCTGTTAGCACCTCTGAGCTTTTCTCCTCCTGGACACTCTCCCCCTCATCACCACAAATCAACTCAACACAGCAGCCTCCCCCAGGGGCCCCCTGCTCCCTCTAATCCACAATGGGATCTTAAGTATGACCATCAGAGCTTGATGCAGTGCAGACAGAGGGAGTTGTTGGTGAAAATCCTGCCTGGCTGGGTGAGGGCTGAGAGTCCAGGGCATCTTACTAAAAGGGAGTAAAAAGCATTATCCCCCTCCCATCCCCCCCTCCCCGAGGGATTCCAGGCCCAGGATGACAGGAGAGGACAGGCTGAGGAGAATGGGGACGACAGCCCCAAAGGAACCAGTGGGCAGGCTCAGAGGTGCCTCTGGGGCCATTCCCGATGTGCAGAAATCAACAGAAAATTTTGAGAGACCTCTTCATATCTGTTTGCCAAATGCTGCGGGGTTTCCAGGGCGCGGCAGAAAGCAGGGAAACGCAAACTTCAAAATTCAGGCTTGGGCTAAAGATGAGAAGTGAGTGCTATTTCTTTTTTTTTTTTTTTTCCCTTTTTTTTTTTTTAAGATTTATTTATTTATTTGAGAGAGCGAGAATGAGAGAGAGAGAGAGTACATGAGAGGGGGGAGGGTTAGAGGGAGAAGCAGGCTCCTTGCTGAGCAGGGAGCCTGATGCGGAACTCGATCCCGGGACTCGATCCCGGGACTCCAGGATCATGACCTGAGCCAAAGGCAGTGGCTTAACCAACTGAGCCACCCAGGCGCCCGTGAGTGCTATTTCTTTTGATGTGGCACCCTGTCTCGTCTGCGGGAGTTCCCCATTTTGGTTTGTGGGGGATTAATTAGAGAAAGAGCCCACCCCTCCACGCTGAGCAGCAAACACATGTGCCTGATGAGGGATAAAGGTCTTTGAATGGACCTAAGTGGCCCAGCCCTGTGGTCGCCTGGGAAAGGGACGTTCCTAATGCGTTTATCCCCTGGCATGTGGTGTCAAGTGCGTGCAGCCGGGAGACTGGGTTCCCATACTCCCAGCCCTCAGAGATGAGCTGTATCACAGTGTGGCTGGGGAGGAATCTAGGTGGCTACGACTCTACAGGCCCCCAACAGCATCTGCAAAGGGGTGCGGCCAGAGAGGCCTAACCAGCACGTGGTGCCCCCAAGAACTGCTGTAGGAAGGAGGCTCCCTGGGACATCCGTGAAGACAGAACAGTGGAAATAAAATGTCATGACGTTCAGAAAAGACACTGTAAGGTGCGCTGACCAGCGGGGGTGGGGAGCTTGGCATGGCCGGGAGGGAGGGTCCCTCTGCCCTACCCGAGGGCGGGTCTGCAGCCACCTCTCCCAAAGCTATTGCCCTGGGAGCGTCCTGCCTGGGAGAGGTGCCCAGGACTGAGAGCACTGCGGTCCTGGTGTTGGGAGGGAAACCACAGAGGGCCCACAGTTAGGTTTCTTTCACCTCTTGCCACTTCTCTGGAGTGAAGGAACTCTCTGGTACTGGATGGCTGAGACACCGTAAGGACAGGAGGGACAGTCGGAAAAGCCAAGGGAGGCATCCAGAGCTGCCTTCTCCTCGTGCCTAGGAAGACCTGAGCTACCTCCTCCTGCTCCCCTCCTCCTGGCTCTCCTCCTTGGCCGTCGTGAGCTGCGAATCCCTCCCCAAGAGGACTCGCCCACAAGTGGCCGCCATTACCACACCAGGAGACCCTCCCCCTGGGGACTCTGTCCTAGATTTAAATATTCTCTGAGAAGTGTGAGCTTTCATTCCTTCCACAGCCACTTCACAAGAATGCAGATGGAACTCTAGAAACAAGATGTCCACTGTTAGCCCTGGCTTGTTTTCCTCCGTGTTGGGCCCAAACCAGAAAGGCATGGGGAAAGGGGGCCCCTAGCCGCAGCCCTGGGGCAGGACCTCACCTGGATGTCCTTTATCATGATGCTGTAAGCAAGGCCGTGAGACTCCAGGTAAGCTTTGATGTCTTTCAGTTCCGAGAAAGGAACTCTCATATCCACAGGGAGGCTGGGCCGGGCTGGGCTACGCCAGAAGTCCACCTTGGTCACAAAGGAAAGGAAAATAGACCCATTTATCACGTGTCCTTACTCACCATCCTCTAGGCACCTTAGGGAGCCAGGTGATCATCTTCTCTTACACGGTTAAAAGGGCCCCAGTTCCAAAATGAAAACCCTAAGGCCAAGCAGAAAGACAGGGGCAAACAAACCAAATCCCCGAGCTGAGCTCCCCTCCATAATTCCAAGCACCTTCATCTCTCAGCCTCCCCCACACACTGCAACTTCACCTGGACCCCAAGAGCCCTACACAGTTGCTAAAAGTGAGACAGCTCATCATATGGGACATGAACATGGACAAGAACCCTGGTCAGAAGAGGGAGGCATCACTGCCCCCAAGCCCCGGAGAGGTGGGAGGCACCCAATCTGGATTCCCATGTCATCCAAATTTCCCAGTTTGTAAAACGGAGAGAACTGTTATAAAGTGTTGTGCGTCTTGGGAGAGAGGGGTACTCAAACAAATAGGGACAAGGGCTGCGGGCCACCTCCAGAAATATCTGGTTGTTTCAACGGCCCTCCAACAATACCCTTCTATTCTAACAGTTGAAGAAAATGTTTTCCATCGTGGAATACTTGCAGAGGACAATGTTCTTGGAAACAAATCCTCAGCCTGACAGGGACGAACCCAAATAAAACACAGGTTTGCCAAGCTAAGCCATTTCAGTTGGGAAACAGATGTGTCCAGGCTGCACTCGGCATGGCGTCCCACCCAGGGACCTATGTGCCTCCCGTGTGGCTTTGGGACATCCCAGTCACTTGCGAAGTGGCCCCTGACGGGGTCTGCTCAACAGCCCCCCATCTAGGACAGAGGAGAAAGCCAAGAAGGGCCACCCAACCTTCTGGGCGAGTGTTCCCAACCCTTCCTGAAGAGGAGCCGCATGTGATTTTCCACAGTGCTGTGCTCTTTGGCAGAGCTGTCTGGCGGGCAGGCTTGGGGTGGGGGGAGCAGGCGAGGGGGCCAAAGTTATAAACCTTCCCCCCAGGAAAAAAAGTAGATATGCCAATAATTTTACATACAGTGCAAGTCACTATAAGAGAGTGCACCACGTGTTCCTCAGCTCTGAGGAGTCCTCACCTTCTGGGGCTTCAGGCCCTCCAGATCCCTGAGAACTGAAAGCTGCTTCTCATTTTTAGCCAGAACTCGAAGAACCTGGTCTCTGGAAAGACACAGGGAGGGCAGAGGGAGCTGCGGAGAGGGCTTCCTGGAAGGCTGGGCTGCTTGGAGGAGGTGGAATGAGAAGACACCAGGCCAAGGGCACCTGGTGGGAAGGCTGGGAGGCCAGAGGACCCTGAGCAGAAGGACGCGTAGCTCCGGGAAGCACACAGTCCTTCAGCCTGGGATAGGGGCCGCTCCAGCCTGAGGACAGACCACCTAAGGGACTAAAGAAAGCCTGGCAGAGCTCCTGATGAACCCAGCGCCAAGACGGGGGAGGAAGTACGGGAAAGGAACTGCGGGGAATGGAGGAGGGCTGGAGAACAAAAGGAATGAAGGGGAGAAAGGCATAGATCCAGGGGACAGGGGAGACCAACTGTGGCCCCAAGTGCTCTTCATACAAGGACCCGGGGCCGTGGTCTGTCAAACCCTGGGCCTTCTCAGGCCTTCTCTCAAGAGCTTGAGGACACAGAAGGGGAGATCAGCCTCACGCTACCTTTTGGGAGGAAGCTGAGCCCCTTCCCATCCTGCTGGAGGAGCTGTGACCTCCGGGGTCTGCTGCCTGGGATGGCGCCGGCTCCCTCCTTGGCTGGCTCAGATATCAGGGAGGATGAAGGCCCTCACTAACCCCCTCTCTGATCACCACTATGGACATACCATGTAGTCACCTTGCATGATCTTTGGGAGGCTGAGAAACAGGTCCCTAGAGGGCCTGGTGTGAGACACTAGGGCTTCTTGTTATTCACAGGAGGACAATACTGCATCCCTAGGGCAAGGAGACATAGTCTTCTGGCGGTTACTAACTTCTTTAAGAATCAGAGGAAAGTTATAAACCTTCCCCCCAGGAAAAAAAGTAGATAGGCCAATAATTTTACATATAATCAAGAATCAGGGGATTCGTGGAGCCCTGAAAGCTTCCCCATGGGCCACAATTAAGAACTCACGTGGGGAGGGACAATAACACAGCTGCTTGTCCTGCCCTTGAGCATGGGCATGGGAGATTATGGACCTGAATGGAACTGAGGGCCCAAATCCCTCCACTTTGGCCAGGTCCCAGTAGGATAGCCACCTCCCCTCGCTGCCCCCCCCACACACACACCTGGTCCCCAAGCTCTCCACAGCCACCACCCCCCACACGGTGGAACAGCCACTCACCCTGTGAAATTCATTTGGCCCAAAGCTGCTGCCAGAATAAAGCTGAAGACCAGGAGCGTCCACCTGTCCACAGGGGATGGGCCAGGGCCCACGCCTCCTCCAGGGGCGCCCTGCATGCTTCTTCCTTCAGGCGAGCTTCAGGGGCCTTCCTCGTGGGCAGGCATGGCCGAGGCCTCCAGACCACGCGGCACCTAAAGGCCGGCAGGCCCGGCCTGAGAACAGGCGTTAGGTTCTCTCGGGGGAGACCCAGCATGTGACTCCCACGCGCAGGGCCTGGGGAGAGCTAGGGCTACCCCTCCCCACTGCCAGGCAAATCCCCTCCTGGGAAGAGGAAAGGGGGAAAGAGAAGACAAGGCTCTTGGCTTTCTTTCCTCCCTGGAGGTTTGCTGGGCCAGCCTCTGGTGAACATCAAATCCTCCATCTCCGCAGAAAGATGAGAACAGTTAGAGGCCCAAGGAAATCACTCCTTTCCTCCCTCTTCATGGAACGTTTTCCTTTTGCTCTCCTTCTCCCTCCCCATCCACTCACACTTCCCCTGGGCCACGTCCTCCTCACACATAAGGGTGTGGACGCCACGGAAAGAACGCTGGGTTTAGAGACAGAGGCCTCCTGCTCACTTCCTGTCTAAAAGACTGAGGGCAACTGCCCTAATCTCTCTAAATCTCAGTTTACTCCTCAGGAAAATAGGGTTAATAATACCTCCCCTCCCTACCTCACAGGGGTTTGGGGGGGTATTAGATGAGACAACTTGGGTGAACTGGCTTGGCCAAGCCTGCAAAATAGAACATATTATTATTTCAAGAGCATTAACGCTTAGTCACAGCTGCGTCTTAGGTCAGGACGTGAGTTGCAGCAGGCAGAAGGGGGACAGAAGGGAACGGAGAGGGGAACCAAGGAAAGAGACACATAGCATGAGAAGGAATTCGGGGAAGCCGCCCTTTCCTCTATCTTCAGCCGGTCGCCGGTAGGCTGGTGCAGGTGGTGCATTGTCTGCTAGACACCAAGGTCACTGCGAGCATTATGGTTCTCGACAGACAGCAGAGTCAATTTCTCGGTCCTGCCGAAGCCCCACACAGCCCCCTTTATGGTCTGGGAAGAGCGGGAATAAAGCCGAGGCCAGCACACAAAGCAGTCATATTGGAAGGAGAGAGTGAAAGATGATGCCTGAATGGTAAATGAATCTAACAGAAAATCCACAGGAGGCCGAGGAAAAGCAGAGACTAAATCCAACAAAGTTGTTCAGCAGAGGACGTCAACAAAAGGCCACTTAACTGTCACCGGCGATTCTCAGAAGCCCCCCTCCCCATCCATCCTTTCCCAGAATGGCCAATTAACTGGCCATGTGTGCAGAGAGGGGAGCTCTTTTATTGACAGAATGCCCTGCTCCCACACCCCGCCGGACCTACTCCATTATTTCGTGGTTCAGCTGTTCAGACATGCCAAACTCTCCTAGAACCCTGGCTTTGGGAACTCTCAGACAGAAACATTAGCAAAGGGTTTAAGGACCTAGAAAAGAAAGCAATTAGGCTTTCCACCCAAGTAACATTCAGCTTTAGTAGACATAGGAATAAAAGAGCGTACTAGTAAACAATAGCTCAGGAATTTAAAAGAAAAAAACGTGGGATGGTGCTAGTCACCAAAAGTACCCAGCATCTTCTTGTTCAAAAGCATCATTTAAGTCACTAATAATAAGACAACTATCCCTGTCTTTTTGGTTTAGGGGTGGGGAGAGAGGGAGAGAGAAAGAAAGATCGAGCGAGAGCAAGAGCAAAAGAGAAAGAGAGAGAAAGAGAGAAGGGCACTTCAGAATTCTTGAGAACTCTATGGCAGCCCTTCCAATAGAACTTTCTATGATAATGGAAATGTTCTATGTCTGCACTGTCCAATGGGATAGCCACTAGCCACTTGAAAGGTGGCCAGTGTGACTAAGGAATTGAATTTCTTATTTTATTTAATTTTAATTAATTTCAATAATTTAAATAGCCACATGCAGCTAATGGCTATCACATTACACAGCATAGTTTTGTGGGAATTCACCAGCCCTACAGCAGTTGCCTCCAATGGCTGGACTAGAAGCAGAAACACACAGCTCTGCTTGACTTAATACCTAATATTGGCTTCTCACTCAAAATTAATTATTCATCTAATCATTTACTCAATAAATGTCTACTGAATATCTGCTATGTGCCAGGCACTTGCCAAGGTGTGGGAATAAAACAGAGAGCAATAACAGACCTGGCCCTTAGATTTCTAATGGGGTAAGTAGACAATTAATTTAAAGAGCATGCAAATAATTGTAAAAATATAGCTGGTGTGTGTGCCACAGTATGCCATGAGGAGAGGTACCATGGACTCCATACTGACTGAGGAGACAGAGTATTCTGAAAGAAGTTCTGTTGGAGGACTTTTATCTCCTGCAGGTGGGGGGTTTAGATCCCCAAACAGTCCTCCTGCCCACGTGAAACAACTAAAATGCTGGATAACATATTTTCAATAACTTTTAAAAGGTATCACTGAGTTGGCATGAGAGTAAGAATCTAAAGATCTCAAAAAGGAGTAAAAGCCAGACACCTCAACGGTAAACAGATTTTCCCCTGGAAGAGTTCTCTCAAGCCCAGTTCCTGATCTTCCTCCTAGGAGAATATACCTAGTATCTAGGGTCATTTTCCTTCTGCTCGAAGTAGATCTTTTGAAACTTTCCTTTAGTGATGTTCTCTGTTTTTATTTGTTTGAAAGTTTTATTTTGCTTTCGTTTTATTTATTTATTTATTTATTTATTTAATTTGTCAGAGAGAGCACAAGCAGGGGGAGCGGCAGACATAGGGAGAAGCAGACTCCCCGATGAACAAGGAGCCTGATGTGGGGCTCAATCCCAGGACCCTGGGATCATGACCTGAGCCAAAGGCAGATGCTTAACCGACTGAGCCACCCAGGCATCCCTCATTCTTTTTTTTTTTTTTTAAGATTTATTTATTTATTTGGTGGGAGGCAGGGAGAGAGCACAAGTGGGAGGGGTAGGGAGAGGGAGAGAGAATCTCAAGCAGACTCTGTGCTGAGTGCAAAACCCAAAGTGGGGCTCACTCGATCTCATGACCCTGAGATCATGACCTGAGCCAAAACCAAGAGCAGGACATTTAACCTACCACACCACCCAGGCACCTCTATTTTGCTTTCATTCTTAAAATAGTTTAACTGGGTATCCATTCCAGGTTGATTATTGTTTTACTCTCAGCACATTGGAAACATCTCCCACAGTCTTCTGGCTTCCATTTTTACTGTTAAAATGTAATTGATTAGTCTAGTCACTGTTCTTTAGCAGGTGATCTTTTCTTATCCCTGGTTGCTTTGAAGATCTTCTTGTCTTGGATGTTCTGCAGTTTATCTTCATGTACTTATTCTTCAACTATCCCAAATAGATCTAGAGATGCAAAGTAATTGCAGTCAAAAGCACAACAGTTCCCACAAAACTTCACGAGCTGATAAAAGTATATACGAAAAAACACAAACAAACACAATCCTAAGAGTCGAGATAATCCTGAAAACAAAGTGGGAGGACTTTCTACATGACACATTAAAACGTATTATAAAGCTATAGTAATTAAGACACTGTAGTATATTGGCACAGATAAATAGAGCGCAGAAACAAACCCAAGCATATTTGGAAACTTCCTTTTTTGCAGACTTGGCATAGCAGATCACTGTGAAATAGACGGACTATTCAATATATGTTTCTGGGATGATTGTAGATGTAGATGGAAAAAATGGAATTAAATCCCTATTGCACCACACATAAAAATCAATTCCAGGTAGATTAAAATGCTCACATGTATAAGGCAAAACTGTAACACATTTGGAAGACAATATAGAGAATATTTTCTGAAGTTGGGATGGGGAATAATTTGGGTAAATAAGACATAAGGAAAAAAAGAACATAAAGATTCCCATAAAGGGCAAGATGGATAAAATCAACAAAACTAAATTAAATTTTAAGAACTTCTGTTCTTAAGATCCTTGACAGAGAATAGAAAGCCAACTTCAGGGACGCCTGGGTGGCTCAGTCAGTTAAGCGTCAGCCTTCAGCTCAGGTCATGATCCCAGGGTCCTGGGATCCAGCCCCATGTCAGGCTCCCTGCTCAGCGGGGAGCTTGCTTCTCCCTCTCCCACTGCTGCTCCCCCTGCTTGTGTTCTCTCTCTCTTTCTGTCAAATAAATAAATAAAATCTTAAAAAAAAAAAGAAAGCTGACTTCAAACTGAGAAGATATATTTACAATACATAAAACCAGTAAACTACTGATAACCATGATATATAAAGAACATCTGTACATTAATTTTTTTTAAGGAGTAAAACATATGCAAGGCCATTTCATAGAAGAGCACTCACAAGTGATCTCTGTCAACCACTCCTGGTGGAAGTTTAAATTGGTGAGATTACCACCAACCGTTGTTACCTAGTGAACTTGAAAAGGTACCACATGCCCTATGCCCTGACAATTCCACTCCCACCTATGCGGCCTGGAGAAACTCTTGCTCAGGGGCACCAGCTATATGGACAAGACCGAACAAATGGAGGTATAGTTGTATTCATACCGAACACAACAGAGTAGAGAAAAATGAACCAGCTGTAGCTGCATGCATTCAGTGGACAAACCTCAGAACCATAAAGCTGAGTGAAAGGAGCAAAATCAGAACATACCATATGTCTCCATTTATATTATATTCACAAACAGGTAACACTCAACAATAGATTGTTTAGGAATATGTACACACAGGATAATTATAAGGAAAAGGAAGGAAATTATTAGCACAGATTAGTGCTTTCATCTGGAAAAGAGAAGGGAGCACAATGAGGGGCACATGCAGGCTTCTAACAGTGTCCGGTCTTGTTCTTCAGCTGAACAAATAATAGTATTTTATTTTTAGCAGGCTATGGAAGACTCTCGTATGTATGATATACTTCACAATAAAACACATTTCAAAGGAATTATGGGAAAGCTAAATTCTTATTTTTCATAGTGAGAAATCAATAGAAAATGCCTAAAACAGGAAAATCAAAAAGTAGCAATAGAAACACCTTCCCTAGGTTTATGGATGTGAACGTCAAGGCTAAAAGAATTCAATATGGTTGTCGCTGGAGAACAAGACATGGGAAGGAGGAACGAGGACTTGGCTGCTTTTTATAACAAGTCTTATAAAACTATTTGACTCTTTAAACACTGCACTATATAACCGGTTAAAATAAAAGTGAAGTTTAGGGAGCCTGGGTGGCTCAGTCAGTTAAGCATCCGACTTTTGATTTCGGCTCAAGTCATGATCTCAGGGTCATGAGATCGAGCCCCGTGCTGGGAGGGGAGCCTGCTTGAGATTCTCGCTCTCCCTTTCCCTTGGCCCCTCCCCCATCGTCCTTTCTAAATGAATGAATGAATGAATAAAGAAAGAAACAAATAAATGGCAGCATTTGATACCTAGAGCAGTCAAATGCACAGAGACAGAAAACAGAAGGCTGGTTTCCAGGGGCTGGTGGGGGCAACCAAGGAATTAATGTTTCACTGGGACAGTTTTGTTGAGGAAGATGAAGAAATTCTGGAGGGGGACAGAACTGAGGGTCGCACAACAATGTGAACATACTTGATGTTGCTGAACTGTACACTTAAAAATGACAAAGTGGTCAATTTAACGTGATGCCTATGTTACCCCACAAAAAAGGTGCGATTTGAGCTGAGTTAGGTAAAGATCCGAAGGAGTGAACTAGCCAAAGCAGGCGTGGAGGTTGCAGGAAATCTGATGCTTGCCCTGAATCCCTCTTCATTAAAGGTATTAATTCCCACTTTGTTTGGGGACCTCACTGAGGGTCTCCAGAGACGGCATGAGGTGCTCCAATATTTACAAATAAACCCCCAAACTAAATTATGTTTGATTTCCAAAAGTCCCCTTTGGGTGTTTAATGGAAATAAATATATCAAATGTAATTTTAAAACACAGAGAAACAAGAGTGTCATCATTCACATTACAAAAGGATTCTTCGATTAACAAGAGGATTTACCATAGTTTCTTTTTCTTTTTTTTTTTTTTTTATTTATTTGAGACAGAGAGAATGAGAGACAGAGAGCATGAGAGGGAGGAGGGTCAGAGGGAGAAGCAGACTCCCCGCCGAGCAGGGAGCCCGATGCGGAACTCGATGCGGGACTCGATCCCGGGACTCCAGGATCATGACCTGAGCCGAAGGCAGCTGCTTAACCAACTGAGCCACCCAAGCGACCCTACCATAGTTTCTTAACATAGCCAGCTCCCCCCACGACACTCAAAATGTGATTTAATTAACAAAAAACAGGCTTATCCCACCTTCCAGAAATATGCCAGACAGGGAGTAATGAAATTCCAAGAAAATGGGTGCCTGGGTGGCTCAGTTGGTTAAGCGACTGCCTTTGGCTCAGGTCATGATCCTGGAGTCCCTGGATCGAGTCCCGCATCGGGCTCCCTGCTCGGCAGGGAGTCTGCTTCTCCCTCTGACCCTCCCCCCTCTCATGTGCTCTCTCTCATTCTCTCTCTCTCAAATAAATAAATAAAATCTTTAAAAAAAAAAAAAAAGAAAATCCAAGAAAACAATAACCCACCAAAAGGTGGTTAATGCTGCTCTGGAGTTTCCAAATCCACTTTATCGTTCAAAATCCCACACTGCGGCCACCCCCCAGGGGAAGCCATAGCCAACCGACCATATCTTCAATTTAGCTGATCATGCCTTGTGCCTCCCTCCCCCATCACACACTGTAGATTCTGCTTGTTTGCAAGCATCAGTCTAACCATCAAACAATCCCCCTGTGGGCTGGGGCTGTGTCATCTTCACCCATGTGACCCAGGATCCCCGCATACAGCCCAGATCACTGCCCACGACCTACCTACCTATTGATCGATTTGCTGATTCCCTCATTCCAATGACTGCCCAAAGTTTGGGGAGATTGGGGAGCTTGGGGAGCCTGCCTCCTAGGCCTTCACCCCTGCCTCCCAAACCTTTGCTCTGTTCTGCTCCCATTTTAAGTTACTGGACCCACAGCCAGAGACCTCACTTGGTGTCATCCTTAAGGGCAGCTTTCCAATACCAGGGTCTTGCCTTCCCCACCTCCCGGACTGGTGTCCATCCCCAAACCTAGGCCAAGCCGTTGGTGACAGCTTCTTTGGCCATCCTCTGCTACATGGCTGCCTTCAGCTGGGCACCCAGCTGGCCTCCTCCCAACTGCACTATACCCACTCTCTTCCCCACTGGTCCAGCCACCCACCAGGGGAACTCTGAGCTCCTGCCTGCTTCCACCTAGTCTCTACAGGGCCAAGGGTTTGCATGGTGACATGCTCTGGCTCCCAGCCCATAGTTCTCACCACCCTGTGGCTGAGGGCCTGGCCACCAGAACCCAGCTAATGACCACTGTGAGGTGCCCAAGACCATAGCCCAAGAGCCTGTCCCCAGCAACGCGGAGGGTTGGCCGCCACCACCCAAGAAGCCACTTCTTACTCTTTGGAGGAAGGGTGTCTGCAGGCCAAGGGGTGCAGCTAACCAGGACCAGCCCCTGGGACTGGAGAGCCGCCTATACGTACATACATCTATATATGGAGCTTATGAAGTCCTGACCACATGGAAGAAAGGGAATGTGACCCAGACACTTTCCCTGTCAAGGGACGGCAAAATCTTTCTGGAAAGGGCCAATAATAAATAATAATAGGTTTGGGGACCACAAGGTACGATAGAGCAAGAGTTTTCACTGAATTGTCTTTTTTACATTTATTTTTTTTTTAAGATTTTATTTATTTATTTGACAGAGAGAGACACAGCGAGAGAGGGAACACAAGCAGGGGGAGTGGGAGAGGGAGAAGCAGGCTTCCCGCCGAGCAGGGAGCCCGATGCGGGGCTCGATCCCGGGACCCTGGGATTATGACCTGAGCCGAAGGCAGTCACTTAACCAACTGAGCCACCCAGGCGTCCCTGTCTTTTTTACATTTAAAAATATAGCTCATTGGGGCACCTGGGTGGCTCAGTCGGTTGTGTGTCCAACTCGATTTCCGCTCAGGTGGTGATCTCGGGGTCATAGCATCAAGCCCCATGTAGGGCTCTGTGATCAGCAGGGAATCTGCTTGAGGATTATCTCTCTCCCTCTGCCCCACCCCCACACTCTCACACTCTCTCTCTCTCTAAAATAGATAAATAAATCTTTTAAAAAATAAAAATATAGCTCAAGTAAATCAGAGACAGATGTTAGAAGCATTCCAATCAATCCAATGATCTCCAAAATCAGACATTCACTCCTGTTGGGGGTGAAGGAAGAAATTATTAAGACGTCTGTGTACTTTTATCTCACCCTTTTTTTATTTCAATTTTTGTTTGTGTTTTAAAATTACATAATGAGTACAATGGTATTTGCAAAAAACTTACAAATAGGTAATGATGTATGTTGAGTGTGACATGTTAACAGATTTTTCATTATAGGGGTGCAGGATGAAAAACCATCTGAAGAATGCTGGCCTAATGCTCAGGGACTGATTTATTTTGAAAAAAGCCTCACACTCTCATGCTTTTGTTTCGAAAAGTGCTTCTCCTCTCACACTGTGTCAGATGGCAAAATCTGAGTTTTTAATTGAAATTTATTTAAATCAATGTTGACAGATATTGAAGAATTTCACTATCTTTGAAATCAATGTATTGGGGGGAGGAAAAGCTATTTTTTTTGAGCACTGCTATGATCAAGGTTCTCTTTTGGGAATCTGATGTCTGGTGGGGATTTTAATCTTTGCTGTTCCTTTTTATTACAAAGAGTCAAAACCTTCTTCCTCTGACGGGCCGTTGGGATCAAGAATTTTAAAACGAATGCTTGGGTCCATGTGAACTTCGGGCTCTCTTTGACTGACATCAATTACACGGGGACATGCCCCGTGTATACTACATACAGTCTCTTCTACCATAACAGACTTTTGCACAACAATAGGACTGCAGGCGAGGGGTGGGAGGACTGCTTGCCAATGTAGCTTCTCACCTTATTTGGTTTCATCTAAACAGCAGTGTTTTTTGCATTTTGCCCCTATTTCATAAAAATTAGTGGAAAATATAATCTAAAATTATTAGTGCCTGTGATTAAATAATTGAGATAAACTTGATGCAGCGGAGCTAAAGATGGAGGTAGACATTCTGGAAGGAAATAGCCTCACTCGGACATTCGCTGGATCAACCCAGGTGCGAGGTATTGATTATGGCAGGAGAGGAACAAAACTATGAAAGATGTTGTCAAGAACTGTGAACGCTTGAAGATTCTGCCATACCTTCAAGTCAATATGTTAGCTTGCCACTATTTCATAGTTGCTGGTGGAAGAAACAAAAATCCCAGGCCAGAGACAAAAGGACTTTGTTACTCATGGCAAAATCCGAATTTGTACCTTGGGCCCCATTTTCCACAAAGGGGGTCAGACAACACCTGCAAGGGCAATAGGCAGAATTACAGAAGAGGAACCGTGAGTGAAGGGAACCTGAAACCTCTTACGATTTCTATTCTTCTAACCTGGTATGATCTGGACACGCAAAAATGGAAGAGATCCATGGAGAATCATCTCCCTACTGATGTATAAAACGCTGGGGAGATGGCACTGGAAATTGGGTTTAAAACAGTAGTCCTCAGCCTCGGCTGTCCATTAGCAGCACCTGGGCAGATTTTTACAGAACCGAGGTCCAGAGATTGTTTTACTTGATCTGAGTTCACAAAAGCCCCCAGGTGATCCTCCTGTATGGGCAGGGTGGAGTCCACCTTTCCAAAAGATTATGAGGTGAGGAGTAATTAGTCATACTTATGTTTAGTTCAGCACTTCCCAAACTTTGCTGGGTATATGAATGACCTGGGAATCATGTGCAATGCTGATTCTGATTCAGTAGGTCAGAGCAAGGCCAAAGATGCTGACAAGCTCCCCGGTGTAGCCTGATGTTGGCATTCAACTCTGAGTAGAAAGGTTCTGGCTCGCTGGGAATATACTTCTCATCACAATCTGTCTACTGCTAGACTTTCACACTTTAGGCTTTATGTCCATACGCGTTCGGGAATTTATCACATACGAAAGGAGAAGGCAGCCTGCCTCTAGAAGTGGGTCTTGCAATAAGAATAAAGCCTATCCTTCCTCGGGACCACAGAAATATTCTGGGTGTTGAGATCATGAGAAACTGTTTGACAGACACCTGGAAAATGGAGATTTAGAACACAGCAGGTAGGACACCTGGGTGGCTCAGTCAGTTAAGTGTTTGCCTTCGGCTCAGGTCATGATCCAAGGATCCTGGGAACAAGCCCCACATCGGGCTCCCTGCTCAGCAGGAAGCCTGCTTCTCCCTCTGCCTGCCACTTCCCCAGCTTGTGCGCTCTCTCTCTCTCTCTCTGACAAATAAATAAATTAAATCTTTAAAAAAAAAGAACACAGGGCAGGCCATTAAATCCTAAGCAACAACTTCACTGTGAACCTTATGTTGCTCATATATTGATGAAGGTAACAGTTAGGGAAGGGTCCACAAATTTGGATCCAAGTGTCAGAGAAATAAAAAGTAAAAACCTGATATTGCTGGAGCAAAAACCCCATCATGTTTGAGCAACTCAGGAAAACATTGATCAACTTGTTATTATTTCTCTTCCTACTGGGAGTAAGGGAAATATCTATGGACTGCCTTTTCCTAATCTCCTGGTTTCATTCCGTTCTTTTTTTTTTTTTAAGATTATTTATTGGAGAGAGAGAGCATTGGGGGAGGGGAAAAGAGAGGTGGGGAAAGAGTCTCAAGCAGACTCCATGCTGTGCATGGAACCCCACACGGGGCTTGATCTCAAGACCCCAAGATCATGACCCAAGCAGAAACCAAGAGTCAGACATTTAACCGACTATACTCCCCAGGCACCCCTCCTGGTTTCATTTCTGAAGGTCATGATGCCACTGGCCTCTGAGACCTTGGAGCGGGCATCTATATCCTTCCGCCACCCTGTAGTCCTGGCAAGGAGGGGAAACACCCTCTCCCAGGGCCAGTGCTATGCCTTACCAGGCCTTCCCCAACCTAGCAACGTGTCCACTATCCACCTTGATCAAATATCTTTCAGGCTCCACAAGTCCCTCACTTATTTTCCAGAGCAAATGGAAGGTCCCTAGACCGGCCAGGCACCAGGGAGCCTGAGGACACAGAGAAACATGCCCCTTAAGTACTGATCCTACCGATGGCCCTGGGGCAAGAGGGAGGGAGGGAAGAAGATCTGGTGCGTTCTTCTTTGACATGCCTCCTTAACAAGTTAATACCTGTCCACCAACAGCTGCCTCTGAAAGAGCTTTAGAGATACCACTTCACAATGTGACATAGGTCATCAGCCTTCCTTTCCACTGGGCCTGGCATCTCTGAGTTTTCTAACAGAGCTGTGCTGAAATTGGAGCAGAAGGGCTTTGCTTTCTCTGACCTCTGTGTTTCCCACATCCATCAGAAAAGCACAATGCCATGGCAATGTACTCAAGAGCTGAGGAAGGCAGACGGCCTCAGACAGTTAACAAAGTAGAAAGAAGACACCGGCTGCTTCTAGATCAGACGTGAAGCTGATACCACCAGAGGTATTCAGTCAATGTATCTTTATGAGGCACCAGCCTATGCTCAGGTGCTGGGGGTCCAAAATAAAGAAAACCTTGGCTCTGCCCTTGAGAAAATTATAAGCCCCAAATCCAGGTGAATGGTTTCCGAAGGTTAGTCCAAGTTGTTTAAATACTCAAGAAAAATAAATATATCTATTTGCTTGTTGAGAGAAGGGGACATTTTGTCATCCGAATTTTGAGAGGCTAACAGTTAAAGATGGGGTTTGGTGGTTCTCTGGGTCGTCTAATCCCTATGAAAGGGCGTGAAGGCCTAAAGGATGGAAATAGTGTTTGGGGTTCATTCCAGATGTTTCATAAGAAGTAAAACATTAATTCATTAATTCCAAGTTCTCCCTGGATGGCAATCTTGGGCTCAGGCACAGGAAGGGCAGGCCCACAGGAACCACACAAAACATCCCTCAATTGTGGTCATCATCGGCCAGCAGTGGCAGCCAGAGAGGGAGACCTGGCCTCCTATTTCCTCCCTACATCCCCTCTCATCACTGCAAAACTGGAAACAAAGGTTCCAGGAGCCAGGCGGATGACATAGGGCTGTGAGACCAGAGGAGCTGGAGGAACTCTGTGCATTTTAAAGGTATTCAAATTGCTTCCTGAGCAACAACCTATGAGACTGGTCTTGAAAATCTGCTTCATCATTTCCATCTGTGTATGTTTGGGCATGCTACTTCACCTCTTTAAAACTCGGATTCCTCATCAGTCAAGCAGGGATAGTAGTAATAGCCATCCTGCATATATCACCTGGTGGTTGTGATAATTTAATTATCCAATATCTATAAAAGCATTTTAAAACTATAAATCATTACAAAAATGCAAGCAATGTGACCAGTATCAAGTCTTTCTTATCTCTGAAGGTTTAATTTATGCTCTCTCTTAGAACTTAGGCACATGCATTCCAAGCTGTTTTCCAGAATTCCACCAATTGGTTGGGAAAAGTACCCTTTTCCTGCTGCCCTAACTTGTTGAGAGTATGGCTTATGCAATTGTTAACTTGCTGCCCCTGCAGCAAATCAAATCAACAAATATTTACTAGCTGCTGAGCTCGACCTTGCAGGAGATACAAAAAAATAATTAATTAATCAATCAATCAATCAATCACACAAAACCATGAGATTCACTTTTTGCATTAAAGGAGCAAGTTGCCCAGCTACACCACAGTACCCATACATCGTAGAGGAGGAAAAAACTGTGCTCTCTGGATGCCCCCAGTACACCTGGAGCTTTACTTCAAATACAAGAAACAGCTGGTGCTCATGATTTAAGGCTCAATACAAATAGTAGAGTGGATTTATTTTACAAGCTGTCTGGTTTGGCAAAAGTCCAGAATTCGTCAAACAGAAAGATAAGGATGATGATGACAATATAAATGATTCTTCATAGTTGGTCCTAGTAGTGACATAAAAGAAGGGCAACCTCCATAGGACGTTCCAGGGCTGGAACATACCCTCAACTTCACTCGCAAGAAATTTACAGTGGGGTCTTCCCGGCACCTGTAAAAATCAGAGGTGACCCCATAGACTTGACATGGTTGTTCGTGAAAGCTGGACCTGTGAAGGCTTCAGGCAATAGTCCTTTGTATTAACCCAGTAAAGGGGCATCAATATCTATTTAACATGGGAAAGCTCCCAGAGAAAGAACCCCAATATTTCAAAACCCAAATAATACTAAAAATGACTTAGCATCCAACGAGCGCTTTTCTGTGAACTGTTGAGATCTTTGTCATTAAGCCTCATGAAAAATCTAAAGGAATTTAGGGGAAATGCCAATCATCTGATTCATAAATGGATGTCCACCTCTTGGTGAGAATAATGATTCAAGCTAACACACACTGAGAACTGCCGCTGCCGGATAAGGTGCTTCATACTTTAATACATCAGCATCCTGAATACTCTTGAGACACTATTCTAAATACTACCATTATTCTCATTTTAAATGAGGAAACTGGACCTCCCAGAGATTCCATCAAGGCCCGAGGACACATGGCCAAGTGAAGGAGCTGGGCTATCCTAACGCTCCTCACCATCTGTAACCCAGAAGACAGAAGTGGATGTGGTCTGTGTGTCAGTCCCCAGGTGGCTGCAGTTCCATGGGTGGCTCTGGTTTCAAGTGGGCAGCACAGAGGTGACAGCTAGTCCCATCAACAGCCATGGACTATATCCCTCATCCTCAGCCATATCACCGAGGTCTTCTTTTGGACCCCCACAAGACTGGGTGTAAGACTTGGGGATGGCTCAACAAACCCCACTCCACCCCCAATACTGCAAAGAAAGAACTCAAAATACTTTTTTCCATTATCAATGGACTGTCCCTTTTCCATCCTCATTGTTGTCCTTAATAGTGGAAAATTCCATAGAGACTCATTTGATGAGGCACGAAAGCCTTCCAAGCTTAAGTGTGTTTCAGAAATTTAAGTTGTGTCCACGAATGTTTATGGCTCAAGTTTTCTCTTTCTCGGTGGGGTCTTCACTTAGAGAACAGAAAATATTAATTACTTGTCTCAGGCAAGAGACACACTGCTCTTGAGATTTTCCACCTGTAAAATGTGGAAGATAACATCTAGCCTACATTTTTCATATGGTTTGGGGAGTACAAAAAGGATACAAAGAAGAGAGTTAAGAAAAATTTTATACCACAAGCCCAAACCCCGTCTTCTCTAACTTTTCCAATCAAGAGGCCCCACCACCATACATCTCTCTCCTTCCAGCAGCCACTTTTCTGTTATTTATGGCAGCTCTCATTAACCAAATTAAAATTTTTAAGTACTTTCTGTCTCTCCAACGACAATGAAATTCCATGCAAGAAGGAATTTTGTCTTCATGTTTGCCAGTGCCTTGCCAGCATCTAAAACTGTCGCTGGCACACTAGACACTCAATAAATGCATATTGACTAGGAAAACATTTTTGTGTTAAAATCTCCACCTTTATAAACATTTTTAAAACTGGATTTCAGGTCCATAGAAATAGATTAATCATAATCCTTGGCTAATGGCATGCTCATCATTGATCCATGCATGGCCCTCTTTTATGATTTATTTAGCTATTGAATTAGGGTTTGTTTTTTTCTAAATTAGGTAAAAATACCTGAAAAAAAACAGAACCTGAATCTAACCATAGGGCCCTGGCCCCTATCTCATCCCCCGCCTCTCCCCATCCAAGGTAATCATCACTCAGAATGCCAGGCTCTTCACTTCCTGTTGTCTTAAGTCCATTTCCCTAGAAGCAGAGCTTGAGATGAGATTCTTGTTTAGGTGATTTTCTTTGAAGGAATTCTCAGGAGAAGGGGAGTTTGGGAAGCAGGACAGGATGGCGGCGGGGGGCGGGGGGGAAGCTAAGGAAGGATGTGGAATCAGCTGGAAAATGTATTCAGAGTTCTGGAGCCCACATTGCACCACAATGTGACCCTACGTTGAGGCAAAAGATTAGCTGTTTGTGCCCCCAAGTTAGTCAGTCATTGGCTGACATTTGGGGAGGTGATATAGGGAAAACAAGTACATAGCTTCCTGTGTGAGTCAGCCCCTATTTGGCTAACAGCAATTCTCCAGAGAGGGAGGGAGCCTTGAGCTGTTGGCAGCCAACACTCATAGCAGCTGGGAATCGGTACACTTGAACAGGAAAAGGGGTCTGAGCATGTATCCTGTCTTTCTTCCCTTTCTCTACAATTTTATCAAATTTTGTATGTCTTCCTGAAAAGGAATTATTACTTGCATTTTGTTCAGTTATTTGGAACTTTCTAGAAAGAAAATCATACTAAATTTTCTTCTGTGTATAATATTTCAGTATGTGAAAATACCATACTTTATGCACCTATTCTCCCACTGGTGGACTTGCTAGTTGTTTTTAGGTTTTTGCTATTATGTACAGCGTTGCTGTGAACATTCTCATTATGTCTCCTGTTGTATATGTGCGAGAATTTCTTGGGTTTATGCCTGGGGTAGAATACCTGGACCATAAGGTGTGAACTTTAGAAGGTAATGCCAAACTATTTTCCAAAGTGGTTTTACGAATTCATATGCCCACCGATAATAGAGATCCTATCATCCACCTCCTCTCCAACATTTTGATTTTTGTAAATTGAAAGAGTATAAAATGGCATCTCATTGCAGTCTTGACTCATAGGTCCTCGATCAAATACACCTGTTTCCTCTTCTGTGAAATGCTTGCTCACAGCTTTTGTCCATTTTCTCTTGGTTCTTTGTGCTTATTGATCTGTAGGAGTTCTTCATATGCCCTTTGTTGTGTGTATATGAATATAGTGAACATCTTCTAGTTTATAACTTTACTCCTCACTTTCTTTATGTGTCTTTTACCGAACAGAAGCTCTTAATTTGATTATAGTCACAGGTATTCTCTTTATGGCTTTTTATGTATTGTTGAAGAACTCTTTCCCTCAAGGGATCTAAAGGACACTCTCAGTCTTGGGGGTGAGGAGTCTACACATAGAGCCAGGTTACAGGCCAGGCCTCCTGGGGCATTGCCTGGTCCAAGGCAACCCTGACTAGCCAGCACCAGTGACCAACTGGCTGGCTGACAGGTGTGTTCTGGTTATAGAATTGGATATATCATGCTATTAGAGCTGGATACCATTAAAAATTCTAATCATAGACTGTAATTAACTTTCCTTGCTCTGACGCCCTGCTCACTAAACAACCTTCTGATTATAATTTGGCTTCCCCATGTATCTTGCCTACAGGGAGAGAATGTACTGTGCAGACCGACGTGAGGATCCAATCCACTAAACAGTTACATGCCATGATGTAAATGAATAAATCCGTATTCTGATTTTATCATCTGCCTCATCTGAGCTCTGTGGGCGTGAGTCAGCATCCCCGAGTCTAATCAACGTGGACACTGAGACTATCAAGCTCCTGAGCTGAAAAACTAAGAACTAGACCCAGGACCAGAGTGCAATCACCAAGGTAACACTGTGCCCTGGAGGCCCCTGGGCCTGACGGGGAGAAGGCCCTCCTACATGTCATGCGATACAGACAGGGATTAAAATTGACTTTTGACATTAGAAAGAGCTGCATACTCAAAACCATGGCTTGGTTCCATTCAGGTGAAGGTGAAGAATAGGAGATGATCGTGAGACTCATATTGAATATTTATTTATTGGCTTATGAGCACACACCAGATGCTGCACAAATCCTAGGCAGGAGGATAAGATTTACAGACATGTTTGAAAAAAGGAAAAAAAGGGGGGCGGGGCAGATGGTATGTGCTGAGGAGGAATGGAACAAGAGAAGCCTGACTGATGAATCCTTGCTCCACCTTGACGCTCATGGTCCAGGATGCAAAATAGAAGTTGTCTTTAAAGACCAAAAGAAAAGCCAGGAGAAGGAAACACAAGGTACACCAGACTGCAAACAGGAATGTGCCAGGGCAGTGAGATTATCCAGGCCAGAGGAGTGATTTAGGACCCGTAGGGTGAGGGCAAGATCTTTGAAGTGAGTTCAAAAGGCAAAATAGAGGTGAGCCCATTAGAACAGATGGGGATAATTTAGCAATCCTATTAGATCACCACTTCATTAAGGGTTCCTGGGTGAGCAGTACCTATGGTGACACAGATCCCCTTCTGGGACCCCAGTTACAATGTGTAAAAAGGGAAGAACGTGATCAGAACTGTTGTATCTGGGAATTTGGGGCCCAGTGATGAGAAGTGACCCACTATTTCATATTCAGACCCGAAACAAAAACCAAAAAAAAAAAAAAAAAGGGAAGATGGCCTCTGATAACCCTACAAGATTTATTTTTCAAAGACAAATATGTTCAAGGAGTGCGATAAATTAAAGGAAGTTCTGTCACCTCTGAGACTGATCTCAAAGACAGGCATTGTCGCCCACAGTGTCTCCCTTGGGGCCGCAGCAGAGCAAGGTCACCAGCCTGGCTAGATTGGACAAGGCCAGGGAACCATCTTAGATGTCTTTTTTGTTCTAAAAATGAGGTAGAGCCGTGCCACCCAGTACGGAATGATGTTAAATGTGGCCTGCCCAACCAATTATGTGAAAGGAAGGGCACACAAAGGGCTCAGGAAATAGCAGGACCGAAGCACAGCAGGGTGGCAAGAGCGCCTCTCTGAGGTGCACCACCAGCATGCATGAACTTCAAGGATGAGGGCTGGGGAGGGGCCGACCTGTGCCCCCCACAAAACCAGAGGGCTCTGAGTCACACATGGAAGAACAAGCTCCCTTTAATCGTGGCTTCAGCGAGCATGCATACACGGGGGGAAATAATTGGAGACTGAGTGGGGCTCCTCATCTAGTAGAGGTTGTCCCGCACATGCTCCATGATGGTCTTCAGGCCCAACCAGGTCTCCTCTGCAGTGGGGATGATCTGGTTGGCTGGCAGGAGGAAGCCATAGTGCCCCGTATCTCTCAACTCAAACGTGAATGCATACTTGATGCCATTATCATACGCCCAGTCAACGCTGCTCCCGCTAGCTGGATCTGTAAGTCAGAAAAGAAAGCACCTTGGAACCCCAGTCCCTTTCAGGGTTAGATGAGCGGGCCTCAGGAGTTCTGCCTGCCTGTGGTTCCTGAGGGATGTAGAATTCTTTCTGAAGGTCATCAGGCCACCAACACACAAACACTGGCCTGATCCATATGTCTCAGGCTGTCCTCTACGACGAATGTCTTCATTCATCACAAACCAAGAGATTTTAAATCTTCGTGCCCACCTTGTCACTAACTCACTGTGCAGACTCCTTCTGGTCACTCAAAATCAATCTTCACAGAGTGTGACAGGTAGCCTCCAAGACAGCCCCAATGATCCTTGTCTCCTGGTCTTCACATCCTTGGGTAGTCCCCTCTGACACTGAGTGGGGCTGCCTTGACCTGGGTAACTAACAGGAGATTGCAGAAATGATGGTGTGTGACCTTCAAGGCTAGATCATAAATACTAGGCTTCCACCTTGCTCTCTCTTGGATCATTTGATCTGGGGAAAGCCATGTGTCAGAGTGTGTGGACGGTGAGAGAGTGTCCTATAGACAGGTCTTGGTGGTAAAGATTGGAGGCCTCCTGCCGGTACTCAGCACCTGAGTGAGCCACCTGAGGAGCAGACCCCTCCAGCCCAGTCAAGCCTTTAAAGGACTCTAGCCCTGGAAGACACCCTGACTGCAATCTTGGGAGAGGCCCTGAGCCAGAGCCACCCAGCTAAGCCATTTTTGAATTCCTACCCCAGGGAAACAGTGGAAGAAAATAAATGTTTATTATTTTAAGCTGCTAAGTTTTAGGATAACTTTTTACATAGCAAGAGATAACTGATACACAGAGAGAACGAAGCACAGCCCTTGGGACTTCCCTTTGCCAAAAGGCTGGGGAAAGGAAAGAGGCCCGTTTTCCTGCTTCTTCCCAGCCAAACTCTACTAGAGCAGAAACTGGCTAAAAGTGCAAAGTGTGGATAACACTGAATAATAAAATAGTGATGTCAATAGCAGCTATCATTTATTGAACATCTCCCATGAGCCAGTCATCTATATTGGAAAGTTTACATTTATGACCTCATTAATCTTCAAAAATCCAGTGAGGTGGGTATCACTGTCCTTGTTTTTCAGAGGAGGAAATCCAGGCTCAGAATGAGGAATTTATCTAAGGAAATATTGACGGAAAATGGCAGGACTGGAATTGAAACCCAAGGCCATCTGCTGAAAAAAAGCCCATGCTTTCCTCAACCTCCTTCCAGCCCATTTAGTATAGTACATGTCTGTTAAATGAAAACACGGGTCCTTTTGTTTTTCCATCATTCTCGAGGGTTGTTTCTCATGATACCACTTGTGATTTTTCTAGAGATGCTGCTTCTACTGTGATGACACGCCCCCTGAGGTTATGAAACAGGCTCTCCTATAGTCTCTGCAATCCTTCCTCCTCTACCCTGAAAAAATGCTGAATAAAAAACAGATGATGGTACCAGAAGTTTCTAGAGGTTGTTTATATGGTAAGCTCAAGTATTTCAGAACACATATTAAATTCAGGAAGGAGGCAAGAAGTCCTCTGCAGAGCAAAGTGATCAAGTGCATGCACTTCACTTTATTTGGGTCCCTGCTCAAAGTCTATCTACTCTTTTCTTTTAAGATTTTATTTATTTATTTGAGAGAAAGAGATCACGAGTGGGAGTGAGGGGCAGAGGGAGAGGGAGAAGCAGACTCCCCCCTGAGCATGGAGCCCAATGTGGGGCTCAATCCCAGGACCCCGAGATGCGGGGCTAGATCATGACCTGAGCCAAAGGCAGACACTTAGCCAACTGAGCCACCCAGGTGCCCCAGTCTATCTAGTCTTTTAACATTCATGGGAACATAAGATTAAAAACACTGTATTTCGGGCTCCTCGCTCAGCAGAGAGTCTGCTTCTCCCTCTGCCTCTGCCCCTCCCCGCCTTGTGCTCACTCTCTCTCATGCGCGCTCTCTCTCTCTCAAATAAATAAATAAAATCCTTTAAAAAATAATAAGATAAATTAAAAATTTAAAAATGTAAATAAATATTTAAATAAATAAAATAAAAACCACACTATATTTTTCAATTAACATTTAAAGATTATTCCCTATTAGCACATACAGACATACCTCATTCATTTAAGGGGGGCACACTGTTTCATTGTGTGCCTGCACCAAATGTGTTTTATGTGTACTGCACTGATGGACATTTAGGTGCTCACCAGGCTTCTATGACTATAAACAATGCTGTCATGAACATCCTTCTTACTCACAATCTATCCACGAGTCAAATGAGCCCAAAGAACTTGTGTCCCAGCCTTTAGTAGTGAAGAGAAGGGGAGAAGGTTCCTAGAGGCAGGTGGCCTAAAAGCAGTACAGTCTGACCAGGGGAAGGAAACATGAAAACTCTAAAAAAGCAGACACAAGAATTAAAGAAGCAAAATGGGCTTGGGGCTGTCCGGCACAGGGATTGAAAAT
Source organism: Mirounga leonina (assembly GCF_011800145.1). NCBI lineage: Eukaryota > Metazoa > Chordata > Mammalia > Carnivora > Phocidae > Mirounga > Mirounga leonina. Next base: position 68,866,092 of record NW_023270451.1, on the reverse strand, counting down.
ACAATATGGCACAGAAGGCCTTCAGGACATTACAACTGATGTTCAGAAGGCCATTCCGTCATGAAGAAAGGAGCTTAAATCCCTTGTACATGCTCTGTTTAAAAAGGCAAGAAAGTGTGAAATTTATTTGAGAATTATTTTCAGCTAAAATGGTTAATCTAAGAAAAGGTCTGGCACTTGAAGGGACGAACGTTGACTATTCATGTAGCACATGCAATAACCCATGGGATCGGAGTGTTATTATACAAAAATTGACTGCATTTTTGGAAAGCAAGGAGGGTAGGCAAAGCCTTTAAACAATACAGAAGATGTGCTCTTGAAAGACTTAGGAAATAACTATGTCTTTTGGACAGCACTCAGGAGAGCCTTCCTCCTCTTGTTCTGGAGGAATCCGATGAGTATCTCTTGATTTTGGCATAGCATATGCTGGGAAGAATGTGTTTGATGTGGGATTACAAGGCCATCCTTTAAACTGGTGTTTGACCCAAAAGCCAGGACTGTGGTGACCCACAAAGCTCTTTTGAGAGGGCCTCGTCAAAGGACTCCTACCAAGTCTCTTCACCTCTCTGCAGTCCTAAACTCAGTTCTCACTAATTAAGCAGAGGATGGAGAAACTCTCCTGATGTGTTTCTTCTCTGAGGAGTTCCCATTTAACAACACTAATAATAATCAACCATGAATAATTAATGGATGGTTGCTGCAATTAAGCCACACAAACACCAACATCAGGCTAATTGCTTTATGCAGCAAGGTGGCATATGAAACACAGACAAGAGTGCTGAGGTCGGAGTACAGAGGAGAACCCAGGAGGGGGGATGGAGAAACTTCCCAGAAGAGGAAGACTGAAGGGAACAGCTAGCTGAGGGTGGAGCAATTGGATGGGAGAGTTACAGTATGGAAGAGGACAGAAATATCAGCGAGTTTGCAGGGGGTCTGAGGGTGGACCAACTGTTAGAGACACTAGAGGGGAAAAGAAGGGCACTAGCTTTAAAGGTGTCAGAACCTTGCTTCTCATGTTCGTATTTTTATTTCCCATTGATAGCTAGACTCTCAGAGAATGATAATATTCTTCAATTTGATCTTTAAGTTTAAAGCTCAGGCTCACGGAATGAGGGAACTGGAAGGATCTCAGTAGGAACAGAGTGAAATGCTCAGATGAAACACGTCAGTGAGAAACCAAAACAAAGGTATTTCCTCAAAATGAGGCTGAAGCTGTAGGTAATGAGCCTGAAGACCATCTCAGGTTTGGAGTCTTGGTAGTTTGTTTGGTGGTTGGTTGGTTTGTTTTTGGCTTGATGCTAACCATTGCAAAGAAGACCCCAGCTCCCGGCATGCTGTGCTCCACCATGTGGTCATTTCTGATGGGAAAGTGAGGGAATCTCTTCCAGCCCCACTCCCGCCACCTCGGTCTGCCTCTCCAAAAGTGGGTTTCCTTTGAAAATGGAATGATGGGCCTGAGGAATTTTTGATAAACTATGACAGGATCTTTCATGGACTAGAAGGGACACAGACTCTAGCACACTAGAAGGACTAAGCTCACCACGGGCACATGACAGATAGCATGACTGAGGTGGTGGTACTGATGAAGATGACCCCCTACAGCAGCCATCATCCCATAAGCTTGACGCAAATTCAGTCTATCGCCAACAACAAAAATAATCAGGCTACAACATAGTAAGTCTAACTTGCGGCTCTTCTCCCAATTTATTGCAGGTTTCCCCTCCAAGCATTTTCTGAATAACTAAGACAGAGAGTACTTACAGACAGTGGTGCAGATAGGACCCACTTGGTATGTAGTGCCCGACAGGGAAGCCAGAGCTTTGGCCGCACACCTCGCCACCTTGTCCTAGGAGGGGGAACCAGTGGAGTGAGAAAGAATGGATCCCACCGCCTGACATCCCTCAGCTGTTCTGCACTGCGATGGTGTAGAAGATTCTCGGCCCTTCCCTCAAGTTTCCCTTCCAGTCTCCTTCTTTTCCATCCACCCAGAGCTGAAGCCTGAGACATGAGATGTGGAGGGCTGCTCACCAACCCAATCTAGTAAATACACCACCATCATCACCTATCCTGAGGGACGGGAATGTCATGTTCATGAACATGTGGGAAGGCCAAGTATGTTCCAGAGAAAACCTTCTAAGAGTTGGGTATTCCCAGAGTGGAGGTGGAGACAGGGCCACCACATATGGATGTGCCTATGCCTGTTTGAGACCAGAATCTAGCCCACACCTAGCATGAGCCCTGCATCTGCTGGGAGGTTTAGAGGCTAGCTGTGGCCCTGGGCAGGGGGGTGCTCTCGAGCTGACCAGCACAGAGGGAGAAGCCTGCAGTCACCCTACAGATGCCAGCCCTGCTCATCAGTCCACCCTAAGTGCCTGTTCACATCCTAGGGCGAGTCATTATATGCAATGCAGAGCACCCCTAGGCTGTAACCTGCACCCTACTTAAACTCTACCTTGACTGGAATGAGGAGCACCTCCCCCTTACCCACCACAGGGCCACCCACAGTTCTTGGCAAGCAGTGGGTCCGTCATACATTTTGGTCAGAAAAACAATTGAGAAGGAAAGGCAGGGGTCAGGTGTGGTTCTTGAAACTCACAGCAAACACAGAAACAAGAAGAACGGTCTTCTTCCTGTTCCCCAGTAGGTCTGTGGCACATTCCAAAAGGCAGGGAGAGGGACCAGGCCCTTAATGAAATAAGTCCAGGCTCCCGGACTTTCCCTATAAGCTGTAGAAGGACTACTGTGGCAGCACCCCGGGGTCAAGCAGGCCCAGGTCTAGGTGGAAGGTGTCCCATCACTCACCAATTCATCAGTATCTGGGGCCTTCTTGACCGTGTACCCATATGGATACATCAGCAGCTGTGAGTAGCTGTGCAAGTCGATGAAGCATTTGAAATTCCCATGTTCTTGGATGAAATCTACCACTGACTTCACCTCCACTTCCGAGTTGGCATGGTGTCCGTGGTATACTTCAGAGCAAGGGTTGTCACTGGCTCCCTCTCCTATGGGGGGAGTGGCCCAAGCAGAAACATGAACCCATAGGCAAGAACACAGAAATGGAGGACACTCAACCCGGAGGAAGGGCAGAAGGGGCTGGCCGTGAACAGGTCAATGTGAGGAGCCCCCCAGGAGCCTAGTCCGCAATATGTGTTGCGTGGCGGGGGGCGCAGATGTGGGAGGGTACTGGATCTGCCACAGCTGAGGAGGAAAAACTGGAAGGACTCCTTTAAATGGATAGAGTTGACCTTGTATTGCATCACTAACAGTTGTCATAAATAATTCATATCATACTTGACAGTGAGTTGTAATTAATAAGTATTCTAGATAATTAATATGAATACCAATTAATAATGAAAATGACTCCATTTATTCTGGTGTCAACTCATTCTCTTGGTTCAGATCTTAATGGCCAAGTGCTGCCAAAAATAATCTATTGTTGTGGCTAAAGCCTCGCATTTGACAGGTATTTAGAAATATTGCCTTCTCTACTACTTCACGACATAGCTCCCTGAGGTACTTGGCATGTGTGTAAAACCACCCCACTTGTGGGAAGATCTGACTTAACTTTGATGCCCTCGGTTCCCACATTTCTATCAGCTCCTTTCCCACAGGCCCATGATGCTCCCCGCCACGGTGTATGTGGCAGGCAAGTGTGCAAGTGCAAGAAATACGTTGAGGACAGGACATCAGCACAGCTGTGGAAGAGCCAGACAGAGCACTACTGGGTTCTGGAGCTGCAAGGTGAGGCTCGATTCTAACTCTTGACCACATGCTCCTGAGACTGTCTCTGAGCTTCGACTGTCTCCTTTCAGATAACAAAACTCACTCACTGGATCAGGCGAATAAATAAGTTAACACACAGGAAAATACCTGGCAGCCAGTGGGCACGACTGTAGGGATGACTTTTCAAGAGCTGGAACTCAGAATCCGGGTCTCCTAAGCCTCGTGCCCTTTCCATGACACCAAAGGGCTGCGTGTCACACTGACGCATCTAAGGGTCAACTGCTAGAGTTGAGGCCTCACTATGTCCCACAATCTGGTCTGTTAGGGCAACGGTGCTAACCGCTCTCTTCCCAGTTACCACCAGGAGCCCTTCCACCCACCCAGTCACTCGCTCGGGAGAAACGGGGATGACCAGGGCACAGGGGGTGGATCTGTACATCTAAGACTAGAGCCGTTTTTAAAATAGTGTTCTGGGACGCCTGAGTGGCTCAGTCGGTTAAGCGTCTGCCAGGGTCCTGGGATGGAGCCCTGCGTTGGGCTCCTCGCTCAGCGGGGAGTCTGCTTCTCCCTTTGCCTGCCGCTCTGCCTACTGGTGCTCTCTCTCTCTGTCTCTCTGTCAAATAAATAAAGAAAATCCTTAAAAAAATAAAAAGTGTTCTTTCAGGAGAACAAGAATTGCTGAGTCATTTCCTTTCAAAATTACCTACCCCAAAAAATGCTGAAAAAAAAAAAACCAACCCGAGACAGAGTGTAAGGGATTGGCCCAAGTCTCTCAGTGAAGCAGGAATGGAGCCAGCCAGGGCCCTGTGGACCAGGCTCCCCAGGGGCAGCAGGGAGGGAGGGAAAACCACCTCCCCGGCCTACCTGCAAAACCAGCATTCCAATTTCTATTTGGATCAGTGCCAACGCAAGGGCTTCCAGGATTGTGGGACCGTGTCTTCCTCCACAGTCGGTTCTGAAAAGTCCACCAAGGAAGGAATAAGCATTCAGAGACGGTCAGGGCACAGGAGAAGTGAAGGTGTTCTCTGGGGCTCTATGATGGAGCAAGCTGCCTGCAGCTCTGCCTGGAGGATCATCGGGGCTCCGGTCCTCACGGACTGAGCAGTCTCCTCTCATCTCCCGGAGAAAGGAGGCTCAGCCCTTCGGGCTCAGAAAGAAGGACGCCCCCAAAATGCCCCGATGCCCCTGATGCCACCTGAACCCACCGAATGATTTTTGGCTTTGGCAGAAGGACAGACAGACATCGTATGCCCAAATGATCACTGGTGGGACAGGAAGTGCACAGCAGCTGTTTTATTCTTGCCTAAAAAACTCACCTGAATCCAATCAAACTTCAAGCTCTGACTACTAGTGAATAGGAAGGGAATACGGGGGTACAGGAACGAATGAAACACAACAAAGGAGCCATCAGCCAAATTGAGAGCGTGAGACATTCTACAGGACAATTTATTCCGATTCTCCAACAAATGAATGACATTTTTAAAAGAGGTGTGTGTGGCAGGGGTGGGGGCGGGAAACTGCCATAGATCTGAAAAGGCTGCAGAACCACAACAACCAAATACGGGTGCAAACCTTATTTGGGTACTGATTTCAACAAACTGACTCAGAAGACATTTAAAAGATAACTGGGGGAATTAGATGATATTAAATAAATTCCATCAATTTTTTTAAAAGTGACAGCAGTGTATTGTTTGGGTTTTTTGTTGTTGTTGTTTTGTTTTAATTATCATCAACCAGAGATGCATACTAAAGAAATTTGGGGTAAAATAACCTGATGTCAGGGATGTGCTTTAAACAAAAGGAAAAAAAAAAATGTGTGGGAGGGGAAGAAATGAAAAGAAGATTGGTAAAGTGTTGGTAATTGTTCAAGATCCACGATAGGGAGTTCATTAGACTATTCTAAGAAAAAATATCCTCTGGTGACTCTCGGCTCAGGGAACGAGTGAAAAATGGGAGCCCAAGGAAGCCTGTAACATGCACGCATGTGGGAGTTCTCCCCACGTTCCTACAACTGTTCAGGTGCTACGGTGAGGAATTCAACAGACTCTTCTTAACTTCAAGCCCAGCTCATTCGGTATTACTCACTTGAGTTTGTGTGTACACATATCCGTCAGGATTGGCCACAGGCAACAAGAAAATATCCATTTTCTCCAAAATGGAGGTGATGGCTGGATCCTTGCCGTGATCAGATACAATCTAAGCAGAGAAAGGAAGCTTGTCAGCTACGCCATGGCCAGCTCGGGTGCCCAGTCTAAGCCCGTGTGTCTCCCCCAGATGCCCCCCTGCAGTCCCCTGCCACCCTCATAGACACAGCTCTCGGCAAAGCTCTTAGAGCGCCTCAAAACCTGGGGGAACATGGCATCATGATGCCATCAACTGCGACGAGGCTGGGCCTGCCTGGTTGACTCACTCCTTCCAGGGGGTGGCAACCAGGGAGGGAAGAGCCACACATCATCATAGTTTGGGGAAATCTGGGCCCCCATGCTAACGGGCGGGGAAAATAAATCTTGCACACACAGCACCCCTCCTCTCCCTAGTGCTGCCTTAAAGCAGACTCTCGGAGCGGGTGCAGGGGGGTGACATGGAGGCAGCATGAGGTCCCTGAGGGTCTGGAGGGCTAGGGTGGGTCTGATGGCAAAGTTCATCTGAGTTTTGCTGCTGAGAAGACTCTGCTCCCTTTCTGCGGGGCTGACTATGGGTCAGTGTTTCGGGGCCACCTCTGCAGCTCATTAGCTTGCTTGCTGCCATCAAGGGACTTTGTCATTTAGCCACAGTGGTTTGACCAAAGGGCTCTGACCTTTTGCTTCTCCAATCGGGAAAGGCCCCCCAGCCTACTGTGTCTGTGCAGAGTGCCTTCCCACCTCGTCCCCCCAGGCCCAGCCCCCTGGGGCCCTGCGGAGGCACCCTGGGCCCACCAGAATTCTCAGCTAATACCAGGCGACATGACCTTCCTCGCAGTCCAGATCGCCGTGGCCTGCGAGATCCACTCCCGGGAGTGGATGCCTGCGTTCAGCCAAATGGCCGGCCGCCGCCGCCTGCCTTCTGCGGTGCTGAACTGTGGGAGGACAAAGAGGCCAGAAAATGACCCTCCTGCCCATGTATCCACTCACCTCTCCTCTCCCCAGCTCACCCCTATTCATTTAATCCATTTAGGATAATTCAGAGACCAAATGTTCCTGAGGGCACCATCTATTTATCAGGCTTATCTGTGACGAAGGAGCTTAATTGGGTGGCAGGCCCAGCCGCAGCCCCGGGCCACTCGAGCCGCTCTGGGGTTGGAAGCAAATGGGAAGGGGAAACTATTGCTATTGTGTATGAGAATACCAGTGTGATCAGAGATAATATTACGTCTCTTGAAAGACCTCAAAGGGCATCCCAACAGAGAGAGACACAAGAGTGCAGGAACCAGCCTGTTCTAGTTGATGCAATAAATGAATTTGATTTTAAAAGGAGGAAGAGAGGGGCGCCTGGGTGGCTCAGTTGGTTAAGCGACTGCCTTCGGCTCAGGTCATGATCCTGGAGTCCCGGGATCGAGTCCCACATCGGGCTCCCTGCTCAGCAAGGAGTCTGCTTCTCCCTCTGACCCTCCTTTCTCCCATGCTCTCTGTCTCTCATTCTCTCTCTCTCAAATAAATAAAATCTTAAAAGAAAAAAAAAAAAGGAGGAAGAGAGAGGTTCACTATAGCTCTTTGCAAATGGCATTAAATGAATTCTGGCTCCTGCCTTATTTAAGGGTGGGGCTGGGCCACCTTGGGTCAAAGCATGGTGCGAATGAAGCCAGAGTCTCCATCAGGTTGGCAAATAATCTCAATTTATGTGGATTATTTTAGAGCGACCGGCTCAGTGGCAAATCTCCTCTGGCTGGTAATTCAAGCCACGAGCCTGGGTTCTTCAGGGCTTATATGAAGCTAAGGATCTGACAAATTCTTAGCACCTTCAGTTGTTCCGTGGTTCATATCTCCAAATTCCTTTTTATTCATTTGGCTGGATTATTTATGTAATTTATGTCCCTGCCATAAATTCTCTACCTCTTTTGCCAATATAGACCTGAATCTGTTAGAAATATCTAGAAATTAGGCTTTGTGCAGCCAGGATCATAGGCTGGGCTTAAAATTACATCAACCCTAAAATTAGCTTCCTAGATTGCTTTTCCAATAAGTACCCCTAAAAGCAGAATAGAATTTGTAGAACTATCCCAATTCGACTTGCTTTTTAGAGGTAAGAATGAAGGCAAAAGATTGTGGCCCATCTGAGCGCTTTCTGGAAGGCTAACCGACCCACCCTACCCCCATCCCCACTACCCCTCACCCATCCACCACCACTACCCCACCCGGTTGATCCTGCCTTTCAGTCAAAACTTGCAATGGGATGGACTCCTTCTAAGTTCTAACTCCTTCCATGTTAGGCAAAAACAGGGGACTCTCAGTCACACCAAATCTGAACCTCAGTAGATGTCTCCCCACGTCCCTGAAGTCAAGGAGAGCCTAAAAACCTGCCTTCTTCAGAAGTCTGAGGGCTGGGTCCTGGACACAAGGGACCAGGAGCCTGAGTCCAGTCAGGCCTCTTGAAGAGCCTGGGGACTCACCTTTAGTACATACATGGGCCGGTTTTCAAACGAATGCCCAATCTTCACCCTGCTCGCCAACTCAGGAAAATCTCCGGCAATGCTGTCCATCTCACGGTAAATCTGAAGCATGAAAAGGTGAACTCAGGGGCATTTGAGAATTTTGTTCAGCTCTGGGTAGGTATCTGTGAACTTCATCTTACTGATCCCGATGACTTCTTCATTGATTTGATCAATGATTAGATCCAGCCCTGTGATCTCAGGGTTGACAGTATTATCGCCATGGAACACTTATTCTTGAAGAACTGCCTAAAGAGTCCTTTTCTACAACATTCTAGAGAATAACACATTTTATCTGTCCATAAAATTATAGGCCACTAAATGAGAGAGACTTGTGCACAGTGCGGTCCTTCGCGCCGCACCAGACTGGATAATCAGCCATCGCCCCATTTAGCCAAGGTTCTTGAAAATGGTCCTCTCTAAACCTTTTCATCACTTCCTCCACCAGTGTTTTTTTAATTAGCATACACCCGATATATATATATTTGTTTTATAATATACATATGCTATGTCTATTACATATATACAATACATTATGTATACCACTGGAATAATGTACCAAATATGTTATGTACATTATAAAAGAAGAAAAAAGAAGCAAAATGGTGGCATTAATAATAAATATAAATGTATGTGGGACGTAAATAGAAGTTGCAATAGTTTCTTCCTCCATCCCAGTGAAGCATCTTGCTCACACCCTGTAGTATAAGCACACCACTTTGGAGATTCCTCTAACGGCCTGAAGAGAAGGAGTGAAGAGCTGTAAATCATGGCTACAAATGCTTCCATTTGGTTTCAATTTCTAAAAAAGCTTGATTTAGATAGAGTTCATCCATCTTAGTTGCTCAAAACTTCTGAGGGCAAAAGAAGGAAATAAAGAAATTTCTATTTAGATCTTAAAAGTGGAAGAGGGAGCTTTACAGAGGAGAAAAATACGCAATCAATACTGAATAAAACTCCAGCTTCAGTGGTTTATCAGAGTGGCAGTCAATATGGCATACCGAGCAGAAGCGGGAAACCACCCCCCCAAATATATACTCAAGCCAGATAAACTACAATAAAAATAATTCACAGCCAAGCTTAAAAATCAAGAAAGGAGACATTGTAGGGGTCAGAAGTGAGAAGCTGAGTTGAGGGCAGAAAATGGAGCCTCGGGACCAGATATCTGCCTTAGGCATTGAGGGTTTACAGCAAGTCAGGAATAGTGATCAAGGGCACAGGACCCAGGGTGGGCCAAGGAGCTGGAACCTGAGAGCTGAGAACCATCCATTCCAGCCATGAAAAGGGCTTGGAAGCTCTACCTACTCACCCTAGAAAGTGAAGCAAAAGCTGGATGCCCACCCTGAGCCATGAGGGGCAAGAGAGCCCCCCATGAGAAGTTAAAATACCAAGCTGTATCGGGAGGTAGGGGTCCAAATTCACACTGCCAACATGAGGGGGACGCTCAGCCGGGAAACTAACAGAAACAATGACAACCACAACAACACACAGAAAATCTGAAATTGGAAACCCTGGCTGAGACAGACATAAGACCCCCACCAGAGACCCAACCAGGCCTACGCGGTTACAGGATGAGAGCTCTTCAAAGCTGTTTTTAGAAAGAACTGCATGTGATCAAGCCAAGAGGGAGACGGTACACCGAGGCACAGCAGAAGGCCTCAAGGGGGCGGGGGGGCATGGGGGAAGCTGCAATCAGATGGCAGCGAGCCCTAAAGCCAGAGAGCAAAAGCAAGTGCATGAGAAAGCGTGGTGCCCATAGCAGGCAGGTGAGGGGATGGAGTTCCTGGGGTCTTGGCTGACATTTGCAACCACTTAGCTCAGCTAGGGAGTGCGCCACCTTAACGAGGCTCACGTCATGGGTCTGAGCCCTGTGTGCGCCCTGAGCTCTGCTCTTGTCCATGGCCCTGGACTGAACTCCTAACTTTATCCAGCTGTTTTGCAGATGTATGTCATTGGTCACAAAAGGGATCAAGGGGCAGTGCAGTTGGAAGTATACACAATAAACAAAGCTACTGACAATCATGGGAAAGAAGTGAAAACAGTTGGTCAACCCTGGAAATAATCCCTCACCTAGAAGAGAAACAACTCAAAGTATATGCCTCACAAAAAGCATGCCAGGAACCCCATCTTTAGATACAAAGAACAACGTGTATGCAGGTATGGGAAGGAGAAAAACAATTTCATTTTGAGGTGTTGTTCTGAGCTAGTAGAGAATGTCCAGACTAATGTAGAAGACATTAGGGGTCGTAAGGAAACTGTAGGATACGTGATGCAGTCCCATTCTATAGCCCCTCTTGATTCCTCAAGTTCTAATATCATATTAAGTGGTTCTGCTCCAAATTTTTTATTGGAAGGGTTGGCTTACCTTGGAAGTCAGTCATCTATATAAAGTGGTTTTTAACTAAACACAGCACCAAAACACATTATAGAACAAATATGCATTATAAGTAATCATGATAAATGCGTGGAAATATTTGGTTAACCTTGGAAATAACCATTTGTCTACTTGCCTGGAATAAGTAACATTTTAATCTGGGTGAGTAAAATACAGGGATTATGGTGGGGTATAAGAAGGTTGAATTACAAGGATGGAAATGATTGTAATTATTTCATGGTTTTCTTTCAGGGGTTGCCTTAGAAAAGAAGGATGCATGTGGGAGAAAATGTTCAGTTGTGTTTCACTATGCTCTTAGGTGCTGGTGGGAGATAAACAACCCAAGAATTACAAAACAAACTGAAGTGTTCACATTTTAGCCCCTTAGGGAAGGGGTACTGTGCTAAGGACTAATGCCTCCTGGAAGTAAGGAAAGGGGTTACAAAACCCAGGATGTCAATGACCTTGATCTTAACCTGCTCCGAGACACTTACAGCTTCCAGGGAATGGTAGGCCCCATAGTTGAAGCTATTATTGCTCCGCTCTTGTCCTTCATTGTGTTGCATTTCTTCATCTTCATTATCTAAAAGGGCCTAAAACAGACACGGCAACGCTGTGATGTGACCCACTGGAGATGGAGGTTCATGTCGTTTCTGCCATATTTTGGCATGAGCTGGCCAAGATGGCGGCACCCTTGGCACACAAACGTCAAGGTGTGAAAGGTGGTCAGATTTCTTCCACATATCTATAAAAGCTTATTTCTTGGCACCCAACATACATCACCCCATTCAAAACCCACTTACTCCCCAAAAGCAACATATGTGCTATTTGGTTATTCTACACTATGAATTCTCTAGACATCAGCCCGCATCTGGTATCCAGTGTCTCTGAAATACACAGCTTGGGAAACCATTCAGAAACAAAGAAATTCTTATAACCACTCATACTTTGAAGGCTCCTGGCAGATGTCCGTGACATGTGAGGATGATTAATAAGCTCACAGCTGCTCATGCCATCAGGAAACTCCCGGGCCAAATCACCAATTAGTCCATAACCCACCTCGGTGAGGGAGAGAACATGAGCCAGACACTGTCCTGCTGTTCGGATACAGGTCGTGAGGCTTGCGTCTGGCTTGGGTGGTGATGTTCCCTCTGCTGAGAACTACTGGTGACATTCCCTCTTTCTCAAAAGATGCCTTTTATGACTGGTCTCCAACACCCCCAGGCTCCCCCCCGCCCACATACACACACTTTTCTTCCCTCTTGACTTCAAATACAACAAGGGAGAGAAGCTTCATACTTGTGGGTCATCTATGACAGACCAAGTACCACTGGGCATTTCACATACACTTAATACATTTAATCTTCTCGATAAATTGTATGAAGTAGGCATTGCTGTTACCATTTTACTGATGAAGAAACAGAGGCTCAAGACGTTAATAGCTTGTCCAAAGTCACACAGCTGATAGTTAGCAAAATCAGGATTTGGATACAGATCTGTCCAGTTCCCTAACCTATGTATGCCCTTTCTACTACAACATGTTCCCACTAACAAGTCACTGCATTTTACTTCCATGGACCTCAATGAGTTCATCTATAAAATGGAGAAGGATAAGACCATGACTTGCACATGTCTTAGGTCCACTCGGGGTGCTTTGTCCTATGCAAGACCAGTTAGGGACCTCGGCCTACCCACCTGCAGGTCTTCAATTGTCACTGAGTACTCTAAACCCCGGGACTTCAAGAAGGATTTCACTAGCTGCAGACTGACAGATGGGACCAGGACATCCATGGGATGACCGAAGGTGGAGGGAGATTTCCAGACGTTGAGCTGAAGAGAATGGAAATAAAACCAGATTAAAGGACAGTTCAGGTAAAAGGCACAATGAGCTCATTCTTCTAGAACAACTGCCAAAAGCAAGGGTGATCCCTGAGGAGCTGGGTTCTGCCCAAGGGTAAACTTTGCCCATTTCATAGCTGTGTCTGGTCAGGCCTACCCAGAAGGCAATACCTGGCAAAATCCAAGAAGTAGTAAGTCAATGGCAGATAGAAAGATGGAGCCCACCATTGAGGCCGCCCAGCTCCCAGGACAGCAGTGCTGTGATCTACAGCGCTTCTCCCCATCAACCCTCGCAATCGTGTGAGGGCCCGTTGACTAATACAGGACTATACTAACAAAAACTCTCCAGGAGTAACAACGTCAGTGGTGCAAGAGTCTCCTCTCACCAAAGTCAGAGATACCCAAGAGGACTGAGAACTAGGTACCTTAAGGTTGTCTGAATTCACTAGCTGACTTAGTTTGCTGATCTCGTCTCCATTTCTGACGTTAATCCTAAAAACTTGGTCCCTGGAGGGGAAAAAAAAAAAAAAGCAAAAGATAATGGTGAGCTTTCAGCTGGCAAATAAACCCCAAGCCTATGTCCCAGACATAACTGGGACGAATGAGAGGAAATGGTCTAGTCTTTGGTTATAATGTATAGCCATTAAAAATAAGACTACGTGGCAAATATGAAAAAGTGCTTATAGTATAACTTGAAGGGAAATATTAAGTGAAAGAGCAGGACACAAAATTGTATGTATGCCATGATTACAAGTATGGAAAAAGCAGATGCATTGGAAGAAAAACAGACAACGGAAATATAGCAAATGCTGACAGTGCTTATGTCCGGGTCGTGGGATTATGGATGACTGACTTTTTTTACCCTTGTATCTGTTTTCTGTAATGTGGTCATATTACTTTATAATGAAAAACATATATATTTTGCAGAAAGGAATGTTCCTGAGTTACACGCAAAGCTAACTCAAGACATAAAGAAGTACTTCTTCACTGTCAGGGGCGAGGACTGAAACTCTGGCTGAAGGTCCACGCTGGAAAGAGCTGGAAAAGAGAAAAGACCTTCCATCCTCGGAGGGTTAGCTATTTGCTGGGTGGTCTCTCAATCCTGTCCAGCTCCAGAACTCCATACAAATGCGAAGTACAATACGGGCTAGGGTGCTGGGGCTGACTTGGGATTCAGTCCTCCCAAGGGGGCCCTGAGAAGGGCCCAGAAGGGAGCCGGCCAGTCCCGAGCCCCCCTTTGTTGTTTGTCCTGAACTTGCTCCATCTACACCATTTAGCTTCCGCAGCAGCGGCAGGGGCCGAGGCCCCTGAAGTCCTGTGTGTGGGTGGGAGAAGGCCGAGCCTGAAAAGCTGCCTTTGTGCTCTCAGCCGGCTCAGGGAGCCAGGGGAGCCATTAGGCCGTTGCTAGGTGACGGCCCGAATGAATCCGCACTCGACGCTGTCACATGCGTCATCCCTTTACACGAATGAATGCGGGAAGAGCTGCTGGAGAGGGCTGTGGGCTGAAGGACCTGTTGACAGGGAAAATGGTTCTGTCACAGGGAGCTGAATGTGCAGCCTCACGTGGCAGATCCGCATCTTCTCATCAGAAAACCGGCTCAATCCAGATGGGACTCTCAGGGTTTCACTTTGTTCCAGGAGGTTCTGGAGAATCTCCAGGGGGTCTAGTCCAGCCCCAAAGAGGCAAGGGCCACCGCAGAGTTGCTGCCACTGCGGGTGGCAGGTCTGGAGGAAATGCCAGAGCCAAAGGGCTCACTTTCTCCCAGCTCAACCAGTCTCCACAGGGTCCTTGGAGGTGGGCCGCCAAGCACAACCCCTGGCAGCTGCTGAGGCCTGGCAGGTCTCAGTCTGAACCCAACAGGCTGGCTAGGAGTTGAACCACAGCCCTGGGAAGATGGGGAGTCAAACCACCATTTCCTCGACACAGGCAAGCAGCCTCCCAAAAAAGGAACAGGTTTAAAACAGAAGGGAAATCCTTACTTCTGGCTAAGTACCAGGGCCCATCTGCCGAAGTTACGCTCTGTCACAACCCACCCCCAACACTCCAGAAAAAGAGGAGTCTTTAAAATGAGTGTTCTAGAAAGCTCCTGTGCACTGACATCTCTATCGGCAAAATGAGGCATCTGTAAAATACAGCACTGACTAGAACAACGAGAAGGAAGGAGGGGAGGGAGAAGGAACAGGAAGAAAAGAGGAATCTAAGAATAAGGGGCTCTCAAGAGTATGAAGATAATGTTACACAGGCACCCAGAGCATGCAGTTTATTTTTCCTGGAGTGGTGACTTCACAGCAGAACTTCCATACTCCTGGGCACAGTCCATGACAGTGGATCTATCTGGCCCTGAGCATGAGCAAATCCACAGCACATTTCATCAGGCCCTATCAGCCAAGCTACAGAGGACAAAGACACAACTGGAGTACAGAGAGGCAGAGTGGAAGGGCTGGTGCAGAGTGGAGCCCTTCCCCATCTGTTTCTCCTCCACCTCTCCCTCCTCCACCCTCTCAGCTCCAACCTTATTGAAATCCCAAATTCACCATGTCTTTTGCCCTTCCATGCCTGTGCACATGCTGTTCCCTCTGCCCAGATGGCCCAGCCCTTTTCCTTATCTGCCTGGCAACCTCATGCCCAGGCTTTAGAACCAACTGTCATCACCCATGGGGTTCTCCCTAACCCGGAGGCAACATTAGGGACAGCCTTCAGAGGGCACTAAAAGGGGGGCGGGGGGTGGTTGGCAGATCTAACACCATTCTCATGAGCATAAGTCCATCAAAACACAGAAGCAGAGAGAACGTTAAGTAGGTGTTGGTGAAGGGCAGCCATTTTCTTGCCCTAATCATCCTTGTCTCTATTTGAAAAATGCTCTTTCCCAGTCCTGAGAGTGCAGAGAGCTGAACACAACCTATCTCTGCCGTCTGGAAATCCATGCAAAGATCTCAAACTCTCTGCAAATGAAGGTCGGTCTAGTAGAGGGCATATATTGGGATTTGCAAGTTGCCATGTCTACCCCTGCTAGTCCACCCAGGTGTTCTTGGTGCTCCTGGCGCCCTCCTCTCATTCACCCTCACACTCATCCCACATTCTTTTTTTTTTTTTTTAAAGATTTTATTTACTTTGGGCGCCTGGGTGGCTCAGTTGGTTAAGCAACTGCCTTCGGCTCAGGTCATGATCCTGGAGTCCCGGGATCAAGTCCCACATCGGGCTCCCTGCTCGGCAGGGGGTCTGCTTCTCCCTCTGCCCTCTTCCCTCTCGTGCTCTCTGTTTCTCATTCTCTCTCTCTCAAATAAATAAATAAAATCTTAAAAAAAAAAAAGATTTTATTTACTTTTTTGACAGAGAGAGACACAGCAAGAGAGGGAACACAAGCAGGGGGAATGGGAGAGAGAGAGCAGGGAGCTGAGCAGGGAGCCCGATGCGGGGCTCGATCCCAGAACCCTGGGATCATGACCTGAGCCGAAGGCAGATGCTTAACGACCGAGCCACCCAGGCGCCCCTCATCCCACGTTCTGACAGTCAATAGCCCCCCTGGTGCTGAGCTTCTATCCCTCCCTCGTTTCCATGCAGGCAAGCCAAGGGGCCTGTTCTTTGTGCCTCTCTTGCCCATATCCCCGGCCAGGCTTAGCAGCCACCACAAGAGTTGGTTTCACGGAACTCTTAAATGCCTGCCAACTACTGCTGATGCTCCAACCGGTTCTGCAACTACGTTCCTGTTCTCTGCCTGCCCTGTACCTCTAGGCATCCTGGCCACCGGCCCATCCTTAAGATGACCAAAGGGCAGGACAGAAGACACCAGCAGAGCGAGACACTGGACACTTGGTGGGGGGGAGGGCAGTAGGGCATTAGGTGGAAGGAACAAAAGCTGGGGGGTGAGAGTGGGGGAGAAAACCCATCATCTCCATCTCCATTGGTACTGTCCCCCCTCCTAGCCAACCTGTGCTCTGGCTTCCCACCACTTGAAAGCTCAGAGAGGCCAGCTTCCCCTTGCTAGAAACGTTCACTGAGCTGGGTGTGTGGGACATGTCTATGAGCCCCTGGAAGGATCCCACCACCTTTGCTGGGTTCCCTACTATAGGGGGAGAACAGATTTTGGGGTGAGGATGACACCATCGGTTAAAACCACCTGCAATTAGCTCAGACACGCAGCCCTTTCTGTGTAAGCTCCCATGGTGGGCACTCCAGCGCCAGGCCCAGCTGTCTCAACTCAGGTGTCCGCTACATTGTAAGCGAAGTCTGCATCCTGAGAAATAAAGATTTTTCCAGCCATGTGAATAGCTGCAGTGAGAGCCTGACAGCTCCATGCATCAGCCCACACGGCAGCAAGCGTAGTTATTACACACCTACTGCTGAGCTGCCTGTGGAAAAATCTCCTTCTCTGGCCACCTGCTATGCCTAACCCCTCTGAGCTATTTGACAGCAGACACCAGGTGTGAAAAGAAGTCATCACCATAAAAATTACTCAATCTCATATAAGTAATTACCTCAATAAACAGCCCCCAAGTCCCTTTAGCCAGCTAGCAAATTAGAGAGTAAGCTAACAGATACAGATATATCTGTGAGATAGAGGATTCTATCTGGAGATTAACTTGTGTTACAGCAAAAGGGTATGGGTTTTGCCTTCAGAGTTCCAGCTCCCCTGCTTACCAGCTGAGTGGCATTGGGCAGGTTCCCTAACCTTTCTAAGGCTGAGTTTTTTCATGTTCAAATTGAGGAAAATAACACCCCTGCCCGGCAGAGTTGTTGCGTGATCCAAAAGATAATGCACATGAAAGCTCTTTGCAAATGGCAAAGCATTAGGCAGTAATGAGTTATTAGAATTCCATCTTCTAGCAGGGGACCATGGCATCCTTTCATCTCTCCCACCTCCCAAATGGCCTCTCCTCCGCAAACCGCAAAGCATTCTGCATGGAGCGTGTTGAGCATGTGCGTGCACACACACGCACGCACACGCAGTGCACAGGTGTGCCCTTACATGCCAAGTCTCACCACTGGGGCTAGGCAAGAGCTAGTGAATCTCCATGTCCCAGGCGCTGATGAGAAAGCCCCGGCTCTACAAAGCCTTCCTCGCTAACAGAGAGGTGAAACCAAAGAGCCTAAGACCCCGGTTTTCCCCTAAGCATGGCAGAAATTAGAAACAATTTCTGGGAGTTCTTGGTACTTCATAATAGAGAAGTAAGAAAGTAGAAGAGGACTGAACCTGACTTTAGAAATAAGAACTGGGAAGGAAAAGAACTGGCAGGAGATTAGGGAGCCAGGGAGGGACTGTAGAGGCCACCTCGTCTTGATTGCACAGATAGGATTAAGCCTAAGAGAGAAGGAGCTTGCCCAGGATGACACAGGGCAGAATTGGGATACGAGCTCGTGTCTTCTTTCCCAATGCCAACTCCACTTGAGATATAATCAGCCATTCATTTTCAAATCCATTTGGTTCCCATATCACTGAACCAACCAAGTAATAATAATAAGTCCAAAAGGAACTTACCCAGGGCGCCTGGGTGGCTCAGTTGGTTAAGCGACTGCCTTCAGCTCAGGTCATGATCCTGGAATCCCAGGATCGAGTCCCACATCAGGCTCCCTGCTCAACAGGGAGTCTGCTTCTCCCTCTGATCCTCCCCCCTCTCATGCTCTCTCTCTGTCTCATTCTCTCTCTCAAATAAATAAATAAAATCTTTAAAAAAGAAAAAAAGGAACTTACCCAAAAAACTTTTCTCGGCCACAGATGCTGAGCCCAATAAGGGCCCCAAAGAACAGTATCCACTTCATGTCCCAAGGGTGTCAGTCATGGAGTGGCTGAGTCAAGTTGTATTTATAAGAAGTGTGAGGCAGACTCATGTCCTCAAAAATGCTAATGTGATTCCCAAGCACCCTTGCAACTGTGATGTATATCAAGCGGGCTCCTACCGATGAATCTTACATTCCTTTTGGGTGATAAAGGCCTCTTGATTTACAAGATCAGGAACTTGCTCCTCAGACTGGAAGTCTGTGCCAAAGGTGCCATATTGCTCATTGCTTGGTATTTAAATAGTGTTTTTTCAGTAAATAGGGAAGTCCCACAGTGCTGGAAAGAATTTACTGAGAGGCCGGGGCGCCTGGGTGGCTCAGTTGGTTAGGCGACTGCCTTCGGCTCAGGTCATGATCCTGGAGTCCCGGGATCGAGTCCCACATCGGGCTCCCTGCTCGGCGGGGAGTCTGCTTCTCCCTCTGACCCTCCTCCCTCTCATGCTCTCTGTCTCTCATTCTCTCTCTCAAATAAATAAATAAAAATAAAATCTTTAAAAAAAAAAAAAAGAATTTACTGAGAGGCCAAATTGTAAACCTGAAATGGAGTTACCTCTAGAGTTAAAAAAAAAAAAAGTGAAGACTATCAAAGAAACCCCAAGCCAACTCCAAGACCACACACTTGATAAGCCCTGTCGGAGAATTTCACCAGAGCAGGTCATGATGATGAGAGTTTGTGACCTCTGATATGAATCTGACACCTAACTCTTATGACTCCACTAAAAAAGTAGAAATACATGAGGTCAATGGGAAAGGAAGAAGTGTTAGTCTGGATGAAATATCAGTTTTCCTTGGGGTCTGAGTAAAGGTAAAGCTTAATGGTATTATTAATAATGAGACTTTTTTACATTTGCTAGACTCTGAGTCTGGTGTCCTTTCCACCAAATCACATCAGAATAAATGAAAGGCACTCAAGATCTCCATGACTCCTTAGGGACTCTGAGGCCTTCAAGTCTGTCCTGGGAGCTCCAAATCCTCAAATTCAGAGCCCCAAACCCAAAGCCTCCCCCATCCCACTGTCCCCATAGTCTACATCATTCTTTCTGCTCTTGCTCAAGGGGGGGTGGATACAACCAATGGTCATTTTTGGGGGTGTTAAAGAAAAATTATTCTGAGACTTGTTAAAACTGTAAGGAAGACTTTATTCAAGATTATTACAATAGGGCTCACACAACAGAAGAGAGTAATGGTGTTCAACTCCAAGTACAGTAAAGAGAGCAGAGTGAAGGGGGTCAGTAGATGGAATACTGCTAAGAGGAAACATCAAGGGTAGGGGTCTTCTTGTTTAACTGGACTCACAGGTTCTTGCCAAAGGCAGACCAAGGACTTAGTCATCAAAGTTGGAGGATGAGGAATTGAATCAGATATCAAGGACTAGGGGATGATTTAGCAGGATTCTTTGCTAAGACTGACTTAGACAGGGCCCAAGGACAAGGCCTAGTCAAAAAGAGGGCCCAGAGAAGCTGAAGTAAGTTTGGGTCAAGGAGAGTCTTTGTCAGGAATTATGGAACTGGGGGCTTTATCAGGACTCTTTCATCCTTCGAGCACTGAAACGGAACTCCTACACACACCCTGGTCCATAACAATGGTTGGGCTCCGAGACAGATTTCAGCTTTGAAATTAGTAACAGAGAAGCTGGGAGCTGAATCTGCAAGAAATGTGAACTAAAGAATCAAGGACCCAGAATTCACTTCCCACCTTCTTCTCCCAGAGAAAACCATCAAAAGGAAGAAAATCTCAATCCCTAATGGAAGTGAATGTCTAAAAAAAATTATATAGAATCTGAGACCCAGGTTTGATGGGTATCATTGGTTTGGGTTCCCACTTGTTTTTATAATGCAGCATACTAGAAATGGGAAAAAGCCAAAGGCAACAATGGGACCAGAAGATATGTAAGTACCTAGGATAATGTGTGACACCATGTAGTTGTTTAATTAGTATTTATTGAACAAAGAAACTCGAAAGTCCCTTGCTAGCTCCAAAATGCTGCTCTATTAAGGTGAAGGGGCTGACACATGCCACAACATGGATGAACCTTGAGGACATTAGGCTAAGTAAAACAAGCCAGTCACAAAAGGACAAATACTATATGATTCCATTTATATGAGGTACCTGGAATAGGCAAATTCATAGAGACTGAAAGTAGAATAGAGGTTTCTGGGGGCAGGGCGGGCGGGAGAATGGGGAGTTAACGCTGAACGGGTACAGAGTTTCAGTCTGGGATAATGAAAAATTTCCAGAGATGAATGATGGTAATGATTGCACAACCTTGTGAATGTACTTAATGCCACTGAATTGCACACTTAAAAATGGTGAAAATGGTCAATCTTATGATATGTATATTTTACACAATTTTTAAAAAATTTTTAAACGATGTTGGGAGTCTTTTTGCTCAGGATGGGTTTTGTTTGTTTGTTTTTAAAGATGAAGGGGTACAGCTCAGTAGCTTGTTATGTTTTAGGGCAACACAAATCAAAGAAATAGTGCTCCAAGATCAGGATTAGAAAAAGGAATCATCACAACCCAACTTTGGTTCAAATCAAAGAGCTTTTAATGGTGTCTATTCCCCAAAGCCCTAATAGGGATGGTCTCGCACATGCTCTATGATTGTCTTCAAGCCAAGCCAGGTCTCTTCAGCTGTGGGCAAGATCTGACTGGCCGGAAGGAGGAAGCCATATCGACCGGTGTCCCTCAGTTCAAAGGCAAATGAGTATTTGATGCCATTGTCATATGACCAGTCAATGCTTCCTCCACTGGCTTGGTCTGAAGGGCAAATGAGAAAAAAGTCTGGTTATGCTACTCCCTCTGGCCTCTCCAGATATATAACCTCTATGTTAGGTTTCACCAATACCAAAGATAAGTCAGGCCCCTCTGCATGGTCCTTGAGAGCAGGGATAGCTTCATAGGGGGTCATGCTTATGAAAAAATACAAGATTAATTTGAAAAGCAAAAGGTGTTATTCAAAAGGACGCTATACTTAGCCTTCCTTTGGTGTTTTTAGGAGCCTCTGGCTTCACCCACCCATTGGAATCCTACCTGCTCTCCTAATTGGCATCTTCTCCACCTTAAGGAGGCCACACCACTTCCTTCTTTAGAGGAGTGCTAGAAGTAGATATTATTTTCTCTTGTGGGAGAAGAGGGATTACAAATAGAGTAAGAGATTTGGGCTCTGCCCTCTGGGAACTTTCAGTATAAGGGTGGAGTAGGTTTTATTCTGATATCAAATAATATGCCCAGGACTTACACACGATGGGTTATACCAATAAAGTAATGTGCACCTGTGTAACGTGTGGCCGCTGACCTGACAGATGATGAAGGAAGGTGGCATTAACCTACAAAGACTTATGACAATCATGATTCAGGAGAGCTGAGCAATGGACGGGCTCTGAGGCCCCTCCCAGGGAAGTTGGGTAGAGGTCAAATGGAAAGGTTGGGGGCAGAGATGGAGGAAATTACCTAGTCCCTAAGAATGGGACTGGATGGAGGGGAAGACCAGGGTGTTGTACCATGAAGAAGTAGGATTAGTGGTTAATATTATAAATTAACACTATAAATGCCTGTGACTTGTGTCTTTGCCTTCACCCGAATGGTTGCTGACTTGAACTGAATCTACCTTCCAAAATTACTAACTTACGCTACCTGACTACAGCCTATCCCACTAAGAGGTCCATGGTGGACAGAACACTGGCTTCAGATTGAATCCTGATTCTGCAAATCATTAGCTGGGTCACCTAAGGCACTTACCTCTCTGGATCCCAAAGGTTTCATCTGTCAAACAGGAATAATACTATAGTACTTATTTCACAGGGAGAATTAAATGGGAGAACATTATGTGTATGATTCCAACACTTGTTGAGCACTTACTAAATATGTTAGGTACTATGCTAAATCGGTTGATTTAATCCTCACATCGGTCCCAAGACAGATGCTAGTATTATTCCCATTTTACAGATAAGGAAACTGAGGCTCCAAGAAATTAAGGGAAGGAGCTGGGATAAAGTATGTAGGATAAGCATTCAATAAATTTCAGTTGTGATTATAACCACCATTATCAATAAACGACTAGGCTCCTATCAAAAAAAGCCAGACCACGTGAAAGATAAGAGGTACCTGGAGGGGAGTAATTCACCAGGAAACTAACAAGCAACATTTATATAGTGCCTTACAGTTTGCAAACACTTTTATTCTACATCCTGTCTTTTGAGCCTCTCAACAACCCATTTCACAGATTAAAAAAAAACCAAGGGAGGATGAGTGACCCACCAAGATTACTCGGTTCCAAAGTGGCAGAATTATAACTCAAACCCAGGCCTCTATCCCCAAGGTCTGGGATTTTCACCCTCTACCTCTCTGAGAAAGAATTCAAGTGACAACTTCGCCTATTGTAGTGCAGCTCCTCAGAGCCTTTTCCAGGTGAGAAACTACCCAGGAAATGTCTCGCCTACCACAGGAGTCCAGCCACCTCTTGGGTGGAGTGAAGCAGGTGTTCAGCCCAGAGCTACATACCAATCTAGGACAGGAGGCAAAAAGTACTTAATTGGGACCTGTTCTTAGAGGCAGTGCTTGCCCATGCTGGCATGAGGCCAGGATCAAGGATAACAGAGTCAGCTCTGGGCAAAATGCAGCCCAAACTTACTTGACCATTAATGGTCAGGTTCCAAAAGATCAGACAGCAAACCCTACACATGTCTGATACTTGCTTATTAGAAATATCTGTAAACTTACCAAGAGAAATACACTAAACCTGAGCCTTCCAAGGTGTACCTTTCACTTTCAGATAAGAAAGTAAAAAACTAGATTCCTTGTAATATGATGGTTGAGACCCCATGTGGAGAGCACAGGATGCCATTCTGCTGACATTCTCAACTCCAGCCTCCACTCAGAGGCCACCCAACACAGAAAGCATGCAACCCGCGGCCTTAAGTGGCCATCCTGGCCTTCCTCCCCAGCGCCAACAATCCCAGGGCCCTCCTCCCTGGGGGTTCCTCTGCCAAAGGGGAGGACAATCCCCCATGGAACGTGGTTTAAAAGGTCGGGGCAACTGTAAGCAGATCAGTCTTCCAGAGAAGAGCCTAAAAAATATGTAACAAGAGCTCCAAATCTGTTCGTTCTGTTTGACTTGGTAATCTTGCATTGGGAATATACGCCAAAAGGATCGTCTAAAAGAAAAAGAAGTCTGGGGGTGCCTGGGTGGCTCAGTCGTTAAGCATCTGCCTTCGGCTCAGGTCATGATCCCAGGGTCCTGGGATCGAGCCCCGCATCGCACTCCCTGCTCCTTGGGAAGCCTCTTCTCCCTCTCCCACTCCCCCTGCTAGTGTTCCCTCTCTCGCTGTGTCTCTCTCTGTCAGATAAATAAATAAAATCTTTAAAAAAAAAAAAGAAAGAAAGAAAAAGAAGTCTGTACCAACATGTTTGTACCAACATGTAGTCGCACCATCCAGCAAACAATACAAAGGCCCAATAACCAGGGTATAGCAATCTACTGGAATAACAAACACCTAGAGTGGAAATGCTAGAACCGTGCAGGAAATAACAAAATAATATTAACTGAAAAAGGCTGGACCCAAAATAGAACACAGACACTGATTACAACTAGATAATTATATTTGTGTTCATCGACAAAATTATGAATGAAATTGAAACATAAAATGCGATGATTATTGGATTTCTTTTTTTTTTTTTTAAAGATTTTATTTATTTATTCATGAGAGACAGAGAGAGAGAGAGAGGCAGAGGGAGAAGCAGGCTCCCAAGGAACAGGGAGCCCGATGTGGGACTCGATCCCAGGACCCTGGGATCATGACCTGAGCCGAAGGCAGACGCTTAACCATCTGAGCCACCCAGGCGCCCTGGATTTCTTTTTTCTATAAAGTCTTTTAAATGCCTCATAATAGCAAAAAAAAAAAAGAAAGAAAGAAAAGAAAATGAAAGAAAAGAAAAACCATAATCGGGGGGTGGAGAAACTTTCACGATCAGTTTTTGGATTTCCATCAATTGTCCTAGATATGCTAAGTGAACTCTTGCTCCTTTGCTCTCCAAGACTACCATTAAGAAAAGTGTGGCTAGGGCGCCTGGGTGGCTCAGATGGTTAAGCGCCTGCCTTCGGCTCAGGTCATGATCCCAGGGTCCTGGGATCGAGTCCCGCATGGGGCTCTCTGCTTCTTGGGAGCCTGCTTCTCCCTCTGCCTCTCTCTCTCTCTCTCTCTTTGTCATGAATAAATAAATAAAATCTTTAAAAAAAAAAAAAAAGAAAAAGAAAAGTGTGACTAGGGGCGCCTGGGTGGCTCAGTCGTTAAGCGTCTGCCTTCGGCTCAGGTCATGATCCCAGGGTCCTGGGATCGAGCCCCACATTGCGCTCCCTGCTCGGCGGGAAGCCTCTTCTCCCTCTCCCACTCTCCCTGCTAGTGTTCCCTCTCTTGCTGTCTCTGTCAAATAAATAAAATCTAAGAAAAGGAAAGAAAAGAAAAGCTTGACTAACAAGCGTGCCTTCCCTTAGATTCCCAGCACCACCCTCGTACATGTAGCTGGGCTGGCACCTGTCTGCAGGCTTGCTCCTCTGAGTCGAGCCTGATCTACCCACCTCTGCTTGACTCCTTCTTGTTCCTCTTCTCCCCTACTCTGAAGTATCACTGCCTTGCTCATTTCTTCCCTCTCCTGGATCTTCCCCCTCTCCCTCCCTATTGGTCCTTTTCCCACAGCCAATAAATAAGTCTCTCATCTCAGAAAAGAAACCCTCCATTTCTCTCTCCTTCCCTTCTCATCTGGGCTCCTCCAAAGAGCAGTCCACACACCAGACCTCCGCGCTCCCCCATCCCCTGTGCTCCTCCAGTGACCCTCACCATGCTTCTGAAACCTTCTGGGTACGGTCACCAATAAGCTCGTCATAAAAATCCAGTGGTAAATATTCTGTCCTCGTCATAATTGACCTTCTCATAGCCTTTCATCATTGTTAACCCCTGCCTCCTTTCCGCCGACTGCTCCCCCCCACCAGCTTCTGAAACACAAGCTTCTTGGCCCCTCTGCCCAGCCCCGCTGTGTGGCCCTCCCTCACAAACCCCCTCTGCTGTCTGACAGCTTGCTTCCCTCCTCCATCCAGGGCTCTTCCCGCTCCAGGTGATGTCCTTGCTCTCCTGTTCCAACCATCCTCTCTATGTCAACCACTCTTAAGTCTCTCTCTCCACAGAAGCCCAGAGCCGTGTGGCCCAAAGCCTATGGGACATCCCCACTCGAAAACACTACAGTTATCTCAGCCTCAACTTGCCCAGAGCTGAACTCATTCTCTCTCCAACCCCACCCCATCTTTCACCTTCCTGGAGGTCTCCCTCTATTAATGGCCCCGTTCAATGACCTTTGGTGAGAAACTCTCAACATCTAATGACTGACCAAAGCCTTTTGGTTTTCCTTGCTTCATGTCTTCCTAGGTCCTCCATGGCACTGCTCTAGCGTGGACCACCACTTCCCCCTGAACAAGTCCTACTCTTCCTGTGGGAATTTCCTACTTCCAGCCCATCACACTCCATCCTCCCCATGGTAGCTAGTGTGTTTTATTTAAAACACGGTACCTCAACACACTCACTCCCTGCTGAAAACTCTCCAATGGCTTCTAGAATCCTTTGGGTTAAGACTTAAACTCCTTAACATGGCACCCAAAAACCTGAACCCCCACTCCCCTTGTTCCCACCTTCTTCCAGCGGTTCCAAACCTCCTTGTGGTTCGCAGAGTCCATCATGCAGTTTCTTACTTCTGTGCCTTTGCCCGTGCTGTTAAAGAGCCAGAATGGCCCATTCTTTTCCCCTCCTCTAGCTATTTGGTGAGCAGCCATCAAAATCCTGCCCTCTTCCGTATGTAGCTTTTCCTGATTCTGCCCCTGTTTAATCCTCCCAACTTTCTAACACTTTTGTATCACATCTAGCCTACTACTGCACACAGCATACTGAGGTTCATTTGTCTTCCTGTTTGTCTCCCACATTAAACAGTGAGTTTCCTGTGGGTTCTCTATGTCTGTAGTACTTGGCATAACGATTAGCACATAGTAGAGGTTTAATAAAAGTATGCTGAACAGAGTGAGTGCCTGTAAGAGGTATTTGTTTCCAAAGGGTCCATGGGCATGGGAGTACAGGGAGACTCCTGAACATTCAACTGTGGGCTCTTGAGTTTCTGGGTTTGCCCATAAGCAAGTGGGGAGATTCCTTTGGGGGACTCAGACTCTGCACGGGTGCATTAGGATTTCCCACAGCACTGCAGCTGTTTCTTGTTTCTATCCCAGTCCACCGTGGGAGAGGGGAGTCTCAGAAAGTCTGACAGCAGGCTCCCCAGCTTTATTCCTGACATTAGCAGTATTCCTGATTTACCTCCCCTTTGTCTCCCCAAATTCTACATGCACAAATGGCTGCAACAGAGTCTATCCACTGAAATATCTGGGTCCTTTTAAAGAGTTGCCCCTATTCTGCCCCCACAACCCAGTCCACGGCATTACTCAGGGTGTAAACCCCTCTGAGCCAAGAAAGGAATAATCAATAAAAGTGATGACTTAGGGCCAAGTCTTGACAAAAGCTTATTTTTAGGCAAAGAGATTCCACATAATGAGAGTGAGCTGGAAGGATCAGGACAAGCAGAGAGCAACGCACATAGCTCAAATATTTAGGAAGCTCTTTGTTCCGGATATCACATAGTACCTTGTTGGGGGAAACCGGGCAGGGCTGGGCGCCACACACAAAGACCTAACCATTTCACATCAGGGCACTGAAAGGCTCTGGCCCAAAATCACATGGTGCCCGCTTAGTGGGTCATTTGTAAAAACACATTAGATACTTACAGATGACTGAGCAGATAGGTCCCACTTTGTACTTGGTGCCGTGCAGGCTGGCCAGAGCCTGGGCAGCCTTTTTGGCCACTTCATTCTAGAGTGAGAGAACCAAGGAAAGGTAGATGGATAACACTTGCTTCTTGAAGATCAAATGCCCAAGGGCAGAATGTAGAATCGGGCCGTCTGATTAACTGGACTCTCTGGTTAACTCAGGCTTAAACACAACGCCCTTTCGTTTCAGTCATTTTCACTGAGAAGCAAACACTAGTTCACTTCTGTTGGCTTCGAAAATACAACACACAGACCTTCATTGTTTATTTCATCATCCAGGTGTTTGCAATAAATACACCAGGGTCATTATTTTGCCACCATCCCTCCTTGTTCAGGGGTGTAGGCGGAAATAGGGTGGGAGTAAGGGGCTAAAGAGAATACGTACTGACCCCACGATGTACCCGGGAAGTTGATTTTTTTTTTTTTTTTTTGCTAGATCCCTACATTGGCTTACCTCCTTATGATTGTCTCTTTTTCCAAGAAGTAGAGCTCAGCAAAATATTTTCCATTATTTGAGGGTTCCAATTTTGACTGATTGGGGCTTTACTGTCCTTGCTAGGGATAAATGTAAGGTCTTGAACTTGGGTCCAGGAAAACAACTGTACAATTACCAGATGGGGGAACCTGGCTCGGCAGAATCCTCAGAGAGCCTGGGGGTTTCAGTTGTCAATGAGCCCAACATGAGTCAACGGCACGGTGCTACTGCCAAAAAACTAATGTGACCCTCAACTGTTTAAGCAGAAGTGCACGGTCTGGAGGAGGGCAGCTATGGTCACGCTCTGCTCTGTGCTGGTTAACCCACAAGTTTTATGTTCACTTCTGGGAGCTACCCTTGAAGAACAGAGATGATCCAAAGCATGTTCGGAAAATAGCAAACCAGAATGGTGAGGGAACTTGGGGCCATGTTATGAGTGCTTGAATGAGCTGTGGGTATGGAGTAGGGATACGGAAAAACCTAGCAGAACCAGGTTACTGGTCTTCAAGTGATTAATGGATTTGCTTCTTTTCAAAGACAGCAAGATGATAAACCAGGGCTGGCAGGTAAAAACCATAAGGAGAAGGTTTGGGCTCTCTATGAGGAAGAACTCAAAAAATCAAGTCTGCTCCGACACGGAACAGAATCCCTTGGGAGGCAGGAAACTGTCCAAACACAGGCTGGATGACTATGTGGCAGAGATATGAGCACCCAGTTCGGATAACTTAAGGTCATCTAGGTCTACTAAAAGTACCTTTTAGGTTCTTTTCAATCCTAAGGTTCTTTTTCCCTTGATTTGGCCTTGAGTGGTAATACTCACCAACAAAACCCTGAAAACTGCCCTACAGGGCTAAAATCCAATGGATGAGATGAAAGATACACCCGAATAGGAATAATTTGTTGCATTTCTGCCAGGAGCTGCTGACAATAACATATTTGAAAGTAAATTGACCAAAAGGTCCCATCTCAGGGTTTATCTCTAACATATGGGTCTCAAAAATCAAGCCTAAAAGCCAAATTGGGAGTATCTGCACGTTCTCTTCAGCTGGGGATAGCTCTTGCTCAACTGTAAAGTAGCCCCCTGAGATGTCACCATCTGACTTAAGGCTGCCACCAGTTTGCTCATTCCTGAAACAGGAAAGATGATGGAAGGTAGCAAGTTAGGGAAGGGAGTGTCTAATGCCCAACATCACACACCTGTGCAGCATGATGGCAGGTCACAGAGTGGAAAGCACCAGGAAGCTATGAGGCAAAGAGCTGGGAGACAGTACTGTTTAGCATCCAGCATCTGACTACAAATCTAAGAGCCTCACGTCCAAATTCAAGTGTTTATTTCCTAAGCAGCAGAAAGCGCATCCTGGGAATTTATGGTCAAATTGAGGCTCCTGCTCATCTAGATTAAGGCAACAGTAATTTCATGAATTCTATTTCCCAAGGAAACTTAATTTGGGAAAGTCCACAACCAGTCTTTCAAACCTCTGCCTGTATCACAATCTTCTCAGTGGTTGGACCTATTCATCTTTGTAACCTGTCACTAATACACCCCCATCTCAGTACCCGACTTTATGACTGAAACTTACTTGTCCACACAATAGACCTTTGTGGCTGAGCTGAAATGACATTTTGGAAACTTACCAGTTCATCAAAGTTATCTGACTTGGTACATGTATACCCATAGGGGAACATCAGCAGCTGGGAATAGCTGTGGAGGGTAATGAAGGCCTTGATCCTCCCGTGACTCTTGATGAAGTCCACTATGGATTTCACTTCAACTTCAGAGTTGGCACGGGGTCCATGGTAGGAATCAGAGCAAGGGTTGCTGCTGGCTCCAGGTCCTGATGGGATGCAGAAGAAGCCCAGTAGAAACAGTAAGCTTCAAGGAGATGCTGTGTGGATACATTTACCGTGCATCACTAAGTTCCTCCTCAGGAAGTCAGCAAGACTGTCCCTGTATTAGGTGGAGGTGCTATCTAAGGGCACAGGAGGCCAAACTGAAGTGATTCTGGACGCATCCTCTCTTCTTTAGAAAGATGGTTCCTCTATATGGCAGAAAGAGCTATCAAATTAGATCATCTCCTCTCTGTGGGAGTTGTTGGAAGGAAAGCTAGATTTAACATTATGGATGGAATTCCTGCATTGGGTGGGAGTTGAGCAAGCTCTTTTTCTGGGATTTCTTCCAATTCTTAGCGTCCAAGAGTAGAAGATTCTATGCACTGTACTTCTAAATCACAAAGCCACAAATGCAAGGAACCTCTGACACCCTTTCTGCAGTGAGGAAAGCACAACTGCACTTGACAACAAGGCCACCTTCGGCCTTGATTTTCTCAGCAACTGGAGTTACTCGTGACCACTAAAGTGGTCCACTGTGGCCTGGCCAGGGCTCCGAACGCTAGAGAAACTTCAAGGGGATCAGGAGGGGCTGGGACTCCCCAGGGTCTCTAAATGATATAGACAAAGTATAAATACAACCTGTCACTTTATTGCAAGATTATTTAATAAGAACCATAATATTTCAGGAAAAAAATACCTGACATTGAATTCCTGGGCATTGTTCAGTATTTTGGATCTGATGCTTTGATTTTTTTGTTTTTTCCTACGCTAAAAAAAACCATTATAAAAGCGATGAATGAACTTGCCACTCATCCATATCCTGTCACAATTCCTGAGTGGGTCTTTTCTTGGTTCAATAACTCTCATTAATTCATTTGTCTTACAAATACTTAGTGATTGCCTTCTATGTTCCGGACACTGTACTAGGTGTTAGCGACAGTGCAGTGAAAGGCAGTTTCTAACCTCACTGTGACCAGACCTAGTGAGGAAAAAACAAACAAATTTCAGTTCTGTGATTAGAGAAACATAGGAGTTTTAATTGGTCCCTAAAACCATAAAGGAGCCCCCCAACCAGGCTGCCACTGAACCCCAAAAAATTAGAGCCACAAGTCAACAAAACCCAAGCAGCAAGCCAATATTTTCTCTTTGAATCTGTTTTGAAAATCAATTTCTTAATCCTATTTGTACTTCTTTTTAGTTTTCTTTCTCGAAACATCCAGAGATGATGTAATGCTTCTCCTCTGAATAGATCCTAACCCCCTCTAGTGGTTGGTTCAGGCCTTCCTGAGTGAGGCCTCCCGCCATTTCGCCAAGTCTTGCTCTGAAAACTCAGAAGCGAAGCCGAGCTGGGCTACAGCTTGTGGGAAAACTAAGATGTGAGACAAAATATATTCAATGCTGCTCAGAGATCTGTGACAGCGCTATGCGCCTGTGAAGGGAATTTACTTAAGTGTTTTTCAAATAGGTTTTTAAATGGCTTCAATCCTGAATGGGCTTAGCAGGCTGACAGCACTGCAGAACCCTGCAAAAATAGCTAGTTGGCCAGACAACTTTGGGCCATCCCTGGGGGCAAGTCCCTGTGCTCACCTCCAAAACCTGCGTCCCAATTCCGGTTAGGATCAACACCAACACAGGAGCTTCCTGATACCTTGGACCGGGTCTTCCGCCACATACGATTCTTTAAAATCCGACCGACAGATAAGACAGGAAAAAAAAATGACGGTCACTCGACCTGATGAGAAGGTCCCTTTAGAATCCTGTTCATTTTCCTTGCTCCCTCCTGGGAAGGCCCCTTTGGAATTACACTAATTTCCCTGGCCCACAAAGGTGTCAAACAGTCCTCCTACGGGGTTCTGCGAGGAGCTTCTTGGTCATCTCACCAAAATGAGAAGTAAATAATCCCCCATCTCCTCAAATCAATACCTGGCAAACCATTTTCCATAGGACACCAGTTCCATTCAGTGTTATCAATAATAAAAACTAACAACAACAACAACAACAAAAAGTGGGGAGAGAACAAGAGTTCTGTGATAGAATATTTCAGGAAAATATAGAGCTAAATTCACTAAGGTACTTCAGCACTTCTAAGAGTTTTTTAATGCTTTCGTGTTTTTTTCTGCCGCTCCAGGAGAGGGATACGGTGGGCGGTACTTCCCAAACTTGACTGTGCAGCCCTCTATTCGTAGGATATCTCATGAGGTGAGTACTAGTATTTGTACGAGTTCTTTTTGAACACACGTTGAAAAACACTAGCGTAGTCAGCTCTCTCCAAAAATAAACTTGAAGCTCTGATTCACTTTGAATATATGTGGGGTCACAGTTGCCACAATGGGGTTCTGTAATAAGATTTTAAAGGGGGAAAAAATCTACGTAACTCCTTTTAGTGATATTACAGAGGATTTCTTCTACAGATTGTAAGTAAAATGCTAAATGCATTGTACTGCCTACCCAAATCCTACTGCAATCTAATTGTCAGCAGGTAACATCCGCCTCCTCTTTTCCATCAATCCCACCACAAAAAACGCAGAGAGAACTGGAACAAATCTCCTAGGTGACTCATGGTGAACACTGAGCTCTAATAGCCCAGCCTAACAGCTGAAATGGGCTCTGACCGAGGCAGTGTGTAAAGACATCGTGTGTCAGAATAGGAGGTGATTATAAACTCCACTATATGCCTCAATTCAGGGCCACTACTGAGAAATTACGCATTCCGCTTCTGGTAAACCAAGAACAGAAAGGTTACTTTTGTTTTTTAAGTTCCTACACATCTCTGTAAATTCTTGTTGAAGAAAAAGGTCCAGGCTTACTCTGATTTGAGAGAACACATATCCATCGGGATTTGTGACCGGCAGCAGGAAGATATCCATCGTGTCCAAAATGGAGGTGATGGATGGATCATTTCCATAATCAGAGGCAATCTGAGCAGAGACAACACAGACGTCAATTTCACACTCCCCTTTCACGGGGGAACACAGGATGGAATATTAAGGCAATGTGTTTTTTTTCAGACATGAACTAGATACCACTGCTGGTCTATGAGAGCCTGCCAGGACTACAGCCCAGTCTCCTGCGATGCTCATGTGTTTAATATGCCAGCATCTATACTTTTATTTCCAGTCAGAATAACCTACTTAAGTAAAACTCAGATATCACTTATCCATTCTCTCTCAAAAGTAGAATTCTTTCTATTCATTCCGAGGAAGCATTTTGCAATGGTATATTGTGGCTTATAGGGATCTGTGAACCAAAGACATTTTTTCAGTTTTCCTTCATCATCACACAGACTAGCTTTCCAAAAGTACTCATGACAAACAACAGATTACTTAAATGTGTAGAGACTTTTCTGAAGATACAGAGGATCAGTTAAATTCCATTTGGGGAATTAAATATCTACTTGCGATCAATTGCAGTGGAGTTGAAGTTTCTGCTGGATTAAAATTTATTCATTTCCTGTGCTCAGCCATCCTAAGGCATTATTATTCAACTGTTAAATATCCATTTCATAATACCCTAAAGGTAACTGCATTTTAATTGAAGGGAAAAATGTATCAGTCGGTATACACGTGGTTGCACATGCTTGAATGATCTGATGTGGATTGATTTCCTTTGCTCATGAATTAACATTCTGATTTATAGCGTGCCATTTTTGAATTACTTAAGCAATACCAGACTAGGTCACACACCCAGCCCACTGTCCTGACTCGTAATTCCAATGAACGCGTGGAGGAAAGGTATCGCGACACTGACTTCAAAATCAGATTTGGAACATTTTCAGAAAAACCCAAAAACCCTTAACTACTTTCACTTTGGATCTATGGGGCAAAGTAAACTCTTCTAGCACCTGTTTATATTTTCCATCTGAGCCCCTTTGGTGATTTTATAGATTTCTAGCACATCGTCCCTCAGCCCTCAGGGCCCGAGGCAGCAACGCAATTTTTCTCGAGCCTGTTCTTATGCTGAAATCTGACTCCTGGGGTCCTTACTTAGCACCCTCTCAATCTCTTCTGGCTGTGCCTATTAACAGAGCGCATAGTGGCCGGCAGGCCCTGGGCACAGGGCCAATGTGGTAGCTGGGGCAAAACCGCAATCCCCAAAAAGGCTGAACGGGCCTATTTGCTGCCGGTGCAAAGAAAAGCTCGCTGAGAGCATCAGCCGTGAGGACCACAAAGAGCATTGCGTGATTAGGTGGGGCCTGACCCCAGAAAGTCAAAATAATCGAGGAATTATAGGAAAAATGACCTTATTTGCTGTCCACAGTGCAGTAGCTTGCGTAACCCACTCGCGAGCATGGATCCCGGCGTCCAGCCAGATGGCTGGCTTGTCTCCTCCGGTGCTGAACTGTAAAACAGTGTGGAAATGTGCAGAACACCACTGCTGCAGGCTCCTGTCCCCGATCTTTTCCCCTGGGGCCTGGTCTGTCCCTTGTTCTGTACTTGATGTGATTGAGAGAGAAGGAGGAGGTGTAGACAGAGATGCTGTCGATTAACTCTTATTTCACGTGATTTTTCTGATCCCCTGCTTTTAATAGAAGTTTCAATGCAGGCTAACAAGAGGGCATAGACTTTTTCTCCGGTGATGTCTGTAAAAACTCGTTGCAGATAATGTAATGACATGAAATCATTTGTTGTAAATTTTACAAGACAGGTTACAGAATAGTATGATGCCTTTCTGATTCTCTTAAAAGGCTAGTTCATGTATGTATGTTTATATATGTACACACACAAACATATGAGACAAAGGAAGAGGGGAGGAAGGGAGAAATAGCAAGATGTATTACAACAAAATATTAACAGCTATCACCCCATAGCCGTGGAACTCGGGGATGTTTTTCCTTTTTTGTTTCTCTATTTTCCAATTTTTGAATCATGGTGTTATTTTTGTAATAAAAACGCTGTGATAACCTTTTGAGTCCTTCATGAAAACAGCATGGTAGGCTCTGGAGGTGTTTTCCAGAGTTTAAATTTTATGATCTAAGTGTCTCAGTTTTATTTGGAAGAGTGGCTTTGCCAATTGGATCAGTAAATGGGGAGGAAAAGATTATTTTTGCACCATCAACTTCTATCTCTGCGCTGCATTCTAAACATAGCAGATAAGGTAAATGAGAAATGCAAATCCTTGCTAAAAATTACATTTCAAGGGCTTCGAGAGTTTTAGTTATAAGTGTTTCATGTCTTTTCCTCCAAAGGGCTCAATCGTAGAAAGTGGGGAACTTTCAAAAATCACGTAACATTCTCACCCACGAACTACCCTAGAGAAGAGAAGGCCAGGACAATCCGAGGGGGAGGAGAATCTGGGATTTCCTGGCCCAACGGGAGGAGAAACAGGGAAGAGGGGGAAAAAAATGTTTTTTAAGAAGGTAGTAAATATTAGCAAATGTTCCACGGTGTCATAAAGTAGGCAAACCACTTCTCTCAAGCCTGCTTCGGGAGAAACACTCTGGAGAAAACCATCTGTCCCAATGAGTCCGTTGGTTCTCAGCCATAACATTACCAAGTTTAGTAGGGAGTTGTGACATTATCGCTCTCTCCTTTTTTTTTCCGCCCGCTTTCACAAACTCTTTCTAGGAAACCTGGTAAATAAATTTCACTTTTTCGGGGCAAAGTAAAAAAGCTTGAAACTATCAGCACTAAGACGGTAAGAGGTTACAGGTTGGAGTAAAACCCTAACCTTTTTCAAACTAGCAAACAAATGCCTTGGTTTTCTGGGCATTTGCCTGTGCAGCTCAGTTGCCCTGTCATCCTCCCGCACACGGCAGGGGCGCTTCTGTTTTCAAATGCAGCTCAGGCAAGTACTTGGCGCCTTTTTTTTTTTTTTTTTTTTTTTTTTAATCCCTCCGTTTAAAAGAGAGAGAGAGGGAAAAGAAAAGGGAAACAAAGTATAGAACTCCTACCTTGATTAATTACAGAACACCCCCCCATCCCCCCTGCCTGCTCACCCTGAGGCCCGCACCCCCACGTCCATCTCCCCTCTCGCCCCCGGGGCCCGCACCACCTCCCCCAAAGCCCCCACCTCACGGCGCACCACCACCCCCATTCCTCCCTCACCCTGGGGCCCTCGTCATTTCCTCCATCGCCCCCCTTCGCCCTGGGACCCCCGTCACCTCCTCCATCCGCCCCCCTCGCCCTGGGGCCCGCACCGCCTCCCCCTTCCTCTGCTCCTATTGGCGCGTTCGCCTCTGGTTCCCGGCGAGCGAATCTATCAAGATGAGAGCATTAATTCACTCCTGCAGACCTGCGTCAGCTTGCGCAGGAAAGAGAAAAAGAAAAAGAAAGGGGGGGGGGTCGTGGGGAGGTGGATACTCGAAACCAGCAAGGACCGGTTAGGAGGAGAAAAGGGAAGGGGGAAAAAGAAAAAAAAAAGAGGAACTGCTCTGCAGGCAGAGCCGGGACTGACGGCCCGCCTGGGAGCGGCGAGATTCTAGAAACCGCGGGAGGAAAACCCGCACTGCACCTGTGTACCTTGAGCACGTTCATGGGCCGCTTTTCAAAAGAATGGCCAATATTCACTTTGCTCACTAGAGCCGGGTGCTGAGCAACGATGTTATCCATTTCTTGGGAAATCTGAAATGTGTAAGAATAAGTAGACATTTGCAAATGAACGATGGGATGCAGCCATTAGTGACTTTTCTCCCGCCTCCCTCTCCATTTCCTCCGGGGAACGGAGAGGGCAGCGCGGCCGATGCTGCGGGATTGAGGGCGTTGGACACAAAGCGCAGACATGATGAGTCGGCGGGCGTCCGCCGGGGTGGGAAAGGGGGGAGCCATTTTGTGGCGGCGGAGCCGGCTCGTTCCGGCTTTGTGCTTCCGACAAAATGGCACTTCCCTGGCTTGCCTGGGGCTTCCCTCGTGCCCGCTCGGAGGGGCAGCTCCCCGGCCACAAAGCTGCTCGCCCTCACTAGCAGAGGGACACGCCCGGCAGGGGCACCCCCGAAAAAAGGTGGACGTGGAGGCCGGCGCTACAAGAGGCAGCGCGGCTGCTTCGGGCCGGGGGCGACAGGCGCTGGCCGCGGAGGCACTTCCGTCGCCAGCTCCCTGGGCTCCGACTTGGAGGCTGGCTGAAACGCTCTGCAGCCGGGGCACCCAAGCTGGGTCCGGGGCTGGGACTGAGACGTGCCTGGGCGAGTCTGAGAGGGACCCGCGTGCAAACGGCCCCTCCGGCCGCTGCCGGCGCTTGCGCCCCGGCGACACGGACACCAGTTTGTGAGGCCCGGCGAAGCAGAGAGCGAGCCCGCGAGCCTCTCACGTTCTTCACGCCCTTTACCCCTCGTTCTTTGTACTGGTTCACAGTCCTTTGGCTGAAACCCATAGGGGCCATACATAGTTCAGATTAAGAAAAAAAAAATTTTTTTTTAGAAAGGTCGGAGGAAGGGGGCGCCTGGGGGCTCAGTCGGTTAAGCGCCTGCCTTGGGCTCAGGTCGTAATCCCGGGGTCCTGGGATCGAGCCTCGCCTTGGGCTCCCGGCTCCGCGGGGAGCCTGCTTCTCCCTCTCCCTCTGCCTGCCGCTGCCCCTACTTGTGCGCGCTCTCTCTCTCTTTCTCTGTCAAGTAAATAAAAATCTTAAAAAAGAAAAAAAAGGTTGGAGGAGGCCTATATTGTATATTATACATGGGGTATTGCTCCATATTCGGAGACATTAATATATCTGGCAGTGAGGGGCACCTGGGTGGCTCAGTCAGTTAAGCATCTGCCTTCGCTCAGGTCATGATCCCAGTGTCCTGGGATCGAGCCCCGCATTGGGCTCCCTGCTCACCGGAAAGCCTGCTTCGCCCTCTCCCACTTCCCCTGCTTGTGTTCCCTCTCTCGCTGTGTCTCTCTCTCTCTGTCAAAGAAATAAATAAAATCATTTAAAAAAAGAAAAGAAGGGGCGCCTCGGTGGCTCAGTCCTTAAGCGTCTGCCTTTGGCTCAGGTCATGATCCCAGGGTCCTGGGATCGAGCCCCGCATCGGGCTCCCTGCTCAGCGGGGAGCCTGCTTCTCCCTCTCCCACTCCCCCTGCTTGTGTTCCCTCTCTCGCTGTGTCTCTCTCTCTGTTGAAAAATAAATAAAATCTTTAAAATATATATATATTTCTGGCAGTGAAACAAATGAGTAGCAAGTCAGTTCAGGTCAGAGTTTGCCCCCAGATGAGTTTAGGTCAGGTCAGCTTTTGCCACCAAATCAGTCAGGGGGAAAAATGAGTTTCAGACTTCTCTGCATTTAGAATTGATAGTTTAGGGGATGAGTACCCACCAGATTCCTCCTCTCTGGCTCTGTGCTACTCCCCCACCTCTCCCTGTTATCCTCCAACCCCCATCTCTTCATCCTCTCCCCTCCATTCGCCCACTCCACATTTAGGCAAATGGACCCCTGTGAACCCCAAGAAAAGCTCTGTGTCACAAAGAGGCAAGTACAGCCCTGCCCAGATGTGTGGGTGGCAGTGTGTGACCCAGCTGGAGGAAGGGAGCAGTCTTCACAGCAACAAAACTCCAGAGAAACAGCAGAGACCTCACAAGACTTTGCTACTACTAGGTCTGGGAGTGTTGGTCAGGTTGGGAGACCCAATCCTCAGCAGAAAGTCAGAGGTGTCAGTGTCTCCCCCGATTCCATCATCAATGGCAGCCAGGAAGCACAGTTCTCAAGTGGCTTTGGGGGCATCACAGGTCAGAAATGGGCAGAAGGGCCTTGAGGGGAGAGGCTCATGAGCAGGAGAGGCTGTTTGTGTTCACTTAAGATACTCCTACTAGACAGGGGCGCCTGGGTGGCTCAGTCGTTGGGCATCTGCCTTCAGCTCGGGTCGTGATCCTGGGGTCCTGGGATCGAGCCCCGCATCGGGCTCCCTGCTCTGTGGGAAGCCTGCTTCTCCCTCTCCCACTCCCCCTGCTTGTGTTCCCTCTCTCGCTGTGTCTCTCTCTGTCAAATAAATAAATAAGATCTTTAAAAAAAAAAAAAAAAAAAAGACACTCCTAGACAATTTCAAATAATGGAATGGCTCCTGGGATGGGCAAGTGGGCTTCAGGGTCCTGCCTTAAAGCTTTGACACTGATACTGGCTGTGAGATCCTAGAGAAAATTGGAGAAGCTAGGAAATCATAGGAGAATACTCCCCATTAAATCACCAGGGAGAAGTAAAAGCCTTGTCATCAGAGGAGAAAACGGCGCATTCCTCCGATGTTCATTTGGAAACACCTACCTCTTGCAAAGTATGATAAGCCTCAAAGTTGAAGTTACCATCCCGTTGTCTTCTCTGATTAAGTAACATTTCTTCATTCTCTTTGTCCAACAGAACCTAAGATGAACCAGTCACACCTATGATCAGTTCATAGCAATCCATTTGCATCTACAATTGTGAGGGAAATGCCAACACTCAGGTCCCCAGTCCCAAGCATCCTCTTCCTGTCATACAGGCTCTGGGGTCATGCCTTTCCCTTATTCTGGCAGCATCCTGAAAGGGGATGAGGCGCTAACAGGACTTCTGGCCAGCCAGACGCGGCAAATATAGGATGACAGTCCCGTGGTTGTGTTATAGCTCTCCTACCTTTCTGGGAACCCAGGGCCCGAGCTAGCCCCCAATTAAAAACTAAATGAATAAGGTTTTACTTTTACTTAAACGAACACCCCTTCAGTTTGTACTTGATATTTCTTCCAGAGATTCTGTTTTGCCCTTTCCCTTAAGATTTTTATTACCATACTCCACTTATGCCAAAAGCAAAAGGGAGCGGGTCAGTGTCAGGGGGAGCCCAGATTGCAGGAAGGCCCCAGTGGCACCCACAGGTCCTTTTCCCTGGCAGAGGGTACCCAAGGAGAAAAAAGGATGGATTGTCAGTTCATGTAGACCAGCAAGACTCTGGAAGGATGGTCAATGGGATAATTACCTGAACATCTTCAATCATGGTGGAATAAGCAATTCCCTGGGACTCCAAGAAAACTTTGACTGCCTGGACGTTCACAAAAGGAACTCGGACATGGGCTGTCTCCCCTGGGATCATGGGTGATTTCCAAAAATCAAGCTGGAAGGGGTAAAAGGCCGAGGCAATAAGTGGGTCATTCCAGGGAAATGGACAGGTTTCCAGAAATCAATTTATATCTATTTTACCAGCCCGCAAGACTGGAATCATTGTAGAATCACTGATATTGCAAGAGGGTTTTTAAATATCCAAGCAGGGGCCTATGTGTCATATTGTTTGTCCCCCCTATGGTTAGATATTAAAACTGGCAGAAGGCAAAGATTATTTAAAACTATGGCAGTTTTTTTTTTTTAACAGTTGACATTCAAGCAATCCAATTCATTTCATAACATTAATACTGTAAATTATTTTAGGATGGAAATAATGCATTAAAGCTGTTCAGCAGGGGCGCCTGGGTGGCTCAGTTGGTTAAGCGACTGCCTTCGGCTCAGGTCATGATCCTGGAGTCCCGGGATCGAGTCCCACATCGGGCTCCCTGCTCAGTGGGGGGTCTGCTTCTCCCTCTGACCCTCTTCCCTCTCATGCTCTCTGTCTCTCATTCTCTCTCTCAAATAAATAAATAAAATCTTAAAAAAAAAAAAGGCTGTTCAGCAATTTTTCTCTTTTTTTCAAGATTTTATTTATTTATTTGATAGAGACAGTGACAGAGATAGCGAGAGAGAGCAAAAGCAGGGTGAGTGGCAGGCAGAGGCAAAGGGAGAAGCAGGCTCCCCGCTGAGCAGGGAGCCCGACGTAGAGCTCAAACCCAGGACCCTGGGATCACAACCCAAGCCAAAGGCAGACACTTAACCAACTGAGCCACCCAGGCGCCCCTGTTCAGCAATTTTTCAAAGTAACTTTCACAATTGATCTCTCTTTTCACTCTTATGATAAACCTGTGAAATAGAAGAATGGTATATTTATCCTCATTATACTGAATGGGATAATGAGACACAGGGAATGTAGGTGACTTCCCCAGTGTCACAGAGTCGAAACTAGAGCCCAAGCTTTCCGTATCCCAGCTCCATGAGTTAGCGTTCCACACTATGTCAGAGAAGATGAGATCCAATCCAAAGTGAGAGATCCCAATCATCGTGTCTAACTGTGGAGTAGTCTCTTTGGCAAACAGAAGCTCCCTCTAGGATAGATACCTGAAGATGTTCTTCAGCTTCCAATTCCACCAGATGTTTTACTTGTTCTTCATTCCTTGGTGAGATCTCAAGAACTTGGTCCCTAAGAATATTAACCACAGACATGATCTTAAAAGCAAAGCCTGGACACTCTTTCCTGTTGCTTTCTGCTCCTGTTACTCTCTGCATGTAGGAGGTTAATGGAGCAGTTAATAATCTCTTTGACAATTGAGAAACTAATAAATTGTATACTGACCCACTTCCCCAGAATGAGGACTTGGTAGAATGGCTTTACTTCCCCCCAAGGAAATGGTATCTAGATAATAATTAAGAGGTGTACCTACGCCTAGCAGGAAGCTTGCCATTAAAGTTACCTTTCCTCTAGCTAATGATTATTTATAAAATAACACCTGCTGGTCATAAAGCAATAGCTTTTAAAACTTGTCTCTTCCTGCTTTTCAGAAATGAGGTAGGTTTTGTTTTTTTTTTAAGTGGAATAATTAGGCTGGTGCTTGTAAGAGGAAATCGAATTCACATCTGAGTAGACCTAGGATGTTTTGTTGTTGTTGTTAACTGAACTGTATTAGAGTTCCATCTCCAAACCCCATTCATGTGGCCCAAGCTTGGGGTATGCCAAAGACAACTAGGACCCTGAAAAATCATGGTTTGCTCTCCATACACACACAACCACACACACGCATAATGAGGAATAAAGGATATCAAGGACACCTTGGCAGGAAAGAGAAGTTGCAAAACAAGCAAACATATATTCTTAGAAAAAAGTTGGGGAGGGCGCCTGGGTGGCTCAGTTGGTTGACTGACTGCCTTCGGCTCAGGTCATGATCCTGGAGTCCCGG
>NW_023270451.1:68751180-68824290 GCF_011800145.1 Mirounga leonina | reverse complement strand
AAAGAAAAAAAGTTGGGGAGTAGATCTGGATTCGTATAGCCCTTCCTTAACAATAGAGATTTCTTCTCCTCTGTCCTTTCTCCAAGTAGGCTGACTTCCTGAGTCACTGCCCTGAGCATTTGTGCGGTGGGGAAAGGATTGGTACAAAGACCCATATACAAGGACCAGAAACCAGACCTTCTGAAACCAAGTGCCATGCAACTTCCAATGAACGTTAGTAAAATATCTTCAAGGCTCTTCTACCTACAAGTATCCACCTGCCCCGTGATCTGAAAATTCTTCCATTTGAGCCTCATTCCTTCTGGTACAGACAGCCCAGGAGCCCTCCTTTGCAATGGGAAGGCACTGAGAAAAGTACTGCTTTGGGCTAATATTTCCTGGTGTGTGTTCTAAGGAATAGTTGCCCTTTGAGTTGCTCAGGACATTAAAAAAAAGTGGGGAGGAGTTTGATGATCCAAAAAATGGGTAAATGCAGCAACCTAGATCCCTTCTTATAGATTTACAATGCACACAAATTTAGTAAAAGTCACTAAAAAGCCTATAGTTTGTTAAACCCGCTGATTTCCAAATTTATTTGACCACCCACTTTTTAAGGCCAAACTTATTTGACAACTTCCTTAATTCCCTGGAACACTCTTCAAGAAATGCTGCCTGAAGCCTTTCATAGAATCTTGAAAACAAAGTACTTTAGAGCAAAGGTGAATCCTATGATGCCACGAGAGTTGGATTTGGGCTGAAATCTACACCCTGGTCCTCCCACCTCGTGAGGTTCTGTGGCCTGGGCACTAGATCTGGAGATAGGGAGGACAAGCGCTGACATGGAGGGCGAAGCCCAGAATGGCCAGGAGGAGGTGGTGGGAGAGGAACCCATCACTTACTGAGATGCACTGAGACAATCGGCCAAGCTGCTTTATTTTCACTGACGCCCACCATCCCTACATTCAGATCATCGGGGGAGAGAGATATAAGGTATATGTGTTCAGACTTCACTTTGCTTTTTCCTTTAGATGTCATTCATCTCTTTCTTGGGTCACTCATTTCTGTTATTCCCACTATTCCCTCTCTAAATCTAAGAGAACCTCTCTGAAAATGCTGAACACTTGCACCCATTATTCTGTGACAATCCAGTGAGACCCTGTGAATCAGGTAAAAAAAAGTTCAAACAGGCACCAGAAAGCATAACTTACCCCACAAATGTTTCTCGACAGTAGATATGCCCCAGAAGGGCACCAAAAACCAGGATCAACTTCATGGTCAAGGGTGTTCCCAGAGTCCAGAATTCACGGTCACTCCTGAACTTTATTTATAGGGCCCACGGCTGAGGCTGATCTGGAGGTGGTGTAAGAACTCAAGTGAATGCCCACATGGTAAAATTCCCACCTGCATGTCAGATTCTCAAGGCTGTAAACACTCACCTGTGTGGTATCAGCAATCTGTACATTTTCCATTCCTGCAATGAGATAACAAACTTCGACGGAAAGAAAACAGAATTGCTAGAGCATACCAAGGGCAAATCACGTATTTATGATTTAGAACATAAAGTGCCACTAACTCTGACCAGTGATAGAAGCCAGATTAATAGACCTGAGGTTAAAGTCCTTTCTGGGTCTCTGACCAAACAAAAACAAAAACAAAAACAAAAA
The DNA here is from genome assembly GCF_011800145.1 of Mirounga leonina. Lineage (NCBI taxonomy): Eukaryota > Metazoa > Chordata > Mammalia > Carnivora > Phocidae > Mirounga > Mirounga leonina. The sequence continues at coordinate 68,822,647 of NW_023270451.1, read as the reverse complement.
AACAAAAAGGGTACAGCATGTCTAGTAATTTGCGAGCATCCTATCACATTCCATTAGTTTGCTCATTTGTTTATTTTTATAATGTGTACCCTGAAACACTACAATCACTCAGTCCACATCTGGGGAATCTCCCTGTAGAGGTGGCCCATTCCTGTCCTCACTCTATATTAAAACAAAACAGAAGGCCTTTTAATATTCAATTTTGGACTGTTTCTAAAGTGATCCATCTGCATTTGTACCAAATTGATGTCCTTGTTTCTGCGTTTTTTTCCCAAAATGAAAATGTCTTTCTGATTATGACAATGAAATTGCTTGTTATAGAAGGTTTGGATAAAAAGGAATATTTTATTTCACCACCAATAGTTCCTCTACCCAAAGAAAATCATTTGGTGCATATCTTTCCAAATTTCTCTCTATGTTTTAGAGCTTTTTCTTGAAGATTAGACGATACCATGAATTCTGATTTTTAAGCAAAGGGTTTTTTAAACAAAGGTGATCTTGGGGTGCCTGGGTGGTCAGTCGTTAAGCGTCTGCCTTCAGCTCAGGTCATGATCCCAGGGTCCTGGGATCGAGCCCCACATCGGGCTCCCTGCTCAGCTCCCTGCTCTCCCTCTCCCACTCCCCCTGCTTGTGTTCCCTCTCTTGCTGTGTCTCTTTCTGTCAAATAGATTTTTAAAAATCTTAAAAAAAACCCAGAAGTGATGTTTCCTTGTCTATAAACATAAATCTACATTAATCTGACTTTGTTCTTCATTGCAAAAGAGAAAGATCAAACTACCTATTTTTAGGAATCATACTTTATTGCACTTAATCATTCACACACATTATGTTCAGCCCAGCAAGAATCAACCACAAACAGACACAAGGAAATTTTCTTCTGTCCTCTGTGTGTCAAATTCTTCCTCTGCACACATTTTAAATCCAGGGGGTAGAATTCTCAAGTACATACTTGAAGGGGAAAGGTATACATATATGGTGTTTCTGGTTTAAGAAACTCCTGGACTAACTTGGTTTTTCATTCTCTTGGGTGTCAGGGAGAAGACAGAAACCAAAAGACAGAGACTGTAATTCATCCTCATGTGCCCAGCTCCTAGAGAGTAAACAGTAGTCATAGGACTTGGGATGAATGTACTTAGAGAATCAGTAAAAGTTTCTGGGAAAAGATGGGGTCTGAGCGGAGTGAGTCCTAAGGCAGGTAGGATTCGCTGAGGACAACCTGGTGGTAGGGAAAGGTGAGAAAGGTCCAGAACTGAGAGACACATGGCACGGGGTTGGGTCCAGGAGGAAACTTGCCCCACTTGGGCAGACATGCCCCTGGGCATGGCGAGCAAGGGGAAATAGGAGAAGATATGAGAAGGGCTGATAGTGAAGGCCTCACAGTCCAAGCAGAGTTTACCCCTGATGAAAGGTGGAAATGGAGAGCCTCAGGAGGTTGCTGAGCTGGCAAGTGATTGAGGAAGGCAGTACTGAGAATGATGAATCTGGCACGGTGGGCTGCAGGGCAGGGACACTGGAAGCAGAGAGCCAGGTGAGGAGCTTCTGAAGAAATCTGGATTTAAAGTGGAGCATCTAGGGGCACCTGGGTGGCTCAGTTGGTTAAGCAACTGCCTTCGGCTTGGGTCATGATCCCAGGGTCCTGGGATCGAGACCCACATCGGGCTCCCTGTTCAGCGGGGAGTCTGCTTCTCCCTCTCCCTCTGCCACTCTCCCTGCTTGTGCGCTCTCTCTCTCTCTGTCAAATAAATAAAATCTTTTTAAAAATTTAAAAAATAAATAAAGTGGTACATCTAGACTAGGTGGTAGCAGAGGGAATGCGTGAGAAGGGTTCCACCCTTACGGCACGCTTTCAAACAAAGAGGAATTTTCTCGGAGTACTACCCAATGAATCACATTCACTGTAAGTGTTAGAGACATGATAGTTCTCTTCTCTTCCCGAAAGGGATATTGGAAAGGAACCTAGAGCCACAGTGGGCATCCAAGAGAAGCTTGGACCCCACACTCCTGAGCCTTGGGCAGTCTGCATTGAGGATGATGCCTGGGATGAGCAGAATGAACATTCCCTGGAATGGATGCCAATAGTCATTTTAAAAAACAAATAGAAATCGGAGGAGAAAGCACAAACCTTAGTAGGAGGCTGTGGGGAAAACTCCAGAAAGCACTGTTTATTTCTATTACTGATGATGGAAACAGATTTTTATCAGAACAGAGCACTGTCCTTTCTACTGCCTCATCATTCTAGAAGCTGGATAAAATCTCCTTTTAGATAGCCGTATTGAGATATACATGACAAACAATAAACTGCCTATATTTGAAATATGCCCTTTGATAAGTTTTGACATATGTATACACCCAAGAAACCATGACTGCAATCCACATCATAAACATATCCATCAACCCCAATACAATCTGTTTTTGAAAATCACTGAGAAAATCTCCAACCGGAAAGAGATCATTCAAGCCCCCTTGCTTTGCAGATGAGGAAACGAGGCGCCAGACGGGAGGTGACTGGACTCAAAGCCCCTGATCAGGGCTGATCAGACGTGGCGCAGGCACAAGGAGCCCCATGCTCAGACCACGGGTCACTGCTCTGACACTGTCCTGTCCTGTTATCCCAGGTGATTCCACTCTGCTCTAGGAAAAGACCGTTTTAGACCAAATGCTTCTTTAGCCATCTATCAGTGGGGAAGCTGTAATTTAGAAAGAGAAAGATGATAGCTCTCTTTAGAAAAGGCTCTAATGGCATGTTACTTCCTATTAAGGATGATGTTAGGCACACTTCCCACTTTTGCCCTCTAACCCCAGGAAGCGAGCAGGCTGATAGTGGGGAGAGTGAGGGACTAAACGGAACCACGGGAGATTAAATCCTCCAGCAGAGTTTCCAGGCTCCAGAGCCGTTCAAAATCAAAACTCTGAGTGCCTTGGCATGTAGAAACATTATTATTCATAGTAAAAAGAGTCCCACATCTCTGTTAGTAAACTATTAATGATGAATTTCAGAACATTCTGAAATTACGTAGATTTCTGTGCTCTGACCAGAAAATACACAAAATCATACTGTCTGAAAAGAATGTGTTCCAAATGTCCATCAACCAAACTTCCAACTAGATTTTCCATCAGAAAAAGATGAAGATGATATGAGTTGCTTGGTTCTCTGGCACCCATGAACAGATAACTTTAAACCCTTATGGTATTGCTTTGTTTGGACAAATACACCACGGTTATGTAGAAGGGAACACTAGGGCAAACTGGATGAAAGGTAGGTAGGAACTCTCCACACTGCTGCAGCCCCTTTTCCATAAACATAAAATTGTCCCAAAAATTACTCCAAGATAACAAGTTTATTAAAAAAAAACAAACAACCCTCTGGGAAGCCACACGCAAAAATACTGAAGAGGCGATGTACAGTGGGAAATATTTGCAACTATTTCTTTGTTTGTTTGTTTGTTGCAGCCTATATTTTAAAGGATTAATATCCTCACTGTGTAGACAACACTTAGAAAACTCTACAGGAAAGTATCTTTTAGAAAATTGACAGTAACACCGGGCATCGGGCTGGTTCACTCAGGCAAGGGTGCGACTCTTGATCTCGGGGATGTGAGTTTGAGCCCCATACTGGGTGTGGAGATTACTTAAAACTAAAATCTTAAAAAAAGAAAACGGATGAAACAAATAATGCAATATATGTTAAGAAAAAAAAAAAGAAGAAGAAGAAGAGGGTAGCGGGAGGGGAAGAGTGAAGCGGGGGAAATCGGAGGGGTAGACGTACCATGAGAGACGATGGACTCTGAAAAACAAACAGGGTTCTGGAGGGGAGGGGGGTGGGGGGATGGGTTAGCCTGGTGGTGGGTATTGAGGAGGGCACATTCTGCATGGAGCACTGGGTGTTGTGCACAAACAATGAATCATGGAACACTTCATCTAAAACTAATGATGCAATGTATGGGGATTAACATAAGAATAAAATAAATAAATAAATAAATAAATAAATAAATAAAAGAGAATAATCTAAAAAAAAAAAAGAAAACGGACAATAACAAAAATAGGCACACACACACAAATATATGACCAATTTTTTTAAATGTTCAATATCTCTAGTAACCAAAGAAATGCTATTTTTAAAATGACATGCCATTTTTTTTTTCACCTATCCAGTTGGCAAAGTTGGTGGGTTTTTTGGTGTGGTAGATGTCTGTTTGCTTGCTTATCTTTAATACTACCCAGAATTGGTGAGGGTTTGGGAAAATGGGTACTGGTGGAAGAGTGTACACTGTGACAGCCTTTTCAAGAGAGGGATTTGGCAGTTGAAATCCAAAAACATACAGATACGTACCTCTGCACCTAGCATTCTGTTGCAGGATTTCCCTGCCTTTCGTGCCCATGGTTCTTGGTCACATTGCTTCAAAGAAGAACGAAGAGGTAGATCAGATGAAGAGAGGGGTGGGCAGCAAAGCAAAGTTTATTGAGCAAAACTATAAAGTTCCCCGAGAGGGAGGGGGGCCCGAGAGGGTTGCCCCCAAGTTTCGAAGTTTAGGGGTTTTTTTGAGCTCTTTTGCAGAACTATCTTAAGTAATCAGGGTGTGCTGAGTCGTGCCGATCAGGGCTTTGGTCACATATCTGTCTACCTCTTAGGTTAATGTCCACGTGCCACTGGTCTTTTTTTGCTGACATCCGGGGGCTTATGTCTTAACTGCCCCTTGCCCGTGATATTGACAAATGCTTTGTGGTTCATTGTCTTATTTTAGAACGTTTTGCAGAAGTCATTTCTGCAAAGGCTGCAGAGCAGAATGTTAGTGCAGTCCTGCCTAAGCTGCAAAACAGGATGTCTGCGCTGTTTTATTTTAGCTATCCTGACTCCATATTTTCTTGTTGGGGACCCTGGCCCTGGCTACCTAACTGTCCAACTAACTCTTAACAATTTTACTTTTCGACATTTATTCTAAGAAGATCACTATGGGTAGGTACAAAGATTTACCTAGTATTTATAGTATTTCAAATGGTGAAAAATTGGAAAAATCCTAATGTCTTCTAATTGGCAATTGGTTAAATCAGGCAGAGCAAATCCACACCAACCAAAGATGAGGGGACCATTAAAAATGATGTTGTAGATGAAGGAGATTAAGAGGTACAAACTTCCAATTATAAAATAAATAAGTCACTGAAGTAAAGAGTATAGCATAAAGAATATAGTCAATAATACTGTATTCTTTAAATTTTATTTATTTATTTTAAGTAATCTCTACACCCAATGTGGGGCTCAAACTTATGACCTTGAGATCAAGAGTCTCATGCTCTTCTGACTGAACCAGCCAGGCCCCCCGAGAATATGATCAATAATATTGTAATAACAGGGGTGCCTGCGTGGCTCAGTAGGTTGGGCGTGCCTTCGGCTCGGGTCGTGATCCTGGGGTCCTGGGATCAAGCCCCACATCGGGCTCCCTGCTCAGTGGGGAGCCTGGTTCTCCCTCTCCCTCTGCCTGCTGCTCTGCCTACTTGTGCTCTCTATTTCTCTGTCAAATAAATAAAATCTTTAAAAATAACAATAATAATAATAATATTGTAATAACATTGTATGGTGATAGATGGTGACTATACTTATGGTGAACATAGAATGTATAGAATTGTCGAAGCACTATGTTGTATACTTGAAACTAATATAACATTGTACATCAACTATACTTCAATAATAAAAATTTAAAAATAAATTTTAATTTAAATTAATTTTTAAAATGATGTTGTATAAGAATACTAAGAATATGTAAAAGTATGGAAAGATATTCACAGAATATTAAGTTTTTTTAAAAAACCACTTACAGGGCACCTGGGTGGCTCAGTCAGTTAAGCGTCTGTCTTTAGCTCAGGTCATGATCCCAGGGTCCTGGGATTGAGTCCCACATCAGGCTCCCTGCTCAGCCGGGAGTCTGCTTCTCCCTCTGCCCCTCCCCACCTCTCATGCTTGCGATCTCGCTCTCTCCCACAAAAATTAATAAGTAAAATCTTTTTAAAATTTTTAAAAAATAAAAACCACTTACAAATAAATAAATACATACATACCACTTACAAAACAAAACACACATTCAAATTATATAGGGGAAAAAGATATAGGAAGGAAATACCCCCAAAAGTTAACCTAGTGATTTGGCTACAGAAATTGCCAAAAGTTCTATCTGGTTAACAGTAATTTTAATTTTCTTCATTTTGCTTAAAATTTAAATAAAAGAGGGGTGCCTGGGTGGTTCAGTCGTTAAGTGTCTGCCTTCGGCTCAGGTCATGATCCCAGGGTCATGGGATTGAGCCCCGCATTGGGCTCCCTGCTCCTGGGGAGGCCTGCTTCTCCCTCTCCCCCTGCTTGTGTTCCCTCTCTGGCTGTGTCTCTCTCTGTCAAATAAATAAATAAAATATTTTTTTAAAAAATTTAAATAAAAGAAAGAAAAGACCAAATCTCCCTCTGAGGTGGGATGGGCAACTACAGACCCCAGCGTCTTTTCTTATACCTTGGTCTCAACTTGGTTTGGCATCCCTCTTGATTCTGTGCTTACTAGGCTGGCTTTCCTTTTGGTCTTGAGATCCTGATTTGAGTTCACCCTAATACTCCATTTTCCCACCTATGGGTACTTTGGGGCTCCCCAGAGCGCACCACCCTAGCAGCTCTCTGCTGCCCCCTCCTGCCACCAGCAGACAACCATTGTGTGGATCCAGTGGGATCCAGTTTACACTGGGCCCCCCCACCTTCTTCCAAAGACAGTCTTTGCACTCGCTTAGGTCTAAAAGTCCATTACACAAATTCTTTTTTATATTAAGTCAGTTGGGGAGAACAAACAGACTCCATAGATCATTAACTGTTTGCAACACCAAGCTCAAAAGACCTCCGGTACAATAACTATTTGTCCTTCCTCAGAGCCACCCAAGGCCAAACTGTGAGGATTTGTCTTCTCATCCTTCTCTTTCTGCATTAGGTTTCCATTAATGGTTACCCCGGTTCAGGATCCATGAATGAATCCCTCATTTATGGACTATATCCTGAATGACCAGCACTGTTAAGTAAAAGGGTTCCAAAGATGAATAAGATTTTATCGGCCAAGACCTCGATGTCTAGACTAGCACTGTCCAATAGAACTTCTATAAGGATGGAAATGTTCTTTATCTGCACTGTCCAATAATGCAGCCACCAGCTACATGTAGCTAATGACCACTTGATATGTGACTAGTATGACTGGGGAACTGAATGTTTAAATTTTAATTAATTTTAACTTAAATTTGAGAACTAAGCAGTGTAAAATATTTTTCCTTTAAACACACTTTAGGGGCGCCTGGGTGGCTCAGTTGGTTAAGCAACTGCCTTCGGCTCAGGTCATGATCCTGGAGTCCCTGGATCGAGTCCCGCATCGGGCTCCCTGCTCAGCGAGGAGCCTGCTTCTCCCTCTGACCCTCCCCCCTCTCATATACACTCTCTCATTCTCGCTCTCTCAAATAAATAAATAAATCTTTAAAAAAAATAAAAATAAACACACTTTAATGTTCTGGTAGGACATTTTAACTATTGAAAATTCAGCACCCAAATTGAGATATGATGTAAGTATAAAATACACGTGTGATTTCAAGGACTTAGTATGAAAATTAGAATATAAAATATCTCATTAATAATTTTATATTCATTACATGTCAAATGATATTTATTGGATAATATAACTAGTATAGATTAGATACTATAGCTATATTAGGTTAATAGAACATTTATATTAAAATTAATTACACCTGTTTCCTTTTACCATTTTTTTAAGTTTTGTTTATTTAAGTAATCTCTACCTCCAACATGGGGCTCAAACTCACGACCCCAAGATCAAGAGTTGCATGTTCCACCAACTGAGCCAGCCAGACACCCCCAGTTACTAGAAAATTTTAAATATGTAGCTTGCTTTTAAATTTCTACTGGATAGCACTGTCTAGACAAAAAAAAAAGTGACATCTAAACAGTCTCCTACTAAAACTATAGTTTCCTGAAACTTACACAAAAGTCTAATGCATAAAAGTTAAACACTAGACTTACCTGATATAACAGAATAGAATAGTTAAAGAGGTAAAAAAAATCATAAGATCCTTACTTTCAACAGGTATTAGGTAATGACCTTTTATCCTAATTGAAAAAGTAATTCATGCTTCTTATTAAAAATTGAAACATTATAGAAATAACTCTGAAAGCTAAATTATTCCTAGAAATAATTAAGTTTTAGCTACATAAAAACATATTATTATTGGTTATTATTTATTTATTTATTTGAGAGAGAGCACACGGATGCACGAGTTGGGGGGGGCAGAGGGAGAGAGAGAAAGAGCCTCCCCACTGAGCAAGGATCCCAACGTGGGGCTCCATCCCAGGACCCTGGGATCACGACCTGAGCCGAAGGCAGACGCTTAACCCACTGAACCACCCAGATGTCCCTTATTTTTGTGAGTGTGACTTGGTAACTGTATTCTGGGGAGAACTGAATTGTATTCCACTATAAGGATGTATTATATAACTTATTCAACCAATTCTTTTTTTTTTTTCAAATGTTTCATTTATTTATTTGACAGAGAGAGGAAACACAAGCAGGGGGGGTGGGAGAGGGAGAAGCAGGCTTCCCGCCGAGCAGGGAGCCCAATGTGGGGCTCGATCCCAGGACCCTGGGATCATGACCTGAGCCGAAGGCAGACGCTTAACAACTGAGCCACCCAGGCGCCCCTTATTCAACCAATTCTTATTTACAGCATCCAATTTTTCACTATTTCAAAGCATATTACAAGGAACATTCTTGTAGTACTTTTGTATACTTTTTATATTTACTTTTTCTGCCTCTAAAATAATATTTGCATAGTAAAAACATTCAAACATTATTAAAAACTATAACAAAAAAGTAACTACCTCTCATGTTGCCCACCCTCCCTTGTCCCAATCTCTAGACTGTTACCAGGTGGTGTATATTCCACCAAAATTTTTTCTGTATCTATATTAACCAGCTTATTTTTTTCTTTTACAGAATTTTAGACAGACCATACATACTGTCCAACTTACTTTTTAACATAAAAATACTGTTTGGGTGAAGCAGGTCAAAAGGTAAAAAGAAAAAATGCAGTTGATATAAAACAGAAATTTTAAATCATATTCAAAAATTGTTTTTAAAAAGAGTGTATTGCTGGGTCAGAGGGTAACGCTATGTGTAACTTTTTTGAGGATCTGCCAAAGTGTGTGCCCAACATTTTTATAGGCCTTTTGGAAGACACAGAAGTGAAGATAATTCCTCGTTCCAAAGAGCTCACAGTTTACAATATATGGGGAGATGAGATAAACATGCATCATTAAAAGTATAATTATAATCTAGCTTATAATTAAGAGACAAACCATGTAGCTCTAAATTAAAAGTGGACCCACAGTCAGACACTCTTAGAGTGGGAAGGGCAGAGAAAAAAATATATGTATTATTGGGATGCCTTTCCATGTTAGTGCATATACTTAGGTTACCAGTAAACACTCATCAATAAGAAACTCAATAAATTATGATATAGCTGTACAGTGGAATACTATGTGGACATTAAAAAAATAAGATCGAGGGGTGCCTGGGTGTCTCAATCGCTAAGCATCTGCCTTCGGCTCTGGTCATGATCCCAGGGTCCTGGGACAGAGCCCTGCATCGGGCTCCCTGCTCCAGGGGAAGCCTGCTTCTCCCCCTTCCACTCCCCCTGTTTGTGTTCCCTCTCTCACTGTCTCTCTGTCAAAAGATAAATTTTTTAAAAATCTAAAAAAGAAAAAAGATCTTAGTAGCTAGGCATATTTAAAAAAAAACTAACATGGAATGGTGTAAAAAATATATGTATAAGCAGAAAAGGCAAGTTGTTGAATAGTGTATATTACAATTCAACTTTTGTAAGAGAAAAAATATTTGTACAATTATCCCTGGCTATCCAAGCTTATTTATTTCTAAATTCAGAGAGCAAGAGTTAAACGATGGGTAGTGAATTCAGATAGTGAAGGATACTAAGTTTTCTGAATGTATTCAGCTCCTGAATTTCAGAGAGCAAATAGTAAGAATTGGGATGAGGAGAAATAGATCTCAAAATATTTATCTGAATCTATTCAGTTGTTAGGTTTGGTAAGCAACAGTCAAGCTTATTACATACGTTTACGTACAAAAATGGTCTGGAAATAATATGCACTGAACTGTTAGCAGTAATTATCTTTGAGGAGGAATTTTCTTTCTATTTTAACATAACTGTGTTCTGTGAGTTTCTTACAATGTACCCAAGTACTTCTAATCAGAAAACAACACAATAAAAATGTCATTTTTAAAAAGAAGATTCCAGGAGGCGCCTGGCTGCCTCAGTCGGTAGAGCATGCAACTCTTGATCTCAGGGTCATGAGTTCAAGTCCTATGCTGGGCATGGAGCCTACTTAAAAAAATTAAAATAAACAAATAAATAAATAAAAAGCAGATTCTGGGAACCTGGAAATCTAAGCAGATACAATATTTCAATGAATATCCATAAGTATGTACCTATTTCGTGTGTGTGTGTACATCTGAAAGGATATTTCTGTTGGACCAGTCTTAACAGTAGATTGCTAGGTCACAGAGCATGAGCATTTTTTATATTCCCAGGTTGTCCTCTAAAGAAATTATACCAATTTTCTTTCCCACCAACAGTGTTTTGAAAGGGCCTTCGTCCCAATATTGGTATCATCAAACACTGGACCTATGTCAGTCTAAAATAAGAAAAATACTTTGTTTTCTTTTTTATTTAATTATTTGTGAAGTTGATCATCCTTTTGTGTATCATTTAGAATCATTTAGAGTTCCTCTTCTGTGAACTTTCTATTCATATATTCTGCTGACCATTTTGGTACTAACTTATTTGGCTTTACCTTATTTTATTTATTTATTTATTTTTAAATGTTTTATTTATTTATTCATGAGAGTCAGAGAGAGAGAGGCAGAGGCAGAGGGAGAAGCAGGCTCCCCGCCTAGCAGGGAGTCCAATGCGGGACTCAGTCCCAGGACCCCTAGGATCATGACCTGAGCCGAAGGCAGACGCTTAACCATCTGAGCCACCCAGGCGCCCAGGCTTTATCTTATTTTAAAAACTCTTTATATACTGGGGATATTAGGGCTTGCCCTAATTTTGTGTTCCAAAAATTTTCCCAGTTTGCCTTTGCCTTTTCACTTTATTTACTGACATTTTCTCTCTCTCTCTCTTTCTCCCCCTCGCTCTCTCTCCAGAAGTTTAAATATTTGTATGCAGTCCAAGTAAAGTCTTTTCTTTTAAGGCTTCTGGATTTTATTTATATTATGCTTGGAAAAGTCTTCCCAACTTTGAGATTAGGAAATTCTTTACTAGTGTTTTTTTCTAGTACTTTTGTGGTTTCCTTGTTTTATCTTTTAATTTTGTTCCATCTGGAATTAATTTTTATGTAAAGAATTAGTTCACATCACCTTTCAGATATATTCTTCAGGAATATGTTTTTCAGCATTTTATACGTGTTCTTTCTTTAATTTTTATCTCTCTTTTCCCACAAATGAACGGAGTCAACAGGCTTACGTCCAAATATGTAATTGATACTAAAATCCACCACTTCCAGGATGTCTAATGATTTCCAGCTTTGTCTCCACTGAATTAACCTTATAAAATCTACTCTTCTTATCACTAACATCAACACATTCACTTTACCATGTATAAATGTCAAGGACTAAATATTTGAATAGATGTATAAACATTGATGCACAAAGATATCAATGCCCTTGAAAGTAAACAAATGCAGTTGTTTGAAATGTTCATTCATGATCTCAAGTACAAAAATCCAAGTGCTGGGAGTTTAGGCATATCAATGCATAATGTCCAAAAAATCCAGTTATCTGACCATGAAACATAAGAGGAAGGTTGGGGGTTCATTATAGTCAGATAGGATCGGGGCTATGACAGGGGTCTCAACTGTGGGAACCCAACCTTCCTGGATGAGCCACAGAAAATGTTACTGAAGCGGTGATCTTTGAGACTGGTCTCAACCCTGAGAGGAGTTCAACATTTGAAGATTTGGTGACTGGCATTTCAGGTAGAGGAGGCAAGTGTGGGAAGATAGGCTGGAAGGGGCTTCTTAAAGTCCCGAGGCCATCTTTCTCCACACCCCACAACCTCCCCTCACCAAAGGAGGGAAGGATCTAATGTCATACTTATTCTTACTGATTATTTGACCTCGCTCATAATAAAAGTACTCCTCCACCCCTGCATATGCATTTTATACCTTCTTACCTTTCATTGTTTAATAAAAGGCTTTCAGTCAGAAACAAAGCAGATTGGGAGATTTTACAGGAGACAGCCAAATGACCTAACTGAGTCTTTTGTTGGTGTGGGGACCTGGAATACCAGGTGGCCTTGGCTTCTCACCCCCAGAATGCAACTCCTCGCCTGCAGAAGGTGACATTCTCCTTTTTGTCAAGGCCTGGATCCTGCCCTCACACAGGTCATCTTCTTCCACATCCTTCCCCTTGAACTCCCAGCCTTTTTCCCTTCCTTGGTCCAAGCCCCCTACCTCCCACTGAGTCCCAATATACCCAAATCATGATTATATTGAAAAAAGAATTTTTTTCAATGTTATTTAAAAATTTAATCCTACTTGCTCTACTCCCTGAGCCCCAAGACTCTGCACATTGGAAATTAATTAAAAACTTTTAATTCCAGTATTCCCAACTTAGCAATCATCAGTATATACTCCTGAACCTTCTATATGACATGGATTTTCTGCAAAGTGTGTTACGTGTGTTATTCGTTAGGCAGTGATGTGCTGGAGCCGTCTCAGACCGGTTCACCAGAGCCAACGTGCTCATCACTTCCCAACTCCACGTTCACTCATGCCACTTTGGTAGCTGAAATAAGCAATAGTGGGAGTATTTATATCATGCAAATCAGCAAGTGCTACAAAATCAGGGCTTTTAACAATCAGAGCCGATTGTTAAACATTTACCAGCACACCACTGTTTTAATGATTCTTTTGGTTTCCAGTAATAGAAACCCACTTGAGCTAGACTAAGCAAAGAGGGGAAATTATTATAAGAATCTGCTAGTGAAGTGGATGATGCCTGAGTGTGTAAACAAATGGGCCTTAGGAATTAACTGGAACCAGGGACTTGAAAACCATCAGAATTTTCCATCACATCTCTCCACCCTTCTCTGTTGGTTTGACTCTTATCCTTTAGTGACAACCTGCTTTCTCTGGTTCCCAAAGTACATGAGGGGAAATGTCAACCCTGAATATCTGTTGTAAGTCCAGTCACCAGAGACTGATCTTTTTCCTGGTCCCAATTCCAAATTCTCAGGAAGGGATTCTGATAGGAAGGAAATCCTACTGAATCCACGCCTGGATGGTGTGAAAGTGGAATGGGAACAGGCAGGATCACACTATACCACACACATGAGAATCATGGGGAAAAGAAACTGGAATTTCTCAGTGATTAATAGCTCTCACCATCATTACAGGCCAAGCCCAGGTCCCATCAAAGGAGCACATGCACCCTATTTGAAGTTATTTCTCTGCCAGGAACTGCTGTAAGGGGCACCTGGGTGGCTCACTCGGTTAAGTGTCCGATTCCTCATTTTGGCTCAGATCATTCTCTCAGGGTTGTGAGATCGAGCCCCGTGTCAGGCTCCGCACTGGGGCATGGAGCCTGCTTGAGATTCTCTCTCTCCCTCTCCCTCTGTCCCTCCCTCCCACATGCACTCTCTCACTCTCACAAAAAAAAAAAAAAAGAAAGAAAAAAAGGAGCTGTTGTAAGAATCATAAAGGACAAGAAGGTGGCTAAGACCCTGTATCAGCTGCAAGTCACAGAAAAACCAATTTCAAATGGTCAATGGGGTAATTTTCTTGCCCAAAAAGAAGTCCAAAAGAAGGATGTTTCCAGAATTTGTTAATTCAGCAGCTCAGGACCTATTCTCTTCCATCTCTTCCGTATTCTCGCTGGGATGTGTTCAGACCCATACACTTAGGGACATAGGTGGCGGTCACCGTTGCAGCCCTCATGTGCAGACTAGACATCAATCACCAAACGAAAAGGGACCATTTCTTTCCTGTGCAGGTCTTTATAAGACTGAAGCAGCTTTTCCCAGAATGCCCCCAACCAGCAAACTTCCCTTTCCAGAATTAGCTCCCATGCCCCTTCATGAACCACCCGTGGACAAAGGAGTGAGGGGAAGAATGCCCCTGAAGAGGTGCAATTGGAGAAGAGATAAGAAGCCCCTGGCCCAAGGCGGCATTTCTCCAAGTCCCTCTGTCCCACACTCAACTCTCTGACCTGTTAGTCAGTCTTCCTAACTCTGGCTGCAGACCCTTCCTCTGGGACCTGGTTTTTATCTCCCTGCTTCCCTCTCTTGATTTATACTAATTAGCAGCAGAGTTGGCTCCCCGCCTGATATTCTCACTGCTAAATCAAGATTTTGAACACACGAAACTTCATGGTGACAGAAAGCCCTAATAAACGAAGACAATAATAGACAACAGGCCCCAGTAATAAGGCAGCCTGAGGAACCATCTACAAAAGAAGCCAAACTCCCAAGATAAAAGGTAAGAACTAGAAAGGAGCATGGCCTGGGATTATAACAGTTTTGTTTTTTTAAAAAAACATTTCATGCATGTCCTTTTGTGCACTGAGTTGAAATCTGCAATGAGAAATAAGTTATTCAAAACAGGACAAGTATAATTTTTTTCACAATACATCTATCCTCTGCCAACCCCTCGAGGTCTCTCTAATAACTTCCAGTCTACATACAAAAAAAAAAAAAAAAAAAAAAGCTCAGTCTTCTGTTTTTATCTGTAGCTTTGTGAAACTTAGATATAAGGTGTGGCTCTTCTTTACACTAAAAAGTGCCTATAAATGTGCAGCTCAGTTGATATGTAATAGAGACTAAAAAAATAAATAAATAAAAGGCATTTTCTCCCTTTGTCTCCTTCACCATCCCTGCATGTTTGTGCATAATTTGTGTTTCCTCTTACCCTCCCCTGCACCTCTGTGACCACATGTTCCTGACAGATAGAGAATATCCAGGTGGCCTGGTCCTTGGAAACTTGTCAGATGTTATTCAAAGCAATAAAGAACACATCATACAAGTCTTTGGTATATTGTTACAGGGAAACGCTGTTTAGACTTTACTAATTGGGAATTTGTGATAATTTGAGGAAGGGCTGGCTGAAGTTAACCTTTGTACTATCTATGGGAAAAAAAAAAGAGTTCACTGAAGTTCTGAATAGTGTAAACAAGATTGGAAAGGGCATAATTATCTACTTAAAAGAGCCAGTTGTTTTGAAAAGCTTTAGAAGTATCCTTTTACATACAAACAGGGTAATTATGATTTAAACAAAGGCTGGCCTGTTTCTAAGCCTTCTTTGAAATGTCAATTACAAATTACACTTGTTTATTCATCAAGGCAAAACCTAGCCCTGTGTACCAGGCAACAGTTGGTTAGCTGGCTTCCACTTACTCTATTTGAAAATAATAAACCTAAAGTTCTTTTAAAGTAGTATAATTTAATTCAAGCTTCTCACTAATCTAGACAGGTGGCCCATCCTACAGTGTGGGTGAAGATTTACCAAGTCCTCGCATACAACAGTGGGGAATGCCCGGAGTGACAAGTGCCTTCACTAACTTAATGGAAGAGTTGGCTGATACAGAAAATCTCCAAAGAAAGCCACTCCAGAGCGGTGGCTTTTATTTTGTATCTTAACCATAGTAAGAAACACATTTTGCATTGCAACTCAGTCCGCGCACCCTGAAATCGAAACAATACTTACCTTTATTATGTACAATGCACTGTTATTTTCTATTTATTTTTTAATAAATGCCAGTCGCAACCGTCTAAATTGATACCACAATCCACGCATGGGTTGCTGTTTTGGAAACACTGGGATCTGCAGGGAGATAGTTCTCCATCCTGAGAGAAAGGGGTGGGGCTGGGGAAGAGCTGTGGTTGCTCCTGGTTTCCTTGGCAGTGTCCTCTCTAGCTCTCCACTCACATCCTTGGCCACCAACCTCACTGCTCGAGTCACTACTGCCTCTTGTTCCTGGACACTGCAGAGCTCATTTCTACCCTCACCAGCTTCCAGCCAAGTTTCCACCCCCCCCTTTTCTTCAAAAGACCACCCAGAGTTTCTGCCTGATCTGTGGATAAGCTGGCCAAGCTCACCACGGCAGACGAAGTGAGCTGATGCTGTAAGGCCTCTCCACTCAACAGTGGGCACCCTCCCCAGCTTAACGGCTCCCATCTCTGATTCTTGGCCCCATTTTCCACTAACATCCTTCTCTGGTCTCTAGACTCAGCTTGGTATTTGTATCTCCCAAGTTCTTATCTAATTGCTCTCCATTAAGAACATGGATAACGTGTTATCATCACGGTAAAAACAACATCTTTGTGGCCAGACAAAACCCAAGACCCAGCTCCCCTACACTCACCAGCTGTGTGACCTTGGGTGGGTCATTTTATTTTCCTGAACCTCAGTTTAATCATCTATAAAATTGGGAAAATACCTATTTTGCAGGCTTGTGAAGGATAATAATCCTTATAAAATGCTTACTTCGGTGCCTGGCACATAACAAGCATTCTCTAAATGTTGCCTATTACCTGTATTATTGTTGCTGTTATTATTGGTTTCTCCCACCAAAACCACACCACTCCTGGAGGGCAGATACTGGTTCAGAGTTTGAGACTGCGCACCCTATAGACACAGTCCCTGTTCCCCATTTCCCACCCCATCTCCAAATACCTTCTGTGTGATACTCTTATTCTTCCCCATATCCATCTGTTAGACCCTTGCTTCCATTCCATAGTTCTCTGCATTGCAGTTTGTGACAAGAATTGTGATGCTTGATGTAAGCGGACAGGGGTCAGTTCTTATCATTTAGCTGCATGAAGGGACCACAGAGAGGAGGTGAGCCCAAGAATTCCATGCCTCCCCTCAAGCAAGCTACCCCAACAGGTTACAACCTTCTACCATGAAAACCGGAGGCAGCCTACTTTATCCCATGCAGCAAGGGGGAACTGACAAAGGGACTGTATAGCAGCCAGGGACCCCATCCTGACAGCTCACCCCAGGCTCTACATACAAGCAACACCCGGCCACAACTAGTGTTTGCAGCCCTGGGTTCATGAACCATCTGCCACCTCACGGGTATTGTTCCTCGCTCAGTAATCCAGTTCCAACGTGCCTGGCTACACTTTTGCTCTTCCCCTATGATGTCCTTGCCTTATTCCATTGATTCCATGATTTCTCTCTTTGGCTTTGGATGTCCTCCCACCTGTGTTTGGCCTCTGTTTTGCTTTAATGTACTCACAGATTATCCTAATCTCCTCACATCGATAGCCCCTGGTTTAACTCAATCCCGATTCCTTTTTCTACCCCCTGGCTATCTCCTACCCCCTCAATCTGTTCTAGCCCCATGGACAAGAAAAGTAGCAGTCTGTGATATGACTCTTCAGATAATAATGTCATTGGTTCATATTCTAGATCCATAAGCAAAACATTTGGGGCATGGGTCCTTGCTCTGTTATCTGGAAAATAGTCCTCACCCTCCTTTTCCTGGTGAGATTATATCTGCTTGGACATCATTATGGCTGTGTGAGAGGTGGTGAGTGACTTACCTTGAAATCAGAATCTTTCATCTTCAGAGAATAATGACTAAGATCATGGTAATTAAGAGCCCAAACTCTGAAGCTGGACATCATGGGTCTAAATCCTGTCCCTGCAACTTGCTATTATAGCTTGAGCTTGGGGTTTTTTTTGGGGGGGGGGCAGGGGGGGGGGCCTTCTGCCCGAGAGAACAAAGTCAGGGAGAGTGACAAGGAGTAAGGGAAGTTCACAGAAAAGTTTGATGCTTGAGGTATCTCTTGAAGTCCTGCTTTTTGCTCATGGCCTCAAACCTGTTCCAATACTCAGGTAATCTGAACAGTCAGACAGACTCCACAAATAAGCTCAAAAATGTCACCCCATGTCCTGGATTCTAGTGGCCTAGTTCCAGTGGTCAGAGCTCCCACATTGCCGCCCCCCCCAACCCAGTTCCCTGTGTTGCAATCAGTTAAGAAAGCTACTATTAGCAGGAGTAACCAAAGTCATAGCTTGTGGTCTCTCTGCCAGCGAGTCATGAAAGTCTTAGTCCTTATTATCAGGCTGCAGTCTTTATCATATTTGTAATACCTAAGTCCTTCCCCAAGACTTAAGCCCTTCTTTGAACTCTAGCCCTGTGACTACAGTCCCTTCTCCTTGCCAGCCAGCCCTCTTCTCTGGAATCGGGGCCTTCTTTTACATCCCAGCTGGGGTTCTGCTATCCATCTGGAGAAGGGTCTCCAGAATGGCCACCCATCTAGTAAGTCCTGCCTGAATACCCCATTGCTGGGCTTCCCACTTACCTGAAAAGCCCAACCCCATGTAGGTCTAGATTGCGGCTAACTTTTGATAAAGACTCTGACCCAACTTTAGTCAGGCTCCTCTGAGCCCTCTTTAAGACCAGATCCCAACTTTGGTGTCTGGCCCAGTTTTAGCCAGAATCCTGCTAAGTGAGTTTATTGGGAGCACCCCCACCCTTGATATCTGATCAAGTTTTTCATCCTCTGTCTTTGATGTCTGAGTCCTTGGCTGCCTTTAGCAAGAATCCTGTTAGGTCAGTTTAACAGGAATCCCGCTTCCCTTGATGTCTCTCCTAGTAGTTTTCCATTTTACCCCTTACCCTGCTCCTTGGCTATCAATCACGACCCCTATTACAATAGTCTTTTTCTTTTTAAGGTATGGTTGATAGACTTACTTTCTTTTATAGCACTTTGTGGCATCATTATTTTTTAATTCTTCAATCTTAACCTTATTGAGTTATAATCCCAACTTTATTGTATAAGTTTAAGGTGTACAACATGATGGTTTGATACACATATATATTGTGAAAGATTACCACAATAAGATTTGTTACCACATGCACCATCTCACATGACTGCCATTTTGTTATGTGTGGTGAGAACATTTTAGGTTTACTCTTAGCAACTTTCAACTAAGTAATTGTAACAGCATTGTTAGCTAGAGTCACCAAGCTGTACATTAGATGACCCAAAACTTACTAATCTGACAGCTGAAAGTTTGGACACTTTGACCAACATTTCCTCATTTTCCCCAGCCCCAGCCCCAGCCCCTGGCAACCACCATTGTATTCTCTGTTTATGTGAGTTTGGCTCGTTTAGATTACACATATAAGTGAGATGATACAGTATTTGTCTTTATCTGACTTATTTAAAAATACGGAATGCTCTACCAATTTGTATGTCAGCCTTGCACAGGAACCACGCTAATCTTCCATTGTTCCAATTTTAGTATACGTACTGCCAAGGGGGGACTATAGTTGTCTTGAATAAAGTCTTCCCTACCATATTTAACAAGTGTCAGAGGCACCTGGGTGGCTCAGTCGGTTAAGCATCTGCCTTCGGCTCAGGTCATGATCCCAGGGTCCTGGGATCGAGCCCCATGCCAGGCTCCCTGCTCAGGGGGGAGTCTGCTTCTCCCTCTCCCCTCTGGTGCTCTCTTCCTTTCTCTTTCTCTCTCAAATAAATAAAATCTAAAAACAAAAAACAAAGGGGCACCTGGGTGGCTCAGTCAGTTGGGCATCTGCCTTCGGCTCAGGTCATGATCCCAAGCTCCTGGGATCAAGCCCCGCATTGGGCTCCCTGCTCAGTGGGGAGCCTGCTTCTCCCTCTCCTGCTCCCCTTGCTTGTGCTCTCTCTCTCTGTCAAATAAATAAATAAAATCTTTAAAAACAAATTTAAAAAACATAAACAAAACAAAACAAAAACAAAAAACAGGTGTCAGAATGATGTTTTCTTTAACATTTGCCATTACCTTTGGACAATAACCAGGTGGACAGCCCACAGCCCAGCCACCCTCTGGTCCATGCTCCCTTCCCTCCTTGCTCTACTCTGGGAATCAGGTATTTTTCCAGGCTCTTGAGTTCTTCCTCCTCACCAACTGTAGCTGACACATATGCAGCAATACAGCTCAGATAGAGTCACCAGAAAATACGGACCTGGAGAATATGGTCCATTCCATGCCAACCAGTGTCACCTAATTCACTCAGTCAGTCAATCAAAACATACAAATAAATTTAAATGGTTTCTGAACATAAATATATTTTCAAAGAGCTTCCTTATTTGTATTACAGACATAAACAAAATACATACACTCAAGGAATAAAATATGTCTTGTGCTCTTTTGAATTAAAAAATCATAGTAGAAGCAGATCTTTGATGTTCCAATGGTGCCATAAACAAATTCACTGGCCTGTTTTTGGACAAAGAATTATCTGAAATTTTACCTCTTGGGTTTCAAGTATGTTTTTGTTGTTAGAGAGACTTTATTGTAAAAGCCTCCGCACCTAGAGTTCTGGTGATTTTTTGTGTTTTATTCATCTCTTTCATCTGGCTCCAAGTAAGGTAAGGACTTGATAAAATTCAAAATTTACTGAATTTTGTATTAATGTCAGGTACACAATTTTCCTCTTGAATATCTGCCTTCATGTGGGTTACTGAGGTACTTTGAAGGAAATGGCGGGTCAACCATTCATTCGTTCTCATGGCTTTGCAGTGGAGGCAGGGCCTTTCCCTGATTTGGTAACTTCCCACATTCCTTTGCCTCTGAGCTAGTTTTCTCTTCTTAATACTAGCTGGTGATGGATGGTGTTCACTTTCACTCTCCTTCCACGAGGAGGCTCCCGAGTTAGATTCTTCACTGTCACACTCAGTAGTATCACTATCGTGTTGGATCTGATTCACCTGGCTGAACTGAGAATGGCGCCGGGCTCGTCTTTGTTCAAGATAGGCATTGACCAAAGCCATTTCTGAGTCAGTTACAGGGGTAAGTTGGCTCTGCTTTGGTTTTTTCATCATTTGTAAAGAGTCCCAGTCACCATCTTTGCTTTGCCGCTTATAGGAAGTGTCTTTGCTTGCTAACAACCAATGAAACAAATCAAGATGTTAGGCATGTCATTGGTTACTGTAACTTCATATTACCTAAGGAAGCCTATGGCATGTGCAGATTCACTCTCGGTTGCCATTTGGCAAGCCACCACTTGTCTTCACTCATTTACAAGTGTTGGCAGCTGCCTGCATTTTCCAGTACGATACCAAGTCTCCTAGAGACCAGAAGGGTCAAATGGATGCTTGACAAACTGCTTTTGAAGCTTTGTGGACCCCTGATATAAGATCGGGGGGAAAGGTCGCCAAGATTTTCCAGAGAAGGACCCTTTTTTCCCTTGCCTTGAAGTCTTAAAGATTCAAGTATGTATGTGAATATGATTTGGGTAGCAGGAAACTAAAAAGGATCTTTTCTTTACACAGTGCTGTGCTATTGTTGTCTTCTACCAGCTAGCTCACAAGAACAGAGGGTTACACTTTAAGGAATTCTGAGATGGTTGTTAAAACACAGCCCATAAGTCAAAATTAAATTATACAAACTTACCATTAAATCCACATATTACACATAAATGTAATAAATATTTGAAACTAATCGCTTCCTAATTATTTTATGACATTTTATTAAGAAATACCTCTCGAAGCTGTTTATTTCTGTAGTATGTGGATATTAGAAATACTATGTAATGGCGTGTTACTGTGCGTCTATTCCCAACTCCACTCCAGTAACAACATCATGTTGGTAATTTGAAATCAGTGTGGGTGGGATAAAAATCAATGAGCACCAAAAATCAGGTCTTTTTTTTTTTTTTTAATCAGGTCTTGTTCATGGTTTTGTGGATCATCTAGGCTTAATGTGATAAAAAACATGTTACTAACATAGATTACACTTAAAAGTGTCATCCTGTAGCCACTACATTGTGAATCACACCCAAAAACGAGGAAATATCCTTCCAGAGTATTCTAAAACGATTATCCAATTCAGCAGAGAAGTCATATCATTGACAACCAAGGTAAGTTGTAACATACATCTTCCTGCTTCCTTCATCTTACTCCTTAACTTACAGGAAAATAACATTCATATCAGACTACACTTGTTCATCCATTGCAACCATCGGTTGGCTAAAGATGCAAGGGTCTGGCAGAAGTCATGGAAAAGTGTTTTGCCAAAATTGGCGGTCAAGATGGAATTTACCATAAAGTGTATCATACATTTTGTTACTTGTAAATTGTGTGATATACATCCTTCATATCAGCAACATTTAAAAAAAAAAAAACACGTATATACACATACCCATTTTTGGAGAGCCAGTTGTTAAACATTTACCAGCACACCACTCCTTATAGGTTATTAAAAGTGTCATATAAAGCTCACAGTCCTGTAGCAACACTAACAATAAAGTTATATGAAAGGCAAGCTGTATGAAGGGAGAATACTTGAGGAATGAAAAGAGAGCTTGAGCTCTATTAAAGGTAGCTAAGCTGTCTTGCGCTAAAGCAAGGAGCCCATCCAAGGGTCTGCCACAGCTCTGGGGAGGCCCTTTAACCACACTCGGTTGTCTGATTTCCACATTCAGCACATATTTCTCTCATCATACTCCAATACCAAATATGCACCAGCTCTCACCTTTACTGACTGAGGTGCTGGTCCCACTGTCTTCATCCTTTTTCTTCTCCGACATCTGTTTCAGAAATACACAGATCAGTAATAGCAATCTCAGTTGGTTGTTTTTCACTTACATAAAACACTGTTGCCCTAGATTCTTGGACAATGTCTAATTTTAAACATTCAGTACAATTCAATAAATTCTTATTGAGTTCCTATTATAGTGATCCTCTCGTCTGCTGCCCACTGGAAGACCAGGCTTTGATAGCAGAGTCTGCCAAAACGTTTTGAACCAAACCAAATGGAACAAAGACTTGAGAGAAAAAAATACTGATGAGGATCTACGGGTTATAAAGTTTTCCCGTACTCACAATGTAAAGAAATATCATTTAAACATCATTTGAAAACAGATTTTATAGTACTGGGATTCATTTTTAATTACTTTGTAAAGGACATTTTATCAGGTCACCTTTTTTGTAACCCTTGAAATCTTTACCAGACTTCATAAACTTAATATCTCCTAAGTCTTTCAGAAACTTTCCTCCAAAATGCAACCATAACATATTATCTGTGAGTGTGGCAACAAAAAAGAAATGGATTTCTTTGAACTGTTTCAATTTCAAATATCCTAGCCCAATACTCCATAAATAAATTTGTCCCATTGTTCAGATCAGTGTCCCATTTTTTGATGCTGAACATGATTTTGCTAAAATATAAATATAAAGCAACTCTTTCAAAATACATCAAAACTTTAGAAATACTCATAACACTTTTGACACATAATAATTCTTACTAGGAATCTATCACCAGGAAATAACCCCTCAAAGAGAGAAAACTTTGTGCACAAAAATAATCTCAGTGTAATTAGGATAATATAAAATTCAAAAATCAAAGTAGGCAATGGTTAAATTATGGTACAATCATAATATATAGTTGTACAAATTATAAGAAAAGCATGTCTCAACATGAGGAAATACACGTTATACTATTAAGTTAAAAATCAAGATGCAAATTTGTATATGCAGTATAATCACTAGCTAGCTAAAAATATGAAAAGACTTTAAACAATGTAGACAAGTGTTAGCAATGGTTGACTGTGAGTGAAACAGTGATATTTTTCCTTTTAACTTTTCAGGTTGTCTACAATTGGGGAAAAAATGAATTTTTATAGAAAGTCAAACTCCCTTTGGGTTGAAAATGCCATACGTGGGTATTCGTAACTACAATCGAGGATCCTTGGCCCATTCTTTTCTTAATATCTGATCTCTACAACAGCAGGTAAGTATCTTTAATGAGGTGCCTCTCTGCTTTTTGGGTTACTGCAAACGTTCTCTGAAAACCTTAAGAGTAGAATCCTCTTTTGAGATCTCTCTCTTTTAACAATGATTGGAGGGGGAGGCTTATTTTAAATTTAATACTTATAGAGTTAATTATTAAATGATTAGAAGTTTATCCACCTAAAAGTTCATAGTAGTTGGTTATTTCCATGTAATCTGGAGCGTTTTTTTCTCATTTTTTGTACTTTCCTATAATTTCCACGTTTTCTATAATGCATACTTTTGTAATGGGCAGGGAGAAATGTTTAAAAACATTTATTAGGTTTACATCATTTTTACGGAAAGCTTCCATATTTGACTTGATGTCAAATCAAAATATAATCCCCAAATCAAAAGATTTTGCATCAAGCTAAGTGCAATCGCACGAACTGTGGTTACCAAAAGCATTTTATTAACTATCTGTGTGTGACTCAGTGAGTGAAAACATCAGCAGGGCCTGCCCTGAGGAGTAGGCGAGAACAGTGGAGAGATCTAGGTATGGCTCTGCCTTGAGCCATGGCACAGGTCTGCAGTTTTAACAATTCACTTGACACCTCCTAAAGCTCAGTTTCCACATATGCAAAATGAGAAGCTTGGACCAGTATTGTTTGGAAAAATACCAGCACTAGAAGTCTGAATAAACACTAAACAAACATATAAGCTAAATATAGTATTTAGAGTGTCTGAAAGCAAAAGGGTCAATGCATCTTAAAGAGTGGCAAATCCAGAGGAAATCAGTGTGCTTCACATTTGAGGATAATTACCACCACATTTCCATCACGCTTTTACCATTACTTCAAGGTTTGTAAATAAAGGCTCATAGTTTAGCAGAGAAAATGAAGTTCAAAGTGAAAGAAAAATTCCATCCTCCTTGACTAGCTCTCATATGGTTCTCAGATTTCAAATCTGGGACCCTTCACAAGAAGCAGTTCAGCCGATTGTAACTGCCATAGGGGTACAAAGTGAAAGACAAAACCTCTAAGATAATTAAGGTTTTAATCAGCACTGAATAGATTTAATTCAACATTTCAGCTATGCTTTGAAGCAAATGAATTACATGGCAGGAAACCTGGGCCTATTTCTCCTCCATCACTAACCACTTGTGTGACATTGGACAAGTCACTTAATTTCTTTGGGTCTTATTTAAAAAAAAAAAAAAAAAAAAAGGAGGGATACTGGTATCTTACTTGCCTACAAAAAGGAGGCTGGACTGCATGCTGTCTTAGGTCCTTGAAGCTCAGGCTCTATGATTCCAAAGAGCTGATGCAAGCAAAGGAGCAGAAGAATAACTTAGACCTCTTAAGTGGTGTTCATGATGAAATTGCCAGGAATCAATTTCAATTTTTTCGTTAATTTTCTAAAGTAGCTTTTCTGGCCAATCCAAACAAATTCAATATACTTAGCTAGGGAGTCTAGGACACTTATTAGGGATCACTATTCTAAATCTCCTTTTGGCTAAGTATCTACTTTAAGAAGCATTTAGACTTTAGATGGAACTTCTTCTTAGGGGGAAGACATGGTGAGGGGAAGAGTCTTTGATTATTATAATGGAACCCAGCTGGCATAGACATAACAAAACTCCTCCTTTCCATCTAGAGTGGATGCAGCACTCAAGTCTAGCTGACCATTGCCAGGCCAGCGCTCTGGCTGTAATGCCAAATGATGGTGGTTTGATTAATCATCAGCCTGGTATTAATGGCCAGCAAGGACTCCATGTCAGCAATTTATAAGAGCTCAGTTACTCACAATATGTTGGAGATTCGCAGTCCTGAAAAACTGGGCTATCTCATTCCTAAGAGGATGGCATTTTCTTCTGCTAGTAGGTGGTCTAAAGTGGTGACTTTTGTTCTGTTTAGTTTAGTTTAGTTCTGCATCTTATCTTTCAGGAGAGTACATTGCTTCATTCTAAAAGCTCCCAAATCCTACAACATGTATTCTGTAAATATGACAACTTTTGTATCTTTGATTAGAATTACGTGGCTACAAAAGGAATTTGGAGGTCATTTACCAGTAGGGAAGTTTATCCCAGCATTACACAGGCTATGGACAAACTGCAAACAACCTAAATGTCTCAGAATTGCAGATTTGTTATGGTGCAACCACAAGGCAAAATTATGCAGTCATTAAGAGTGCTGCTGTGTGAATATGATTTGAGGAAGTGTTACAATATAATATTAAGTTTTTAAAAAGCAGGATATGAAAATATATACAATGCAATACCAACCATGTAAGATCAAAGAGAGATTGAGAGAAATATACGGAGATAGAGAAAAAGACAAAAAAACTAGAATATTACTCCAAAATATTAACAACGGCTATCTCTAGGAAATAGGATTACAGTAGTTTAAATTTTCTTCTTCATCCTTTTCTGTATTCTTGGATGCTCTAGAACAAGATCGCATTATTTTTAAAACTAGAAAACAAACTTTTAAAAAAGTAGTTTGATCGAAGTAAAGTGAATTTATTTTATGGAAAATCCCCTATGATAGAGTAAACATATTATTTTAAATGAAATAGGATATCCTACCCAGACAGAAGCCCGAGAGAAGAACATCAGGACCAATATAATGACAAAATACCAAAGCAGGAAGTTCCCTATTGCCCCGCAAGAGTCATCCTTCCGGCATTCATATTCCTGACTTGGGATGGTAAAACTTAAAGGTATGGGGGGAGGATCTACCTCCCAAAATAAGGACAAAAGGTCTCCCATGATGGCTTCTTGCTTTGAAAATAAAGCATGCTCAAAAGAATGAAGATGACCGAGAAGTACTTCACTCCATGTATATGACAATTTCCTTGGCAACCTATTGTGACATACACTTCAGTAACTGTGACAGGAACTGACAAACACTTCTTGGATTTCTAAGTTTTTGGAAGATTTACCTAAATTATTTCTATGAAAGTTTATGGTATTTCCCCCATACATCAAAAGGGTGCACTCTACCTTAATCTTTTCTTATTTTCCTGAAACTTGTACATACTGTATTTTCTTTAAATTTTAATGTCTGTAAAATCTAAGACTCTGAGGTATCCATTCTTTTTTTTTTCAGTCTCTTCGTATGTATCATATCACTGTAAATTGACATGCACACATCTAACATGTTATAGACTGAACTGCGTTCCCCCAAATTCATATGTTGAATGAATAACCCCCAATGTGACGATAACCAGAGATAAGGCCTTTAAAGAGATAATTAAGGTTAAAGAGGTCATAAAGATAGGGCCCTAATCCAATATGACTGATGTCCTTATAATAAGAGAAAGAGACACCCCAGGGGTGTGTGGACACAGGAAAAAAAGGCCATGTGAGGACACAGAAGGCCGCCATCTTCAAGCCAAGGAAGAGGCCTCAGGAGAAACCAATTTTGCTGATGCCTTGGTCTTGGACTTTCAACCTGCAAAACTGTGAAAAAATATATTTTTGCTGTTTAAGCCACCCAGTCTGTGGTATTTTTTATGGTAACCCTTGCAAACTAATACATAATGCCAGTTAGCAAAACACTATATATAACAGTGTTCCTTCTTAAGCCTTCAATAAGTGCACAGTAACTTAAGGACATTAAGAGAGGAAATAAAGATGTGTCTGTTGTAGGGGTGCCTAGGTGGCCCAGTCTGTTAAGCCTCCGATTCTTTATCCCAGCTCAGGTCTTGATCTCAGGTTGTGAGTACAGGCCCAGCTTGGGCTCCATGCTAAGCGCGGAGCCTACTTAAAGAGAAAAAAAAAGATGTGTCAATTTCTTAGGAAAGAGCTATGAGGTGGGGAGGAATCTGGTATTCTAATTTTGACTGTACACTGAAGCCCTTCACTTTGAACAATTTTCGAATTAGTTCATCTCTGAATCTAAAACTAGAGCAAAACACCATTGCTGCTAAGGCATTCTTAAAAATTATTAAAATCACGGTTTTTAAAAATCTGTTAGATCTTTAAGAGCATAGCATACCTGCCGATTCCATTAGTATGCAATACCACGAGGAAACTTAATTTTCTTCTATTTGACCTTAGGAGCATCTTAGGAAAAATTGTGGTCATTGACACGTACATGATATAACAATCCACTAGCTTATTGTGAAAAGGCGTGGTGTCTTCATTAGGGTACCATTTCTCCACACCCCAATGGGCGGGTCCCCACGCCCTGCTCCTCGTGGCTGTTGGCCCTGTGCCTTAGGCCTGCATCGTCTCGTCCAGGAAGCTCGCCAGGAGCCTGCCAGCCTCACCCCCTCCAGGCTCACCGTGCCCCCCCTCCTGCCCCTCTAGTGCACAGGTCGGCTGAACTCCTCCAGACACTAACCAGGGAACTCCACTTTTACAGCCCCGCGCGTGGCTCAGTGGCACAGTGGAGGCGTTTGTATTTGTTAAAAAAAACCAGACTGAACTCCCTGATGAGCCCTTTTCTCAGGGTTAGTAGTTCTTCCGAAGAATATGCAAGAAAACTAACGACTGGATTTTTTTAAACCTCAAAACCACTAGCAACTTTAACACATTTGGGGCTTTCTTCCTACTGCTGCACCCTTATTCCAAGGGTATTTAAGAATTTACATCGGGTCAGAACACTTATTTTTGTGAGAAATGCTTTGTTGTCGCTGATGGGTGTCTGGACACGTTACCACATACCCTACCCTACAATTAGCTACCCTGCTTAATAAAATCTGCTTAAAAATGTGAGTCCATAAAAACCCTAAGGAAGCTAAAATTATATTAATATATAGAAATTCAGCTTGTTACAATTATTACTTTTTACTGCGAGTTCAGAACTTGGTCTGAATTTTTGCTGCTCAGCTCTCTCCCCGCAGAAGAGTGGGAGCCACAAACACTAAAGCTGTTTCCCGGGTAACGCTCAGAGCTCTCATCCCTCCCCCGCCCCCCTCTTCTCGCGAGAAGGTTCGTTCTTCCGGTAACTGTAGTCCCGCAAGCCGGTTGCCTTCTCCTTCGCTCTTGGCTTCGCGCATGTGCAGTAGAGAGTGGCGCGAGCCAGCGGCTTCCGGCCGAAGAACACGGTGCGTGCTGGGGGTCATCTTTGTGCTTCCTAGACGTGGAGTCCACGCGTGCCGTGGGATTTCCGAGACTGTGGATCTGCCGAGGGTTCAGCCAACGGGGGGTGTGGCCAGGCGTCCCAACACCTGTAGTGGAAGGACGAAAGAAGCAATAGGGGTTGCCAAAGTTTGTGCTGGGAGACCCAGGGAGGGAAGCTCGCGGGACTGGGAAGTTTTGACTCGCGGACTGGGAGGCGCGAAGGGTGCTGGTCTGTACTGTCTGAATACGACTCTAGATACGGGAGAGTCTTGGTTTGTCTGAGATGAGGCCTAGCGAAACAAAGGAAATATAAATCCCATGAGGACCCAAACTGCACACTCCCCAGTCGGTCTCGTCCCCTTCACACCATGAGTGTTCACCCTTACAAAACTTAAAATCTTACACTTAATCAGCAACACAAAAGAGGGGTCTCTGGCGTGCGACAGTCCCGAGTGCAGAGTTGTTTACGATGGTAGGCAGTTAATGGCTTCTGCGTGAAGATGTAAGAGGAGTCTTTAATGGCTTATAACTAATACGGAATATTTTCTCCCAAAGCTTGGTATTTTGAGTTTCTTAAATTAGCCCTTGGGCTAATCCTTGTGACATATTCCAAAAGCACAATACAGGATAATTGTAGATATAATCACCATCCTTTAAATACAAAATAAGACATTTTTATTCATTGGAAGTATTGTTCTCTGAAGTGCTGAGCCAGTACTCTGTTGATTACAGTATGGTGCCAATAAACTTATAATTTAGCGTTCCCTTTTCATATAATAATAGTAAAATGTAAAGAGTTTTGGAAAGACATTTTAAAGATAAGGGGAAATGTGCAGTTTTTAGTTACTGTTATAAAGGACACAAGTTTCTTAAATGGAGAAGTGTTTTTTTTGTTTTTGTTTTCATTAATTCCCGTGCTTTTTATTTTTTAATAGATGCAAGGGGAGACAAATCCTAGTGCTTCCCTCATTGACAGAACCATCAAGATGAGAAAAGAAACAGAAGCTAAGAAAGTAGTTTTAGCCTGGGGACTCCTAAATGTATCTATGGCTGGAATGATATATACTGAAATGTAAGTTAATTAGCCAAAAAAAAGTGAAACTTAAAGAAGCCAATGGTTGGTTCCACAGGTTTTGGTGTTTGGATTTGGGGTGTTTGTTGTTGTTGTTGTTTGTTTTTCGTGTTTTTTTAAGACTTTGAAAAGCCTGTCTAATTTTTTCAGGACTGGAAAATTGATTAGTTCATATTATAATGTGACATACTGGCCCCTCTGGTATATTGGTAAGTAATTAATTTTTACTCTGATTTAGATTTACTACCAATGAAAAACTGCATTCATATTTAATTCAATTTAGTATTCATTCCTGCATTCCATAAATATTCGAGTGTGTACTGTGTTCCAAAAACTGGGAATACAGCAGGAAGGGAACAAGGTCCCTGCTCTCGTAGAAGGAACTTTCTAGTAGAGGAAACAAACAGTACAATTCCAGGTAATCATTGGAGTTCTGTGATGAAAAACAATGTTTGGTGGTGGTGATTTGTATTTGTTATTCTCTCTGAAATGCCTTCCCTACTTCCCTACCATTGCTCCTTTCAAGAACAACCAGATTTCTATTCCATTGATGCCTTCCTCAGTTTCCTTGTTACTTCCTCTGTCTGCTTCACTCTGCTCTTCAGTAGTCCTGGTGTATGAAGAGTCTTTATGGCCATTGGAGTGAATTCCATAGTCTAATATACACATTAACCTGGAGTCTGTGATAGGGAGGTGGTATGGCAAGGAGTTTTGGAATCTGCATACCTGAGGTGTAATCATGGGTTCAATAACCAGCTGTGTGTTCTTGCAAAAGTCACTTGACTTCTCTAGTCAAGTGAAGGTGAAAATGTTTATTGTACAAGGTTGTAAGGATTAGTGATGATATTTTTTTTTTAAGATTTTTTGTTTTTAAGTAATCTCTATACCCAATGTGGGACTCGAACTCACAACCCTGAGATTGAGTCACATTCTCTACCTACCAACTGGGCCAGCCAGGTGCCCCGATAATACTTTGAAATTCACTAGTAAATGTCCTATAATAAACATTTATGTAATAAACACTGTATATAGTAGACATTCATTAAATGGTAACTATTATGAGGAATAAGAAGATAGTTTTCAATTTTGTTGTTAACTTGCTGAAATATGAAGAGT
The DNA here is from genome assembly GCF_011800145.1 of Mirounga leonina. Lineage (NCBI taxonomy): Eukaryota > Metazoa > Chordata > Mammalia > Carnivora > Phocidae > Mirounga > Mirounga leonina. Next base: position 68,791,580 of record NW_023270451.1, on the reverse strand, counting down.
TTTTGTTCCCCCCTTTAGATGGTCTAATCCCCTTTTAAAAAAATAAAAATATTGTTCTTTTCCAGAGCTTGCCCTTGCATCCCTCTTCAGCCTAAACGCCTTATTTGATTTTTGGAGATATTTCAAATACACTGTGGCACCAACAAGTCTGGTTGTTAGCCCTGGACAGCAAACACTTTTAGGGTTGAAAACAGCTGGTAAGTGTTTTATATCTTTTGCAAAGGTGGGGGAAAGGTTGGCAATAAATCTTTCTCAATTTAATTTGCCCTTTTTATAGACTGAGCTGGAAGGGACTTCTAAGGCCATCTGGTTCAACTATATTAAGCAAGTGTATAATAAATTGTCTTAAGACCAATGATTATCATTCCTATTTGTATAAACTGAATGGAAATAATATTCAACAGCCTCATGAAAGTTTGTTCCTTTGCTTAATTACAATTAAAATTAAATGACTAACTCTTACGGCATTGAAGCTAATCTCTTACTTTAAAATCTGTGGAAATGGTAAACAACTACTTTGTGTCCTTAGGTTATAATACGTTATGTAATTTAACAACCCAGTCACCCTATTACTTTCTCTTTTCTTGAAAAAGATTCAGTTCATTAAGTCTGTTTTTGTAGAAATTTTATTTATACATGCACACACATCTTTTATTCACTCACTCACTCACTCATTTATTTATTTGTTTGTTTATTTATTTATTCTTTCCTTCCTTCTAGTTGTACAGACTACTCCTCCACATGATCTGGCAGCAACCCAGATCCCTCCCTCTCCACCTTCTCCTTCAATTCAGGGTCAGAGTGTGTTGAGTTATAGCCCATCTCGTTCACCCAGTACCAGCCCCAAGTTCACCACCAGCTGTATAACTGGATATAGCCCTCAGCTGCAAGGTCTGTCATCAGGGGGCAGCGGTTCCTATAGCCCTGGAGTGACTTACTCTCCCGTCAGTGGTTATAATAAGGTAATGAATCCTTTTTCTTGGCCAGTCACATTATTTTAGTATGGGGAGCTACCTTGAAAATCAGCTAATGAGTCAAAACTCCTCATCTTCTCACTGAGAGAACTGAGGAACAATGGATAATTGACTTGCCCAAATTGCCCGTTTAAGAGCCAAGAACAGAACCCAGATCCTGATACCTAGTCAGAAGTTCTTTATACTACATCCTAAAATGAAAGAAAAAAAATTAGCTTTCGCAAAGATAATGGACTCTGAGGGTCACCATCTAGGATCTTTTTTTTTTTTTTTTTTAAGATTTTATTTATTTATTTGACAGAGAGAGACACAGCGAGAGAGGGAACACAAGCAGGGGGAGTGGGAGAGGGAGAAGCAGGCTTCCCGCCGAGCAGGGAGCCCGATGCGGGGCTTGATCCCAGGACCCTGGGATCATGACCTGAGCCGAAGGCAGACGCTTAACGACTGAGCCACCTAGGTGCCCCACCATCTAGGATCTTTCTGCAGGGTTTTTCAGACCAGTTGAGACTATGATAATTTTTTCCTTTAGTTTTTAAATTCATGTTTGCCCTCTTTCTTTGCTTGTTTATGTGAAACTTTTGTATATCCTTATACAATTTTAATGCTTTCTGGGACACGTGGGTGGCTCAGTCGGTTAAGTTTCCGCCTTCATTCAGGTCGTGATCCCAGGGCTCTGGGATCAAGTCCAGCTTAGGGCTCCTTGCTTGGCGGGGATCCTGCTTCTCCCTCTGCCTGCCGGTCCCCCGCTTGTGCGTGTGCTCACTCGCTCTCTCTTACAAATAAATAAAATCTTTAAAAAAAAAAACAAAACTAAATAAATAAATAAAATATTAATGCTTTCATCATGTTGGATTACCTCCTAAGCTAAAAAGAGTTGTGTAGTTGGACTCTTGAGGATGGACACCCCTTTCAAAACGGATGAATAGAAACCTTCATTCCAACTCCCACAGTAAAGTGGGATATAGTTCTCATTTTTGGACTTGATAGAAGCAACATTGACAAATTTGAAAGTATGACTCCTGCCTGAAGCATAAGAACATAAAAGGAGCATTAAAGAGATGGTCAGGGGCGCCTGGCTGACTCAGTCAGTAGAGCGTGCAGCTCTTCATCTCGCAGTTGTGTGTGCGAGCCCCATGTTGTGTGTAGAGGTTACTTAAAAAAAATCAGGGGTGCCTGAGTGGCTCATTTGGTTAAGTGTCTGCCTTTGGCTCAGGTCATGATCCCGCGGTCCTGGGATCAAGCCCCACATAGGGCTCCCTGTTCAGCGGGGAGTCTGCTTCTCCCTCTCCCTCTGCCTGCCACTCCGCCTGCTTGTGCTCTCTCTCTCTCTCTCTCTGTGTCAAATAAATAAAATCTTTTTAAAAAATCATTTAAAAGGCGGGGGGGGATGGTCACATTTTCAGATGCTCTCTCTAGTTAGACTAACATCTCTATAGCTGCTAGTTAAATGAGGGATGTCTGGAAATGAAATCAACACACTGCCCCTTACTCTTTATATAATATTTCTTTGTAATGAAATTCCATACTACTGGTTACCTGATAATAATTTTGGCAAGTAGTAGAATTTAGAACATTTTGTTCAAGTTAAATATTATAAGGAAATGTGTATATAGTGATAATTCATAACCCATAGGTAAATATGACTTGTAAAAATAGCTTTTATTTTCATGAGAAAAGAAAAATCACTCATAGTCTTACCACCCAAACATAATTTCTGTTTAATGGCTACTTAATACTCATCTAGTGGAAATACCATAGTTTACTCTTGAATAAGTAAGTTATTTTTATTTCCTAGAAACTATTACTAATCTGTACTAAATAACTCTTTACATAAAGTTAGTAACATTGTTTAATTATCTTTTTCTACTAGATTGTAACCTCAAGTACAGGATTGTGTTTTTTATTCATCTTTGTTTTCTTAGCCCAGTGTATGGAATATAGATGCTATATAAGTATTTGTTGAACCAAATTACTACCTTGGAAAAGTTAATGAAATAGAGTAATTATTTTTCTAGGGAAGAAATGCCAAGATTGACTAAGTAGAAAACCTAAATAAATACAGAAGAAAAATTTTAATCAAATATATCTGCAGAATATATTAGAGCCCTGAAATTTTGCTTCTGAGTTCTTTTAAATTTTCAAGAAACCAGTTACTTTTAAACTTTTGATTATTGAAGTTTTCAAACATACCTGTTACCCATCTTCAGTAGTTACCCACATTCTTCGAGTGTATGGACAGCTAATTCTGATCCAGTAAAACATATTAAAAGCCTAAATTCTATAGTCAGAAAACTGGATTGAAATCCTGGTAGGATCTTGAGTGGGTTAACCTAACCTCTCATGTCCACAATTAGTACAGCAGTAATATTTACCTATTATTGAGAGGATAAGATAAGGTAATATAAAAATAAATAAGGTAATATATATTGTGCATAAAATATGCCCCTTGAGTAAGAATAAACCAGTCAATGGTTTATTAGCCCAATATGGTTTATTTAGCCCAAATATCATCATAGCATATGTAAGGATTTTTTTTTAAATAGGCTCCACGCCCATAAGAGAAATCAATGTGGAAGAGGATTAACATTTTTATTTTAAATCAGCATTAAACTAAAAGATTTTTTAATCCTTGATTTAAGGCAAGCTAATATAAACTGATAATGAAACCCCAGTAAAAATAATTATCGATGTACTGGAGTAGATATTTAATAAAATAGGTAATACAGTGACCAGTAATTGTATTTTTAAAGTGTTTAACTTCGTAAGTATAAGGAAACACAAGCTAAATGTAAATTTTTAAAAATTCTTCTATATCAAATAAACGTTTTAAAGTAGTAATGCTGATGGATATATACCAAAATAGGTCCTTCTATCAACTTTCTTCTGAATTGTACTTAGTATAACATTTTCATTTAATAGAATGGGAATGGGAATACGTATTTAAATGTTCATATGCTTTGACCCAGTCATTTATGTTCTAGTAATCTCCTGAAGGGCATCCTCAGAAATTAAGATTTATGTACAAAGATGTTAATCATAACATTATTTACAGTGGCCAAAAATTATGTAGACAGTTCAAATGTCTAGAATAAGAGAATATAAAAATAAATTATGGTATATTTGTACAATGAAATATTACACAGCCAGTAAGAATATTTATAAAGGATTTTTATAGGAAAATTTTAATTTTAAAAAGAACAGTGAGGGGACACTTGGGGTGCTCAGTTGGTTTCTGCTTGGGAGTCTGCTTGAGATTCTCTCCCTGTCCCTCTTCCACTACCCTTTGCCACCCACCCCTGCTCCCGCATGCACATGCTCACACGCTCTGTCTTCATCTCTAAAATAAATAAATCTTTAAAAAATTAAAATTAAAAAAATGAAGTTATAAAGCTAAACAGTATTATCTCAATTATGTAAAAGGAGAAATATACTGATATAGCTGTGTACATTTAAAGATTTGAACATAAAATATGAAAGGGGATTGTATTATCTCTAGGTTGTGGAGTTAAGAGTATGACTTACTTTCTTCAAACTTTACATTTTTTAAAACATGCATATATTGCTTTTTTAAAAAACAGACTTTTTTTTAGAATAGTTTTAGGTTTGTAGCAAAACTGAGAGGAAGGTACAGAGACATGTTGTATACCTTTTGCCCCCACACAGGCATAGCCTCCCCCCAGCTATCAAAATCCCCCACCAGAGTGGTACATTTGTTACAATTGATGAAACTACATTGGAACATCATTATCACCCAGAGGCCATAGTTTACTTTAGGGCTCACTCTCAGTGGTGTGCATTCTGTGGGTTTGGACAAATATATGGTAACACGTATCCACCATTATTGTATGGTATAACAGGGTAATTTCATTGCCCTAAAAACCTTTTGTGCCCTACCTATTCATCCTCCCCAGTCCCTGGCAACTGCTGATCTTTTTACTTTCTCCATAGTTTTGCCTTTTCCAGAATATCATATAATTGGAATCATACAGTGTGTAGCATTTTCAGATCGGCTTCTTTCAGTTAGTTATGTGCATTTAAGTTTCTTCCATGTCTTTTCATGGCTTTGATGGGTCACTTCTTTTTTTCTTTTTTGAAAGAGAATGCTCGTGCACGAGTGGGGAGGTGGAGTGGGCAGCGAAGGGATGAGGGTGAGGGACAGAGAGACTCTTAAGCAGACTCCATGCCCAGCCTGGAGCTGACTTGGCTCTGTGGGACTTGATCTCATGGCCTGGAGATCATGATCTGGGCCGAAATCAAGAGTTGGATGCTTAACCAACTGAACCACCAAGGTGCCCATATTTCATTTCGTTTTATGCTGATTAATACTCCCTTGTCCAGCTGTACCACAGTTTATTTACCCATTCACCTACTGAAGGATGTCTTCATTGGTTCCAGGTTTTGCCAGTTACAAATAAAGCTGCTGTAAACATCTGTATGCGGGTTTTTGTGTAGACATAAGTTTTCAACTCCTTTGGGTAAATACCAAGGAGCACAATTGCTAGATCACATGCTAAGTGTAGTTCAGTTTTGTAAGAAACTGCCGACTGTCTTCCAAAGTGGCTACGTATACGTTTTGCATTCCCGCCAGCCGTGAATGAGGGTTCCTGTTGGTCCACATCCTCACCAACATTCAGTATTGTCATGGTTCTGGATTTTGGCCATTCTAAGTACTTTTTGAAAGTCAAAAACCAAAACAGAAATAAATTTCAGTAAAGAAGAAGTTCTTTTATTTTGTATAGTTGGCAAGCTGTAGTCCCTCTGCTGCTTCTCCGTACCCTGCTACTGTTGGAGCAGCGGAGAGCAGTGGATTGAGGTCTCGCTACCGGTCTTCACCCACCGTCTATAATTCCCCTACTGACAAAGAAGACTACATGACAGACCTACGAACTTTGGATACTTTTCTTAGAAGTGAAGAAGAGAAACAGCATAGAGTTAAGCTGGGTACGTATATATATTTTTAGTTAGATCTAATGTACCTATTTTTGGTGTTACTTGACATTATCCGTAACTCACTATGTTCAGTATTTTGATACCTGTCCATAAATGTTTCTTTTTTACTAATATACCTTGTATAGCCTAGGAGAGAAATACATTTTGTTTTTATATTTTGTATAGTTAGAATTAAGCTCACCAAATTTAAGAAGTAAAATATAGCTGAACCGAGAGATCTTGAACTTTTCATCCACATTAAGATTGAAAGCTTTTTCATATAATGTAAGTTACACTTTCTATTTAAAAGTTGAGGCTATCAAATGTTTTTACAGCAGTGCATAGCAAAGCTTATTGAAGTGATAGTTGTCTCCTTTGGTCCTTGGAAAGATTGGTGTGGCGGAGAGAGAACGGATTTACTCTAGAAGTGCTGCTGTTTTTCAGAACATTTTTGAACTTGTCTTTGGTTTACTTTGGGAAACAGTGTTAGCAAATCTTAATCTATTTGGAGTGGATTTGATTATAACAAAGTCAATTATTTGAAACCAAATTAGGTTATTGAGCCAAGTAATGATTTTTTCCCCTCGGGAACTTTCACAGAAAGCACATTAGGTGCTAAAGCATGACCACAATGAGGAAGTCAGTTATTGGACCATGGCTCTTTGTGTCACTTGAAATCTCTCCATTGATTTTTAATTTCATTTTGCCTGAAAGTGCCAGAAACGTCAAAGAAACAAATCAATATTCTTATTTGTTGATGCATACTTTTTCTTCTTGTTAAATTTTGAAATATTTCAAGTTTACTGAAAATTATAGAGTATAATGCAAAAAACAACCTAGGTTGTTCCCTCTACAAATCTTTGTCTTATTGAGATATTTTCTGGGTTCCGTTTTTTTTCTTCTTTGATCCTTTGGAGTTATTTAGAAGTGTTGTTATTATTGCTTAGAAGAAGTATTAGTGATTGGTGTTGCTTTTCATTTCCAACATATGAAATGAAGGCTTGGTTATCTTTTATTTTTCCCCTAAGTGAATTGTGCTACAGCTAGAGATTGTGAACTGTACCCTGTCAATTCTTTGGTATTTCTTTTTTTTTATTTATTTGAGAGAGAGAATGAGACAGAGAGAGAGAACATGAGAGGGGGGAGAAGCAGAGGGAGAAGCAGACTCCCTGCTGAGCAGGGAGCCCGATGCGGGACTCGATCCTGGGACTCCAGGATCATGACCTGAGCCGAAGGCAGTCGCTTAACCAACTGAGCCACCCAGGCGCCCCATCTTTGGTATTTCTTAAGACTTGGATTTAGGCCTGCTGTGTGATCACTTTTTATAAATGGTTCTCAGTAGGGGCGCCTGGGTGGCTCAGTTGTTAAGCGTCTGCCTTTGGCTCAGGTTATGATCCCAGGGTCCTGGGATCGAGTCCCACATCGGGCTCCCTGCTCAGTGGGAAGCCTGCTTCTCCCTCTCCCACTCCCCCTGCTTGTGTTCCCTTTCACTGTCTCTCTCTCTCTCTCTGTCAAATAAATAAATAAAATCTTAAAAAAAATAAAAAATAAATAAATGGTTCTCAGTATATTGAAAATAATGCATAGTCTCTAAATACTGGGCTCCATATTTGTTCATTGAACCAAACTTCTTGAAGGTGTTCTTAAAGTCTGTATTATTAATCTTCATCCACTTGATCTATTAGTTAGTAAGAAAGTCCATTAAAAGCTCCCACTGATTGTCTTCCATTAAATGTCTTCTTGTAATTCTGTCAAATTTGCTAAATATGTAGGAAATTATGCTAAGTGCATATAAATTCAGGATTGTTAATATCATTATGGTCAATTATTCCTTTTATCTTTATCTCTTAAGCTTTTTGCCTTCGAGAGTATTTTCTCTGATATTAACACAGCTGAACTAATTTTCTTTTGGTTAGTGTTTGCCTGGTATATTTATGTCCATCCCTATACTTCTAATTCATTACCTGTAGGTTTTAGGTAATTTAGTATTTTGTATAAATTAATTTGTAAATAATAAGTATTTTTGTAAAGAGCTGCTTTGAGGCTGTGTAAGTATCCTCTTCCTCATCATATTTGACTTAGTAGCTTTAACATCCTTTTAAGTTTCTTTTCAAAATTGATTGTTACTATGTTGGTTCTCATAGTGGCTTTCTAATTCCAGCATTCCTTCTTTATTATTCCCTTTAACATTTTCAGACGTCTTTTGTGATAAAATATGCATAATATTTACCATTTTAACCATTCCTAAGTGTATATAATTCAGTGGTGTTAAGTACATTCACATTGTCATGCAGCCACCTTTTACATTTATTTGTTGGCATTCTGTTGTGAGATAGAACTTTTTCTTCTCCCCGGTCATGTCATTTATTTTGTTGGCTAGATGGTCTCAGATTTGGCTAGTGGGATCCTCTGGCTTCTGTTTTGTTTGTTTGTTGTTGTTTTGTTTTACTTTCTAGCACCAAAAGATATTTCAGGCTCCTCTTGTACTTTCCCTGGTTAACTAACTCTGGAGTCAGTCTGTTTTTCCAAGGGGCCATGATTGCTTTTAGTGGAGAATGATATTTAGAAATTAATGTCCGGGCACTGGATATGTCAGTGATTATGGGACATCATTACTCTGGGTCCTCTCAAAGGACAGCTAGGAATATATGCGCATGTGCGCGCACACACACACACACACACACACCTATATATATTTCTGTATCTGTCCATCTATATATATTAAAAACCATGAGTTCATACTAATACCTCCAATTCCAATCCAACTATACAGGGTTTATTCCAGCCTCCTCCCTTTTCATATTTGTAACTCCTTTCTCCAATAATAAGAAACCAGGCACTCACATTTACTTTTTCTCACACATTTTTTTGCTGACTGGCCACTTCATCCTTCATTAGTTTGCACACATCTCCTAAGAACATGAACATTTTCCTTTCTAACTACAACATAATTATCATATTTAAGATACTAATATTACCCATAATCACATTTCTTCCCGTTGACCCAATAATGGCCTTTGTAGCCTTTTTTTTTTTTTTTAACTGATGCAGGATCATGACATTTACATTTGAAGAGGTCAGCCTAGTTGTTTTGCAAATTTGGATTCGTGTGGTCATTTTTCATTATTAGATTAGAATTGGTTTAAATACAATTTTTTGGCAAGAATACAACTTAGGTGGTGGTGTGCTCCTTTCACCATATATCAGGAAACACATCCCTGTACCATTTTGTCCCTTTATTGGTAACATTAAATTGGATCACTTGGTCAAAATGATGGCAACCTTGGCTTTCCCTTTTGTAATTAATAAATAATCTGTAGTGTGATACTTTGCATCTTGTGAATCCTGTTTCCCTAGTCACCTTTTACCGAGTGGTTTTAGCATCCATTGATGGTCCTCTCCCAAATGAGTTAATGCAGTGGTGGTTGCAAAGTGGAGACTTTCTATTTTTTTTTTAATTTATTTATTTGAAAGACAGCAAGAGTGAGAGACGGAACACAAGCAGGGGGAGTGGGAGAGGGAGAAGCAGGCTTCCTGCCGAGCAGGGAGCCCGATGCGTTTCTCGATCCCAGAATCCTGGGATCATAACCTGAGCCGAAGGCAGACGCCTAACGACTGAGCCACCCAGGCGCCCCTCAAAGTGGAGACTTTCTAATACTTTCATTTCTTCCACATTTAGTAGTTTGGCATTCTTCTGTTTTACCCCTCACCCCACAGTTTGTTTGTTTTAGCCAGTTGGCACTGATGGTTGGTTCTTCCTTCAGTAAGCAGTGTCTAACTTGCTGTTTAACTCACTGAGTTTTTTAATTTGTTGTGGGTGGGTTTTTTTTTCTTCCAGTTTTCAAGGTTTTACTTGGTTCTCTTTCAAATATGCATGATTTGTTTTGGGAGTATCCTGTTTTGTTCTTATGTTTTCAGTTCTTTTTCCTGTCTCAATCACTTTTATTTTTTTAAAATTTTATTTATTTATTTGACAGAGAGAGACACAGCGAGAGAGGGAGCACAAGCAGGGGGAGTGGGAGAGGGAGAAGCAGGCTTCCTGCCAAGCAGGGAGCCCGATGCAGGGAGCCCGATGCGGGGCTCGATCCTGGGATCATGACCTGAGCCGAAGGCAGACGCTTAACGACTGAGCCACCCAGGCTCCCCTCTCAATCACTTTAAACATAACTTTTTAAAAGCTGCTGTCCAGGGGCGCCTGGGTGGCTCAGTCGTTAAGCGTCTGCCTTCGGCTCAGGTCATGATCCCAGGGTCCTGGGATCGAGCCCCGCATTGGGCTTCCTGCTCCGCAGGAAGCCTGCTTCTCCCTCTCCCACTCCCCCTTCTTGTTTTCCCTCTCTCGCTGTGTCTCTCTCTGTCAAATAAATAAATAAAATCTTTAAAAAATAATAAATAAATAAATAAATAAATAAATAAATAAATAAATAAATAAATAAAAGCTTCTGTCCAGTAGTTCAGTTATCTAAAGTTCTTGTAGATTAAATACTGACATTTTCGTCTTGTTGATTCCTTTGCTTGGAACCCTGTTTCCTCTTGTGATTTATGTGTTTTTTTGTTTGTTTTTGGTAACCTCATCTGCAGTAGGGTTTTATTTATCTGTGCTTTTCTATCCTGGGAAAGCTGGAGAGAAGCCTTGTCTCCTCCTAGCAGTTTTATATTTGCCTCTGCCAAGTGCCTAAGGAGTATCACTGACCTTGAACTAACTTAGGTAATTTCTGGGCTAGGAGGTTCCTGGACTTCACAGGTAGTATAAATGGGTATTCTAAACCCATACAAAAAATGGATAATTTTTAAATCCCTGTACCACCTAAAACAGACAAATTTCCTTGTTATATCCTGGTGCCAGTGGACAGATTTTTTTCTTATCTACCAAAAATGTGGCCCTTGAAGTTCCTGGCCCTCTGCTGGGTACAGGAGATAGAGGTAGGAGAAGGGTCTCAATCCAACTCTACATCTCCTGGGCCTATATCCTTATTACCAGTTCCCACTTGGGCAGTGAAATCCAAGCTGATAGGTTTCCCAAAGCCTACAGAATTCTCCAGAGCAGCCGCAGCAGCCCTTCATAGGGATGCTCGGGGAAAATAATACTTCCTGCCTTCAAGGAGCTCAAATTCTGTTTGGGTAAAAAGACAAACTATAACCTTTAAGTGTGATAAGTAGTCTGGTAGAAGCCCCTGCAAGATTAAGTCCCCATATGTAATTATTAACATTTCCTGGGAGTAAATGTATAAATTTAGAAGTGTAATCGGCAATCTCTTTTAATACAACACAGGAGTTATTACAGGTTATAAAGAGAACGCAGTGCAGTACAGGGAATAGCGAGCGTAGCTGCTGACCCAAAGAGTAGTTTATTAATAGAAGACTGTAGTTGTCCCATTCAGAAAGCTACTAAAAATTCAAGCAGGGAACTTCCTTAGGCTATTTCTTTCCTGAAGAAATGTGTCTTTTCTTTGTTTCTTGCTGAATCATTCGAAAATCTTAGAGAACGAAACAAGCTTAATTTTACAACAAAAATAAACATTTCAGCCATTTAGAATTCTTAACATGATATTGTTCAGAAAATGTTCTTTTTAATTTTTAGCAAAGGCTAAAATATGTTCTCTAAAGAAAAGACAATGTCAGGGAGGAAGGAGGAGAAGAGTCCCATGGGGCTTTGTCTTCCTTGATTGCCCTTACCTAGGTGACTTGATACCCAGCGTTCGTGAGCTAAATCTGGATGTCAAAATTATTACAGCGCACACTGATGCTCTTTAAATTCATCATTGTAGGGAGTCCAGACTCTACCTCGCCTTCCACCAGTCCTACTTTCTGGAACTACAATCGTTCTATGGGAGATTATGCACAAACTTTAAAGAAGTTTCAGTATCAACTTGCCTGTAGGTCTCAGGCCCCCTGTGCTAACAAAGATGAAGCTGATCTCAGTTCTAAACAAGCTGCAGAGGAGGTAAGTGGAAAATAAAAATGCCTTAATATTTTTGATTGCAGATTGTTAGAAAGTCCAATACTTCTGGAACATTTTTTTTTCTGTAATCTTCACTTTTTTTTTTTTTAAGATTTTATTTATTTGAGAAAGAGAGAAAGCACATGCAGGGGGGAAGGGCAGAGGGAGAGAGAGAGAGAGGCAGACTCTCCACTGAGCAGGGAGCCCAACGGGGGGCTCAATTGCAGGACCCTGAGATCATGACCTGAGCCAAAGGCAGATGCTTAACCCACTGAGACACCCAGGCACCCCTGTAATCTTCACTTTTACTGGCTAGAAACATAAATCTGGCACACATTAAATAGTGGAGAAGCTCCTATGTAACTTAGTGTACCTAAAGCTGAATTATATTGTATGTTTTATTCTTTATAACACATAGTTGACATTACCATCCTGCCTAAAACATTTTTCTGCATTCATTTATAAAAAGGTAGCTCAAGTATCCATTTGTACTTAATATATAAGACTCTTGCTTTTAAAATACACTGGATTTGGGGTGCCTGGGTGGCTCAGTCAGTTAAGTCTCCAACCGATGATTTTGGCTCAGGTTAAGTGTCTGCCTTTGGCTCAAGTCATGATCCCAGGGTCCTGTGATCGAGCCCCACATCGGGCTCCGCACTCAGTGGGGAGTCTGCTTCTCTCTCTCTCTATCCCCTCTCCCTTTGCCCCTCCCCCTGCTGTCTCTTTCAAATAAATAAATCTTTAAAAAAATATAAAATACACTTGGATTAGAACATTCAACTGTAACTTCATCAGTTTAATACCAAATATAAGATTTTTATTTTGTTCAAAAAAAAAGATTTTTATTTTGTTCATAAAAGCAAGAATGTTTTTTAAACATACCAATGTAAGGAATTCTAAAGATGTGTCTGTGCATGAATAGCAACCAAGTGGGAAGTAAGAAAATTATATATTAATTAGATCAATGTCATTGTTTGTGATGTTTTTCAGATATCTTTTTCCACATATTTTTGAGAGTGGAGGAAAATGACTAATTTCTGGCAGGATTTTTCCTCACTGATTGTTCATTTTAAACATTTTTTAATAGGTTTGGGCAAGAGTGACTATGAATAGACAACTTCTTGATCATATGGATTCATGGACAGCTAAGTTCAGAAATGTAAGTTCTGACATTACTCTTTGGACAATACTAGTGCCTCTTAATATGCAAAATATGTTATTAGAATATAATTTAGAGGTATTAATTACTCATTAGAATAGCAGAATTAATATTTAAAAGTACAATATGGATGGCACATATGTAAGGATAAATACGACATTTACCTTATGGTGTCTGCTTTCATCAGATTTTTTTCTCTCCGTATTTAGTAAATCAGTTTATTTTGAGTGGATTAAGGGATAATATATTTAGTTATTAAGATCTTCTTCCCTTTCCCAGCAGCTCAATTTTATTTTATTTTTTTTCCATTTTTTAAAAAAGATTTTATTTATTTGAGAGAGAGCCACGAGCAAGGGGGAGAGAGAGAAGCAGGCTCCCCACTGAGCAGGAAGCCTGATGTGGGGCTCCATCCCAGGACCCTGGGATCATGACTTGAGCCAAAGGCAGACACTTAACCATCTGAGCCATTCAGGCACCCCTATTTTATTTTATTTTATTTTATTTAAGGTTTTTTTTTTTCACTTTTTTCCCCCCAAAGAGCTTTTCTGTCAGAACCTATTCTATGTCCAGAAGTTCGAGGGAAATGAATGAGGTCCTCACCTTCAGAGAACTTTTAAGTTAGAGAGAGAAGATAATATATACTAGAAGCTACTTCAGAATATTTCAGTTTCTTCGATTGTTTTGGAGAAGAACCCTCTCATCCTTGACCTGGAGGTTGGGAAGACAGACTCATCCAGAGCGAGTGAGTTCCCTTGTTTCAACCCTGCCTCTTTCCCGCTCTGGGAAGTACTCGAAGGTCCCAAGTTCTGATGGGCACACGAGGGGCCCTCCTCCACTCCCGGCTCCGTGTAGATTCTGTGGAGGCTGCCACTACTTCACTCCCATCCTTCAGCTCTCATGCATCCACTCTACGTCTTCTAGAAATCTATTGAAGTCACTTGTGCTCCTCTTTTTATTTTTTTACTATAATTTTAATAGGGTATTGAGAGGGAGTGATGAAAATAGCAGCCTGTTTTCTTGAACCAGAAGCCTGGATGGCTTTTTAAACATAAAAATTCCCAGGGCGCCTGGGTGGCTCAGTTGGTTAAGCGACTGCCTTTGGCTCAGGTCATGATCCTGGAGTCCCTGGATCAAGTCCCACATCGGGCTCCCTGCTCGGCGGGGAGTCTGCTTCTCCCTCTGACCCTCCCCCCTCTCATGTGCTCGCTCTCTCCTCTCATCCTCTCTCTCAAATAAATAAATTAAAAAGATCTTTTAAAAAATAAATAAATAAATAAAAATAAACATAAAAATTCCCTCATGGGGATAAAAGGTACAGCGTAGGGAATATAGTCCTGAACCCCTTAGGCAATTTTGTTGCAGCCCAAGAGTGGCTGGCAAGTGGAATGCATTGAGTACATGTTGGAAAAATGAATAAGTGAAATGTTGCCCTAGAACTATACTCTGTTATTTCTACCTATATAAGGGCTTGAAATTTCAAGTTTTTTTGGATTTTTTTTTTTTTTTTAAAGCAGTATACATATACCATATATTTTGTAATAACTACTAGCAGAGTCTGGTTAGCACTCAGTAATCAACCACATTAATATTTGCAACAAAGCATATGAATAGTCACACTGTAGCCTCATGGGAATTCAGTTCAGATCTTGCCAGTGTATTTGGTTTGCTTGCTAAATGGATTACCAAAAAACTTTGTGTTTTTATAAAAGGTTTCTTTTTTTTTTTTTAAAGATTTTATTTACTTATTCATGAGAGAGAGAGAGGCAGAGGGAGAAGCAGACTTCCCGCAGAGCAGGGAGCCCGATGCGGGACTCGATCCCAGGACTCCGGGATCATGACCTGAGCCGAAGGCAGACGCTTAACCGTCTGAGCCACCCAGGCACCCTAAAAGGTTTCTTAATTCACAAATCTGTGTAAGGAATTGCAGACTTGTTTTTCATCTGAAACTTTTTCGTCGTTCCATTTTATGGTTAAACAGAAGTAGTGGTCGAAGTTGCCATGAACATACACACAAAACACATAACACACAGACAATTCAAATGGGGTATTTCCTTGGACAATCTTTTCACTTCTCAGGATTAGTTTGATATTAGCCATCCGAAGTGGCATTTGAGGTTTCTAGTCCTAAAGTAATATTGTAATATTCATAAGCCAGTAGATCTGATATGTATAATAGATGTGTTTCCACACAGCTCGGGAATTGGGTAAGCCTTCTGAGTTAATCAATTATGTTCGTTTGAAAAACTGTCTTACTAATTACAAAATATAAACATGACATGAAAAAATGTGTGATCATTACTGTAGAAATGTAAATCGGAAATTATCCTTTTAGTTAAATATAATAATCATAAAAACTTGAGAAAAACTTAGCATGGGGTGTCTTGTGGTGCAGTCTCTTGAGCGTCTGACTCTTGGTTTCAGCTCAGGTCGTGATCTCAGGGTCATGAGATCAAGCCGCACATGGGGCTCCATGCTCAGCACAGAGTCTGCTTGGGATTCTCTCTCTCTCTCCCACTGCCCCCCGCTTGTGCTGTTTCTCTGTCAAATGAATAAATAAATCTAGAAAGAAAGAAAGAAAGAAAAAGAAGAGAGAGAGAAAGAAAAGAAAGGAAGAAAGAGAAAGAAAGAGAAGAAAGAAGGGAAGGAAGGAAAAAAGGACAGAAAGAAATAAACTTAACATATAACTGAAATTTTTATATTTTCTTCAGCAATAAGCAGGCCTACATGCTTTAAGACTATGACTTAGTTGACTTACACTCTACTAGCTTGCTTACTTAACTTTCCGGACTTCAGCAGCTGCTACTTCATTCTCTTTCACTATACTATATATATACACACTATACAAGTAGAAGACAGTAAATATTCTTAGCATTTCATGAAAATAATTATTTGAGGGGCGCCTGGGTGGCTCAGTCATTAAGCGTCTGCCTTCAGCTCAGGTCATGATCCCAGGGTCCTGGGATCGAGCCCCGCATCGGGCTCCCTGCTCAGCGGGAGGCCTGCTTCTCCCTCTCCCACTCCCCCTGCTTGTGTTCCCTCTCTCGCTGTGTCTCTCTGTCAAATAAATAAATAAAATCTTAAAAAAAAAAAAAAAAAAAGAGGGCGCCTGTGTGGCTCAGTTGGTTAAGCAACTGCCTTCGGCTCAGGTCATGATCCTGGAGTCCCTGGATCGAGTCCCGCATCGGGCTCCCTGCTCGGCAGGGAGTCTGCTTTGCCCTCTGACCCTATCCCCTCTCATGTGTTCTCTCTCATTCTCTCTCTCTCAAATAAATAAATAAATAAAATCTTTTAAATAAATAAATAAATAAAAGAATTATTTGAGAAATGCTTTGGAATTATGTATGTAAAATCTTTGCCTTGTTTCTTCCTAGTGGATCAATGAGACAATATTAGTGCCATTGGTACAAGAGATCGAGTCTGTGAGCACACAGATGAGACGAATGGGCTGTCCTGAGCTTCAGATAGGAGGTACGTGAAAATAGAGCCCAACATTTGATTTACCATCAGTGAATCTGCCAAGCAGAAATTTTCTTTTTGTACTGGGCTATTTAACAACTTTGTTATCTTGAGGCGAAGACAAAACTAAATGTCTCTAATATATATATTTTCTAATAAAAGTTTTATTGAAATAGAATTTACTTACCGTACAGTTCACCCATTTAAAGTCTACAGTTTAGAGGTTTGGGTTGTGCAACCACAATCAATTTTAGAGTATTTCATCGCCCAGAAAAGTAACCCCATATACCCCGTTCCCCCCATCACCCATTCCCCAGCCCAAGGCAACTACCAATTTAGACAGACCCGTTCTGGATATTTCACATAAATGGAATCTTACAATCTGTTGTCATTTGTGACTGGCTTCTTTCACTTCACATGTTTTCAAGGTTCATCTGTGTTACAACATTTATCAGTACTTTGTTTCTTTTTATTGCCAAATAATATCCTATTATATTGATCTATTGCATTTTGTTTACCCATTTAGCAGTTGACTGACATTTGGGTTGTTTTCACTTTTTGGCTATTATGAATAATGCTGCTATGAACAGTTGTATACAGGTGTTTGTGTGGACATATGTTTTAACTTTCTCTAGGAGTACAGTGGCTGAGCCGTATGGTAACTCCATGTTTAACTTTTTGAGGAACAGCAGACTCTTTTCTAAAGCAGCTGTACCATTTTACATTCCCACAAACAATGTATGAGGGTTTCAGTTTCTCACATCTTCACCAATACTTATCTGTCCTTTTTATTATAGTTGTCCTAATGGGTGTGAAATAGTTTCTCATTGTGGTTTTGATTTGCATTTTCCTGATGACTACTGATGTTGGGCATCTTTTCATGTGCTTATTGGCCGTTCATACATCTTCTTAGGAGAAATATCTTTTCAGATCCTTTACCATTTTTAAATTGGATCATTTGTCTTTTTTATCATTGAGGTGTTCTTTATATATTCTAGATACAAGTTCCTTATCAAATATTAATTCCAAGTTGTACAAAGCATAAAGAATGTGTAATAATGCTAATTTAAAATCACCTATTTTCAACTCTCTTACCTGCAAAAAAATAAAACTGTTAAGGTTCCATACAATTTGCCTAAAATACCATAACTTATTTAGTGTTAAGTAATTAGATTTCAAAATAAGTAAGGAATATCAGTGTGATGTGCTTTTTAAAAAGAATGACATTGCTTTGTGACTACAAATGCAGTATATATATACTATGTTCATTGTAGAGAGGCTGGAAAGTAGAGACAGAAGTACACAAAGAAAAATATTACCCAAAATCCTGCTTCCAGAGATAAATCACTATCAATTTTAAGTCACAACCAGTTATTATTTTTGGTTATGATACTAACTATATATATGTAACTATATAAGTGTATGTGTGTATATATATATAGTATATATACTAATATATATATAGTCGTATACTTATATATAATATTGGTATATACAATATATATTTTAGTATGTATATAATATATATGTTAGTGTATGTATATCTCTCAGTTGTATGTTATAGCATAATTTAAGAACATTAAAATTTAAAAGTATGTATTTAGGAGTTGAGGGAATATGGTACATATATGTACCTACTTCTAATTAAATTGGAGTCATACTGTTTTGTTGCCTACTTTTACCCCCCAGTTTTTCTATTTTGTTAAATATTCTCCAGTACTGTTTTTGGTGGCTAGATTGTATTTCTTTTTTGTATGTGTAATATGTTGTATTTAACTGATCTTTATTATCTAATATGTAGGGGTTTTGCCCTTTACTGTTATTAGTAATGCTGTGAGTAAATATCCTTTTATCTAAATCTTTGTGTACATTTGTAATTATTTCTTAGGGATAATTTCTCAGAAGTGGAGTTAGTTCAGTAGGAATAAATACATTAAGGCTTTTGATGTACATAACCCTTTGAAAAGCTTCTACCGATTTATCCTCTAGCAACCATGTCACACAGAAGAATGCCTTTTTCCCAACATTGAGTATTACTAGTAAGGTTAGACATTCTGAAAATTTCTGTTGGTTTATTAATTGCTTTGTACAGTTGTCTTTCATGATAAGAGAAATCACTGTCATAAAAAGTTTGTGCTTATCAGTGGTGTAACAGGCAACTTCTTCTCAACCTGATTTTGAAAGCTCTCGTGTATCTTTTTATGCATACCCCACAAAAATATTTTGTGTATTAGCTGTTTATAGATTTGTCAGGCTGGATTTGGCTGCTGCTTTTGGAGTGTGTGTTCATGTGGTATCTGTGTTTATAAATCTGGCCACCGTGCCAGAAATGATAAAAAGAAATTGTAAGTAAAGTGTAGATAATGCAAATTGTTAAACTATTATTGCTTTCATTTATTCCTTCAACATCTGTGGAGGAAAGAGCATTTTAAGTTCTTTTAGAACCCACATGAAGAATAATCTGTCCGGTGTGTTTTATTTTTAACAGAGGCTAGTATTACTAGCTTGAAACAAGCTGCGCTGGTCAAAGCTCCTCTCATTCCAACTTTGAATACAATTGTGCAGTATCTAGACCTTACACCAAATCAGGAATACTTGTTTGAAAGGATCAAAGGTAACTAGTAATTTGAAGAGGAAAAAATTTCACTGCTTTGAGATTTTGTAAATAAAAGTAACAAGGAGGGGTGCCTGGGGGGCTCAGTTGTGACGGCTTCGGTTCAGGTCAAGATCTCACGGTCGTTGAGATCAAGTTCCTCATTGGGCTCTGCACTGAGTTTGGAGCCTGCTTAGATTCTCTCTCTCCCTCTTCCGTTGCCCCCCCCCCCCAACTCACACACTCTCTCTCTCTCTCTCAAAGAAAAAAAGTAACAAGGAAAAAAAATGTAAGTATTACTAAGTATCTTATATTTTATAAATATATATTTAATTATGGCTTAGTTAAGTCTTGAACAACTTTTGGTTTTTATATTTCATATGCTTAAGAATTGTCAAAACGGGACACCTGGGTGGCTCAGTTGGTTAAGCAGCTGCCTTTGGCTCAGGTCATAATCCTCAGTATCCTGGGATCGAGTCCCAATGTTAGGCTCCCTGCTCCGTGGGGAGCCTGCTTCTCCCTCTGCCCCTGCCTGCCACTCCCCCTGCTTGTGCTCTCTCTCTCTCTCTCTCAAATAAATAAAGGAATTGTCAAAATGATATCATTAGCCTTGAAAATACTAATGTTATTCTATATAGGGAAACTTAAATATGAGCTACATGGGCTCAAGTAAATATTTCACTCATTTGCTACTCTTTTAACTACCAAAAATGGATACCACTGTGACATTCTTCATAGTTTCAACGTGCTGATCCTTCTTTCTCTCAATTCTTGTAATTCATATTTAATATGTTGCTTCTTTGTATTTCTGTTAGGTCCAGATTATGGGAGGGAAATGTGATCTTCTGAGGAGACTGGCGTGAGAATCAGGAAATTTAACCTCCCTGATATTCCACTCTCTCTTTATGCCTCCCTGCTTTTATTTGGATAAACTGTAAAATGTTCTCATCACTAAAACAAGTTTTAGAAATAGTATTTCACTCTTCAGATTTCTCATAAATTTTAATTTGAAAGCGTTATGGTGCCCCCTCTCTCCCCTGGGTTTGGACTAGGGTTCAGGAATAATCATTTATCGTGACTTTTAAGAAAGTTTTTATTATAAGGAGAATTCAGATTTTCATAAAACTAGACACAACAGAATGCTGAAGCCTCTTGTACATAGCCCCTGGTCCCTGCAGCCTTCAGTCCCTGGGCATCTCAAGCCCTATCCATAGCCCCATCTATCTCCTCCCTTTCTGTATTATATATAGCTCGGTATGTGTCTCAAAGATAAGGCCTTTACCTCAATACAATTATCACACCTAATATTTTTTAACAGTTTCTTTATATCATGAAATATATACCTTATGTACGAATTTCCAACCAACTCATAAAATGTGTAATTACTTTTTCTGGTATTATTTGAATTGGGATTCAAATATAATCACATGGTATGACTGGTTGATAAAGCAAGCATTTAAGTTCCTGGGCACCTGGGCGGCTCAGTCGGTTAAGCATCTGCCTTCTGCTCAGGTCATGAGCCCAGAGTCCTGGGATCGAGTCCCACATCGGGCTCACTGCTCAGCAGAGAGCCTGCTTCTCCCTCTCCCTCTGCCTGCCACTCCCCCTGCTTGTACTCTCTCTCTCTCTCTTTCTCTCTCTGTCAAATAAATAAATCTTATAAGTTCCTTTTAAGCTATAGGTTTCCTGTCCATCCTTTTTTTTTTTTTCTCTGCAACTTATTTGTTGAAAAAACTGAATTGTTTGTCCTATAGAGTTGCCCATGGTATGGATTTTACTGAATACGTCCCCATGGGGTGTAATTTTACATGATCCTCTGTCCTCTGTATTTCCTGTAAATTCAGGTTGCAATTTTTGGCAAGATTGCCTGATAACAGGATATTTGTGTATCCAAAAAATATGTGTATGTACACATGTATGCAAAATAATCAAATATACAAAAAAGCTTAAAAAGTACAGCGAACACTATATAGGCCTTCTAGGTTGGATGGTTACCAACATTTCGCTGTCATTGATTCTCTCTACATATATGCACATGCACTTTTATTTTTTTGCTCTACCATTTGAAATTCATTACGGACATCATTACTTTTCAGCATGCGATTTCCTAAAAATAAGAACATTCTCCTACATAACCCCAATACACTTAACAGACCTTTAAAATTAGTGATATTTCTATAATATCATCTAATACACAGTTCATATTCAAATTTTCCAATTGTTCAAAACATACCCTTTTTTCCTAACCAGAATAGAGTGTAGGTTCACACATTACCGTATGTTGTTTTATCTTTTTTTAGTCACTTTCTCAGGAACAGTTCTGCCCTACCTTTTTCCCCCACATGACACTGATTTTTTTAAGAACCCCGAATGGTAATATGTAAGTTAATCTTTTATATCTTGTATTTCTTTATATTTGGGTGTTTTCATCAGGTTTTTAAGATGATATGCTTCCCTTACTGTAGCCCTTCGGCCTTTTTTCTTATTTTTTTGGCTTTTTAAATTTCATCTTTGTTTCTCCAGAACTTTCTCAGGGAGGCTGTATGAGTTCATTTCGATGGAATAGAGGTGGAGACTTCAAAGGACGCAAGTGGGATACAGACCTGCCCACTGATTCTGCTGTAAGTCCCTACTTTTTTTTTTTTTGGTTTAACATTTTTCCATGTTATTGTATTTATATACTTTTATTTTTCTATTATAAAAATAAGTATTAAAAAGAATTTAGAAACTAAGGTAGAAATAAAAATTTTAAATTTTACCAGCATCTTAACCACTGTTAATATTTTGGTGTATGGGGGCGCCTGGGTGGCTCAGATGGTTAAGTGTCTGCCTTAGGCTCAGGTCATGATCCCAGGGTCCTGGGATCAAGTCCCTCATCGGGCTCCCTGCTAGGTGGGGAGCCTGCTTCTCCCTCTGCCTCTCTCTCTCTGACTCACATGAATAAATAAATAAAACATTAAAAAATATATATTTTGGTGTATTTTCTTTTTTTCCCTTTACTTAGATTGCACTATTTTTTAATTTTTTTTTTTAAAGATTTTATTGATTTATTTGACAGAGAGAGAGACAGCGAGAGAGGGAACACAAGCAGGGGGAGTGGGAGAGGGAGAAGCAGGCTTCCCGCTGAGCAGGGAGCCTGATGCGGGGCTTGATCCCAGGACTCTGGGATCATGACCTGAGCCGAAGGCAGACGCTTAACCATCTGAGCCACCCAGGCGCCCCATGCACTATTTTTTAATGTTTTTATCATAGTTGTAATCATCCCACATGTAAAATTTTATATTCTTTTTTCACTTTTGCAATGTTTAAGTATTTTTTCATTATTACACACACTCAAGTAACTGTTTTCTTATATTGGAGCTAAAAGTTTGAGAATTATTTAGTTTCTGTTTTAAATAAGATTGCAAGGAATATCATGATGCATATTTTTTTCTTATTTGGGATTATGGCTTTAAGAATGATTCCTAGGAGCGCCTGGGTGGCTCAGTCGTTAAGCGTCTGCCTTCGGCTCAGGTCATGATCCCAGGGTCCTGCGATCAAGCCCCGCATCGGGCTCCCTGCTCAGCGGGAAGCCTGCTTCTCCCTCTCCCACTCCCCCTGCTTGTGTTCCCTCTCTTGCTGTGTCTCTCTCTGTCAAATAAATAAATAAAATCTTTAAAAAAAAAAAAAAAAAAGAATGATTCCTAGAGGAGCCTGGGTGGCTCAGTTGGTTAAGTCTCTGACTCCTGATTTTGGCTCAGGTGATGATCTCCTCAGGGTTGTGAGATCAGCCATAAGATTCTGGGAGTGGGGCCTGCTTAAAATTCTCTCTCCCTTTCCCTCTGTTCCCCACCCACACACACTAACGCTCTCTTAAAAAAAAAAAATCCTAGAATTAAGATTGATGAAATCGAAGAGTATAATGTTTTTGAGCATTTAAGAGTTTTTCAAGATCATGTTCTTTATTGTTTTAATAATGACATTATATGTAAAAATGAAGTTTCAAATGCTGATACTCAAATTGAGAATATATGTGTATTTTTATCTTGTGGGTTTTTTTTTTTAAGATTTTATTTATTTATTTGACAGAGAGATAGAGAGCACAAGTAGGCAGAGAGGCAGGCAGAGGAGAAGGAGAAGCAGACTCTCCACTGAGCAGGGAGCCCGATGCGGGACTCGATCCTAGGACCCTGGGATCATGACCTGAGCCGAAGGCAGCCGCTTAACCGACTGAACCACCCAGGCGCCGCATTGTTTTTTTTGTTGTTAACTATATGGGTATGAACAATCCACTTAACAGAAAACTGGGAATGTCTTGCTTTTCTCTTTTCATTTTATAGATTTCATCTTATAAATGTAACCACTTGAAAGCATTTTTGCTAGTTCTCTCTTTAGGGAAAAATTTAAAAATTGGAGTCATTATAAACAAAGGCTTAAAGCCATGATAGATTTTCATGCTGATTTTGAAAAATTGTTTCCTCATCTTCAGATCATCATGCATGTATTTTGCACCTACCTCGATTCCAGATTACCTCCACATCCTAAGTACCCTGACGGAAAAACATTTACTTCTCAGCACTTTGTTCAGACACCAAATAAACCAGGTATAAACTTCCTAAAAGAATGGGTTGAGGTTTTCACATGAGATACATAGAGAGGTTGGCTTGTTTTGTTAATGTAGCATATTTTCTTTACAGATGTGACAAATGAGAATGTTTTTTGCATTTATCAGAGTGCTATCAACCCTCCCCATTATGAGCTAATCTACCAGCGTCATGTCTACAATCTTCCAAAGGTACTTCTAAATGTAAAAATTGCTATTACAGAGTGTCACAGATGACTTGCTTTGATAATATTTTTTAGAGTCTCTTGTTTAGGGAATGGGTAAACTTTTTAAATTAGGGAAAATGCATTTCTTGACTATCCCCCTTTTTTTTAACTATAAAAGTAATATATGCTTAATTTGGGAAAGAAAAAGAAGAAAGATCATTCATTATTCCATTACTTAAAGGCAGCTATTGTTAACATTTTTGGTGTATTGCCTTTGGTAAATTTCATTTTGGTCTTTCTCTGTGCTATTTTATGGGTTGAAATCATATTTATGTAATTTTATTTCCTTTTTAAAAATTAACTTCTTAATTTAATTACCTTAAAAAACCATAATTTTCCATCCCATTAAAAAGCTTCCATAGAAACACTTTTTAATGGCTGTAAAAAAGTTTATCATAAGATTATAACATAATGTATTCAATCATTCCCCTGTCGTTGGACATTTTGGATGTTCTAATTCTTCATTATCATAAACACTGCTGAGTATTCATTTTTATGGATATAGCTATCTGCATTTTGGGTAATTTTGTTAGCTTAAAGTCCAAAAGTGGAATTCTAGGTTATAGAATATTTTCAAGGCTTTTAAAATATATTATAAAACTACTTTCTACAAAAGATTATTGTACCAGTTTACATTTCTATTCAGGTATTTTACTCTTGACTGCAAACATCACTTCTGCTGATGATCTTTGCACTTGGTGTTGTTACCAGCTTCTTTACTAAGAAATTTTACATTGACTATAATCATAAATTGTGTTCTCCATCAAATTCCTATTCCTATTATTAATTAATACTAATTTCCTTTTTTCAAGTTTAACATTTCACCTTTGTAAGTGTTAATATTTTGGACCATTGAAGTTTCTGTCCAAATCCATGCAAATGAAAGTCTGAATTACACAGAATTCTGAGTTAGTAGAATGTGAACTGATAGGATCTGCGTTTATCTTTTTGTTTGGTTCGCATAATTTTTTGTTTGGCTTGGTTTAAATCTTGCTGTCTTTTTGTTCCAGGGCCGAAATAATATGTTTCATACATTGTTAATGTTCCTCTACATCATAAAGACTAAAGAGTCAGGAATGCTTGGGTAAGTATTGATGCTTATTTAAAAACACAAGTACTTAATTTATTTACTGTTTTTCTTCCTTTGTTAAGATTCTGCAGAAGGCAGCATCATATACTGAAAGGATTGTGGACTGAACAAGAGATTGGGCTTCTAGTGTAAGCCCAGCCCTGTCACTAACCAGTTCTGCTCTCTTGGGCAAGTCCCTTCATTCCTCACCAACCTCCATTACATTGGACCACATCATTGGCTTTACAGTTGTGTCCCTCAGAGGAGCAACTCTGAGATCCATATCAGGCTCTTGCCACTTTAAAATTTAAAAACAAAACAAAAGCCATCCCATATCAGACACAAAGGCTTCTGCAAAATGTTTTATATTTCCAGAAAGACTGAGTCAGCAGCCATTCCGTATTATTGTTAACTGGGGTGGAAAAATGGGCAGTTGAAATTGTTTACTTTGTTATTCTAAATATGTAGTAATGAAGCTCACATGCTATTAACAATAAATTCAGAATTGTTGTATGGTCCTTTTGGTGATTCAAAATTTTAGTGTTATCAAATAATGTTTTGAAGGAACAGGACTGCAGGTAAAGCTGGGTAAATCTGATAATGCAAAGGTCTGAGAGTCTAAAAACCTGAGGTTAAGAAAATGTGAAGGGAAAGGCATGGAGTGGAAAACATCTAAGGTCCACTCCAGTTTTGATATGCATGCCTCTTTTCACTTTTGTTTAGGCGTCCTGTTTTATACATGTTCTAGACCTGCATTGTCTGATAGAGCAGCCACCAGCCACATGTGGCATTGAGCATTTGAAACATGACTCATCTGAAATGAGATGTGTTGTAAGTGTAAAATATATAGACTAGAATTTGAAGACCAAAAAAAAAGTAAAAGATCTCTTTAATAACTTGGTACATTGACTACATGTTGAATTAATACATTGGATGTATTGGGATTAAATGAAATATATTACTAAAATTAATTTCACCTGTTTCTTTTTACTTTTTATAAAATTTTTAAGGTGTCTGTTAGAAAATTTAAAATTATGGGGGCGCCAGCCTGGCTCAGTCGTTAGCATGCGACTCTCTCTTTTTTTTTAAATAGATTTCATTTATTTACTTGTCAGAGAGCACAAGCAGGCGGAAGCAGCAGGCAGAGGCAGAGGGAGAAGCGGCTCCCCGCTGAGCAAGGAGCCCGATGTGGGCCTCGATCCTAGGACCCTGGGACCATGACCTGAGCCAAAGGCAGTTGCTTAACGACTGAGCCACCCAGGCGCCCTTGAGATTTTTTTCTTAACCAAGGGAAAAGAAGCTTTGAAATTAACTTTTTAAATATGATTGATTAATCTTTTTAATACATTCTAAAACAATCAAATGGTTAAAAAACTACTATCATCTAACTTAAAGGAAATAAGCAAGTAGCTCAAATATAGTCCATTTGGAATCATGCCCATAAAGCAGCAGATTGATTCAAATACATTATCAATTCAATGCCAGATATTTGTACAGTTACTGGAATGAGATGAATGTTTTACTTCCAAAAGGGAAAAAAAAAATCTAGACAGAATTGACTGCACAGTAATTTAAGGGCTCTGTTCAGCAAATAAACCATAAATAAAGCTTAAAGCTAAATGACAAACTGAGACAAAATA
Source organism: Mirounga leonina (assembly GCF_011800145.1). Classification (NCBI taxonomy): domain Eukaryota; kingdom Metazoa; phylum Chordata; class Mammalia; order Carnivora; family Phocidae; genus Mirounga; species Mirounga leonina. The sequence continues at coordinate 68,765,013 of NW_023270451.1, read as the reverse complement.
TTATGGTTGGAACACATATAGCAAATCCAAGCTAATATCCATCATATATAAAGAGCATATATAAATTCATTGGAGGGGTGCCTGGGTGGCTCAGATGGTTGAGTGTCTGCCTTCGGCTCAGGTCGTGCTCTCTGGGTCCTGGGATTGAGCCCCACATCGGGCTCCCTGCTCAATGGGGAGCCTGCTGCTCCCTTCCCTCTGCCGCTCCCCCTGCTTGTGCTCTCTCTCTCTGTCTCAAATGAATACATAAAATATTTTTTTAAATAATAATAAATTAAAAAATAAATTCATTAGAAAATAAAAACAAGGGCGCCTGGGTGGCTCAGTTGGTTGGGCGACTGCCTTCGGCTCAGGTCATGATCCTGGAGTCCCGGGATCGAGTCCCGCATCGGGCTCCCTGCTCTGCAGGGAGTCTGCTCCTCCCTCTGACCCTCCCCCCTCTCATGTGCTCTCTGTCTCTCTCATTCTCTCTGTCTCAAATAAATAAATAAAATCTTTAAAAAAAAAAAAAGAAAAACAGAAAATGGTCATAGACTGAAAGACTTTCACAGAAAAGTGTTGTGTAAATGGCTAATAAACATGAAAAGATGCTTAGCCTTATATACGAAAAAGCCAAAATTAAAACATTTCTTTCTATCAAATTGAGATTTATCATTTGTAGGGTTTTTGTTTAAGATTTTATTTTATTTTTTTAAGCAATCTTAAAAAAATAAAACAGGGGGCTCAAACTCACAATCCCGAGATCCAAGAGTCACACGCTCCCCTGACTGAGCCAGCCAGGTGCCCCTATCATTTGCAGTTTTGGTGAAGAAGTTCCTTGAAGAAATGGGAAAAACCAGTTAATATAGAAATTACCTTCTTTGAAGGGCATTTTTGTAATATATATATATTTTTTAATTTTTTTATCAAAATTAACTACTCATAATTTTTAAAGTTCTGTAGTGCTGTAAGTTCATGACAGAAATGAGCAGTTCCCTGTGTTCCCAAGCCCACTTGAAACTGATTTAGTCTTTTCTTCTAACACTACTCTCATGGTTCCACATAATAGAGGCATGTAGCTCTCTCTTGATTCTTCAGTTTGAGACATTGGAGGTTGATTTCTTATTTTGTTAGATGAGTAATTTAGCTTATAGCCCTCTCTTCCCTTTGTACTTTGAATATGGTGTAGTACTCTATGGAGTAGAAGTAGATTTTTCTTTTTGTTATATATACAGTAGGGTTTAGTTGAGACTGTATCAATAATCCCCATATACAAATTCACTAAAGCATCAGTAATAATTGGTAAATCCCCAATTCAAGTTGAATAGGTAACATTCTCTAAGAGGCCTAGCATCCCTATATCCTCTATTTTAAAATTTTAATTGATACTTTTACTTGCTAAAATTATTTGGTTAACTCTATCCTGTGTAATAGTTATTGAGATCTACTAAAAAATTAATTTTCCACACCCCATAAATCCACTTGTTCTAAATTTGGGTTTTAAGCACAGTTAAGAAAGCAGTTACTATTACTAGGGTTCACCTGATAAACCATATGTAACCTAACTCATTACAGAATAGCATTAAATGTCATTGATGAAATATGTATTCCTTGTCAAGACTCTTGTTTTCATTATTTGAAAAAAGACCCTAAATGCTTGACATTCAGTCAATTCCACTAAAACCTTTTTTTTTTCTTCTTCTCTTTATAGGAGAGTTAATCTTGGTCTGTCTGGTGTGAATATTTTGTGGATTTTTGGCGAGTAGTGGATCATTTAATTCCAAACATTTGGACTTTTCTTTGATTGAACCGGAAGTTGAATCTAAGCATCTCTGAGTCACTGCCTCTTTTGAAATAAGATACATATGTGTGTTACAGACTCTTTAATGAAAAATCAGCTATTATGAAACTTACTTGTAAAAGTATGTCCTAAATCTTCTACACCAAGAGACATTACTTTTACTTTTTTATTACCTTTCAGATTTTTCAGTTGCCTATAAAACTGCAACCCTTCAGATATTTGTTGACCCCAAAGCAGTGCAATTTCCCCTTCGTTAAGCAGTTTGAGTCCTTTTTCATTGTAACCTACAAATGAGAATCATGCACCTAATTTTTCCCTGCAGAAATTGTTCTTTCAGTTGCATTGTTTGGTGTAAATACTTGAAAAGAAACAAGGAAATTGCTAATTCATCTCTGTGCTTACCCACTGTTCTACAAGTCAGCCCATGGCCCGTATTTAAAGAAATGAGATAAACTTCTCAGTAATATATTAGTCTACGTGCATTTTTAAGTATTTTTGAAAGAGGTTTAAGAGTATTGGCATTTAAAAAAGTCAACTCTTGGGGGCGCCTGGGTGGCTCAGTTGGTTGAGCGACTGCCTTCGGCTCAGGTCATAATCCTGGAGTCCCGGGATCGAGTCCCGCATCAGGCTCCCTGCTCGGCAGGGAGTCTGCTTCTCCCTCTCCCACTCCCCCCTCTTGTGCTCTGTCTCTAAAATAAATAAATAAAAAATCTTTAAAAAAAAAAAAGTCAACTCTTGGATCAAATGTTAACTGATAGAGTTAAACTATTTGGGTCTTAGGTTAAAAGGCTGAAGACATCAAGAAACAGCTGCTTTGGTTTTAATAACTTAATTTGACTATTCCATAATATTGTATTATTTTAAGAGTTCTCTAAGATCATACAATATCTGTTGAAAATTTTTAGGTATGTTCCAAATATCTGGAGAGTAAGAAGTGATGAAGTTTGTAAGTTTTGCTGACTCTGTTTTCTTATATATCTGTATATAGTATCTCTAAAGCTAGCTAGCAGTTGCATTTTGTCTTCTGGTTTGACATATTATTGGAGACTGTTCTGTCACATTATGTAAACCCGAAAACAACGACAACCAGTATCTTCTGAGTAACTGCCTGTTGGGCCTGTATATGCAGCCCATTTTTAATAATTTGTAAATTCCGTTTTTCAAAAAGTTGTTCCTGTTTTATAAAGGTCTTACATCCAAAGGAAAGGAAGTTTCTTTTAACTGTTTTTGACGTATGTTAAACATGTTTGCTATGATATTTTAGAAGAAAAAATTAAACATGTTAAATATAAGAACATATCAAAATCTAAGTACTATTTCAAAAGTTACTGAAGGTGTCATGGAAGAACACTTGTTATGCTGTTAAACTACTCAGTTGCATATTCTTTATTAAAGGGAATAAGGAGAAAAATTTTAATAACACGTAAGACAAAATTTTTTTCTTTGTGGGACTTAAGACCGCTTTTAGTCCAAAAATTCAAAGCTATAATATTTTATTTTACAAGTGACTGTATGGGAAATATACATGTGAAAAGACTAGAGATCCGGACTAAAAAAGAAAAGCTGTTTTGTTTGCCTACTGTGAGTCTAGTGTGGGTTACTATAGTCTAGGTGGCTTTCCTATATTGACCAGTCTTCACACGTGTTTGAGCCAGCTTATATTTTAATGTAGCCTTTATTAAAAATACTTTGATGAATTAGTTGGAATTCACACTTCAGGAAGACAGTGCATTGCAAATATGGTAAATTTTTTTTTTTGGTCTCTGTGTTAAAATGAGTAAATATCTACTTTAAGTGTTATTTATAGGATATTTTTCACAAGGTTTTTTTTTTTTTTTTTTTTTTTTTGCTTAACTCATCCTTGTGGGATCAAATCCACCAATCTTTTAGATTATGTTCACTGTATCATTTATCCTTTTTTTTTTTTCCCTCTGTGAATATCAGCCTTTTCTTCAGCCATATTGGTTGTAGGAGCATACCTAGGTGTTTATAATTTAGTCCCCACTGAGACATAACAATGCTGGGTTGCTTGGCTTTCTCAAACTGATATATGGAACACTTTACACTGATATTTCAAGGGTGAAGACAAGCGGCATATGGGGGGCACTTCTAAACTCAGCTTTGGAATAGAAATCCTTTAAATGTGGACATTCCTCAAAGGTCAGTCTTGGTCCTCCGTTTCACCGTCTCTGCTTTTCCTCAGAGATCTCATTCACTCCATTTGATTCCCAAATTCAGCAGCAGCCGTAACGTCTCTCCTGAGCTCCGGTGGTGTGTCTCCTTTGACCTGTCAGACATTTCCACTTGGATGTCCAGCAGACTCTCTGTGTCTGGAACTGAATTCACATCTGCTGCATCCAGCTCACTCTTCTAACCTGCCTTTTTCTGTTCATTGTACTACCGGTTGCCCACGCTCAAACCTCTGGTGTCATTTTTGATTCCTGGAGCTCCCCGGGTCCCCAATCCAATCAGGCAGCAAACCTCATCCATTCTTTCTTAACAATGTCTCTTGCAGCTGTCCCCTTCCATTTCTGCTGCCACTGTGCTCATTTACACCCTTATCAACTCACACAGGACTACTCCAACAACTGAATTAATCTCCCAGCTTCCTAATTGTTGCCGTGCTTCCAGACTTTCCAATTCATCCCGCACATTCTCTTCAAATTCATCTTCCTAAAACACCTGTTTGATCATTTCAGTCCCCTGATCAGTTCCTTCGCCTGACACGTAAAGCCCTCCGCAGTCTGGCCCCAGGCTGTCCTTACCCACCCAGACCCTTGGCACCTGCCGGGCTCTCCTCCCCTCCACGGCTTGCCCTGCCTGGAGGCTCCACTCTGATTAAACCTGCTGTTTTTTGGAGCTAGTTCTGGCCACTCCAGCTGGCAGTCATTTCTCCCCCAGGGTGATTGGATCTGTGCCCCTTCGCTGGCACTCAGCAGCCATGTGAATAGATTCAGAAGTGACTTTTAGTCTAACAGTGCGTCCTCGTATCTTCTCTCATCCTCCTAAAGAACAGGGTTTTTTACCAGTCTGAGCCGTCCCACCGTTCGGGAGGACTTGACAATGGCTACGGCTACCTTCTGGAAAAGGCTTGCATTCTCCTCTTCGAAGGACACCTTTCAAGCAAGCAGCTAAGCACACTGGCTTTCATCCTGTGCTGAGACCTGAGGAGGAGGAAGCAGCAGGGGGACTGCCTGAGGAGGGTGTGAGGGAAATGACAGGGCCGATTCCCTGTCCCCTGGGGGTGTCTTCCTTCTGAGCTGGGCTGAGGCTGCTGCACTGGGCAGCACGTTGTTCCAAACGCCACAGGGTCCACCATCCCTCGGGCTGGGGCGGCTCCCGCCTCAGCTGCCCCGGACTGTGGGTAGCAGCAGAGGGCTGGGCTCTCTGGCCAGAAGGCTTTGGACAAGGGCCTGGGGAGGTCTTGTCTGCCCCCTTACAATGAGAGGGGTTTGCACAACCAGCCCCTGTGCTTCCTGGGCCCTGGTGACATTGTCACATGTCCCTGGGTACGCCAGTGGTTTTCTGCTGAGTCGAGAGGATTGTTAGGTATTAGCTGGGAGCCACATCTCTAATTTGATCCCTGGAAGGTCATCAGCATTCCATTTCCACACTGATCCAGCTGTCCTGACCTGGGGAACAGGTGATGGGTTCTCAGTCAGGGTCGGGAAGAAGAGTCCAGTACAGCAGGCCTGGTATGGGGAGCAGGCTGGCGTGCACCTGGGGAACCTGTCCACCCCGGGACAGTTCACAGCAGAGGCACGTGCAGACGGTCCCAGGCGCTGCTGTGGCTGCTGGCATTTCCATTGAAAGCTATAGTTAAATCCTTTCATGCTCCCAAAGCAGAATGAATATTCCAAAAATCAGTCTGGCGGGAGGAGCCATTAACCTGAATGGGCTGAGGCTTGGGAAGACTGAGCTCTGTCCCTGACGGGCAGGGCAGTTCCCTTTTCCATGGATTCTGATTCAGAGATCATGGAGAAGCTAAACTGAGAATAATGGATGACTGGTTTGGGGTAAGGAAAAAAAAAACGGCTTTAAAAACTCTCAAAACAGGCACCCGGGTGGTACAGTCCGCTGGGTGTCCCACTCCTGGTCTCGGCTCAGGTGGTGATCTCTGGGTGGTAAGATTGAGCCCCACGCTCAATGCAGAGTCCACTTGAGATTCTCTCCCTCTCCCTCTGCCCCTCCTGCTTGTGTTCACTCGCACGCATGCGTGCTCTCTCTTTAAAATAAATCTTAAAAAAAAAAAAGTCTCAAAATAGCACGCTGGTGTAAAAGTAGGAAATGGCCCCTTTGGCATTGTCGAGCAAAGATCTCGATCTCATTCACTGGACCATGAGACCTTCCTGGCCTTGACACACCCTCGCCCCACCCCAACCGCCCCTGCCAGTTGGACCTGCCCCCTGCTCCCACTTTCCTGCCCCCACCCCAGATTTGGCCACTTCCCAGCATAGACAGTGCTGCCCTTGTACCCTTGAAAGTTGGGCTTTCTGGTCTACCCACAAAACCCTCTCCTTCCTTTCCCATTTCTAAACTAGAAGGAAAAAATAACAACCCTGCATCAGACTCTGCTTTCAAGACCTGCATCCCACAGGAGGAAAGTCAGAAGGTGGTGATCTGCTCTGTTGGGGGCAAGTCTTGTTTTTTCAGGAGGAGCGGCCAGGCGTGATTCTTCCTCAAACACATGGTGTGTAGACTGGAATCAGGCAGCTCTGTGATAGTTTTGGCCCAGACTACAGGCAGGAGCTTACTGAGCTCCAGCTCCACAGAAAGGCCCCTTGTGTTCCTAATGAGGAGGGGTATCATCCCCTGGCCAGCCTGAGGGGCAGAGCCATCATCCAGCTAACTCCTAACTCGTGAATGCGGGACTTGGCAGAAGGAAGTCTGAACTAAAGCCATCAGCCCCCAAACCTGGGAGTTGGAAAAGGTGTTATGTGGCTTCCATCTCAAGCTAGTTAACTACTCCTAAAAGTAAATTCAGTACAGTGCTCTGTTTCCAGTTAAATGTTCTACATGAGTTCTTTAAAGTCTTTTTGTAAGCCGTCTTGAAAATTCCTGGAGCTAACTACCTTAATGTTGTGGATAGACTGCCCTTAGATCAAGTGCCTTGGATAAAACTTGAAGGTAAAGTCTACATCCTGGAACTATGGATTCTCTTAAGTGAGACACTACGTATTTTCTACATAGCCAGAGAAAGTATTTTTCATTGAAATTACTGTCTTTCTACTGTATACTACTATTTTCTACCTCAAAGCTCTATTTCCCCACATACACCCCCTCCCCCCTCACTCACTCACCCCCAGTAGTTTCTGTTGGTGAGGGGTCTGCAGCTCTCACGGGCTTGCCCTCCTGACCCTGTCCTGGTAGGTACGACAGTGGGGCAGTGCTGGAACAAATACCCGAGGAAAACCAGATCTCTCAGACAGATGGAACTCCTGTAAATGATGGAGCTTTGGTTAGACTGTGGCTTCCTTGAGGTGCTTGAGGGCAGGTGCATGTGACATGCTCAGGAAATATTTTTGGATTAACAATTGGATTAAGTAGACAGAATTTACTTGAAAAGCACTCCTTTTCTTGTTTTGGACTGGAATTTTCAATGTGCTTTCCATGCTGAAGACCATAGAGACCTCTCTGGCTAGTAAGTAGAAGGTGGCAGAGAAGAAAAGCAGTAAGGAGTTGGCAGTTGGATCTAAACTTGTAGAAAGGAAGGCCAGAGGGCCCACTCTACATTGCCATGCATTCCTCTTTGTTGGGCTCTATGCAAATTGATTCAATAGTAAAGAGTACGTATATGGCCGGGGTGGGGGGTGTCTAGATGCACATCTGCCCGTAGTTTCCTAGATGGATGCAAAATGGGTGGCATCTTACAAACTCACACGGCTGGAGCTGTACTGTGGTAGATGCGAGGTATGAGGGCTGGGAACACTATGATCGGTCACAGGATGCCATCATCCTGTTTCCTGACACATTGCAGAGTTTCCTCCAAGTATGCATCTAATTAGACTAGAGGATGTGCTACTCTGATGAGGAAACCAAGCTAGCCTCAGTCTATCCCACGGTGAGAGTCTGTGCCTCCTGGCCACACCGGAATCTGCCACACTCCTCTGGTGTAGGTACAAATTGGTACAACCCTTTGAGAACACAACATGGGGCTGTGTGTGTGTCTCAGTCACTCCTGCTGCATAACAAAGTCTCCCCCAATGAAAATAATCACTTAGTATCTCTCTCCATGGGGAACTGGAAGACTGAATCATCTTAAGGTGTGTTCATTCACCTGTCTAGTGGTTGATGCTGGCTATTGACTGGGGCCTAACTGGGAATATGAGCAGAATGCCCACACAGGGTTTCCACATGTGGCCTGGGCTGCTTCATAATATGGTGGCTGAATTCCAAGTGCAAGTCTCTTGAGAAGGAAGGGGAGATAGGGACAGAGGCATATTACTTATTATAACCTAGACTTGAAAATTCTGCATTTCTTCCACTGCATCCTGTTGATCAAGGCAGCTACGGAAAACTATTTTCGAAGGGAGGGAGCCTAGACCCCACCTCTCAATGGAAAGATGTCCTACATCACATCATGTAGGATGGGTCATATATTGATGTGGCCAGTTTTGAAAAATACAATCTGCCACAATGTGCAATGCCCACGCCATGATATTAATACTCTGGCTCATCAGTCCCCGGAAAATATATCCTAGGAAAATATTCAACAGGAAAAAATAAGTTATGCCTAAGATGTTCATTGTGTGCATTTGTTTATTGATTTATCCATCCTCCCAGTAAATACTGTTTGAGGTAATTTGCTAGGTGCTAGGAATACAGAGAAGACTCAGCATACCCTTTTTCCCCCACATAGTTCCTAGTCTGTAATAGCTAAAAACAAAACCCGTCCAAATGTTTAAGATAGAACGGTTTAATACATTATAGTACCTCAACTCTCTGAGATATATTCTTGAATGAGATACCTATAGACTTATTTTTGACCCCCTTTAAAAATTCCTACAACTTTTAAAAGACTATGTAAAAAGATGGGGGAAATGTTGGGTAGAAGTGAAAACAAATCAAAGTTGTATGTCTACTGTGATTACAATTATGTAAAAATATGCATGCAGATCGCCAACTAGAACAGATTATCCAAATGTGAACTCACTTGTTGAAATGGGAATGTGGATGATTGTTTTTCCATTTTCAATTGCCTCTCAATGTTATGGTGCTTTTACAACTGAAAAAGTCCAGGGGGGCCGGGGGGAGGGGGGGAAGCGGTGCAAATAGAATTTTACAGGTCAAAGGAAGAGAAGGCTCTGCTGAGTGAGAAGCTGAGCGGGGAGAGGTGGCTACTGAATTTCTGTAGGAGGAGGAAAGCAGCAGGAATCGAACCATGAGGACAGGAGAGGAAGAGCTCCCTTTGGAAAAGTGCAAAGAGTCCAAACCAAGATGTGTTTAGAGGAGCGTGGGCAGATGGCTCGGAGGAAAGGTGCACCTGAGCTACAGGGCTGAAGAGTGCAGACTTTATAGCAGAGACTCTGAAACTTTTTGAGCAGAGAATGAAGTCAAAGGTGTGCTTAAGGAAAGTGACTCTGAGCACAGTGCTGAGGATGACAGAAGCTGGAGCTGCCGCAGGCCGGGAGGCCTGTGGGGAGGCCTGTGGGGAGGCCTGGGCTCCAGATGTGGCGGGAAAGATCGGAAAGCGTTTGTGGAAGAAGAGTGGTCACGACTTGGTCACCGGGCACACACAACTCCAAGATTTCAATGGAGGTGATTAGGAAGATGGTGGCACTAGTAACAGAAACAGGAGGAAGAAGAACCCGTTTGCAGCAGAAGAGAAATTCTAGACACGCTGAGTTGGGAGCTGCTGTTGGGCCTCCAGATGGAGATGACAACAGATAGCTGGAAACAGAAGTCTGAATCTGAAGGAAGAGATCCCCATTTTTGGCACGACAGTTTGAACCTACACCTCTTCCTAGAATGCTCTTCCCCCAGCTATTTGTAACAGCTGCTTCCTGGCTTCTGGAAGGTCTCTGCTCAAATACCACCTCCTGGGGCCCTTTTCTGCCACCCGAGAATGGCAGCCTTGTCACTCACCATCTCCCTTCCCCCACTCAGCTCTTCAATGCACATACATGAGATTTTACTTACCGCACCAGCATCCTCTTTAGAGATGGGACACTAGTGTCATCTTCCTATCTGAAGAACTGAACGTGATGGGCAACTATGTGCCAATTCACTTACGTCAATTTCTATTGTGAAATGATAACAACAAATAGCATATATTTTTTCTGACTCCAGATCTTAGTCTAAAGATTTAAAACTCCTCTGCTGTGTTATACATCAAAAATACAACTTAGGGGGGCGCCTGGGTGGCTCAGTCGGTTAAGCATCTGCCTTCGGCTCAGGTTGTTATCTCAGGGTCCTGGGATGGAGTCCCACATCGGGCTCCTTGCTCAGCGGGGAGCCTGCTTCACCCTCTCCCTCTGCCTGCCGCTTCCCCTGCTTGTGCGCTCTCTCTCTGTGTCAAATAAATAGATAAAATCTTAAAAAAAAAAAATACAACTTAGAAGAAAGGACACACACCAACTATTTCTTAAGAAAGCCTCCTGGAAGGCAGCAGACACTTCCAGGTACCTCCATCCCATTGGCCAGCTACTTAATCACATGGATACATGAAGCTGCAGAGAAATCTGGGAAAAGTAGTTTTTGTTCACCACAACCCTGGCCTTGGCCAGCTAATAATCCCAGCCCTACAGAATAAGGAGGGGTCGGATATTGGACAACAACAGCAGTCTGTCACTGCAGGAGATGTCCACACAAAAACCCCCCGAGCCTTGCGTGTACCTGACTCCAAGGACAGTAACTGGATATAGAACTCATCGTCCCCTCAAACAATTTAACTCTCACCAACTGCTCCCTAACTGGCTCACCCTCTCCCTGGTCCCCTGGCACTGAAATAAGGACATGTTCCACATTTCTGTATTCCAGATGCCAAGATCTGTAGAGCAAAACATGGCAGGGACATCCGCAAAAGCTTCTCCTTGACCAACATTCTAAGTGTTTTTGGCAAGCACCAGCTACATAATTTGTGGGACCCAGGGCACATGGAAATGTGGTGGGGTCCCTTGTTAAAAATTACCAAGAATTTCAAGACAGCCACAACAGCATTAAGCCACTCACAAGCCCTTTTAAGTGTAGGGTCCTGTGTGACTGTCCAGGTGACAGGCCTGGGAGGCCAGTTCTGTATTCAGCCGAACAAAAGGAGGGAGCTCTTTATACTGTGAAACACCACATGCACGCTGTGTCGGCTTTGGGGCTGCTTCAGTTTTTAGGTAAGTTTTTTTTTTTCCTTGTCATGACTTAGAAAACTTAGAAGTGGGGGATCAAGCAGCTGGACTGTCTAATTTTACAGAAGACCTGGAAGCCCAAAGAGGGCCTGCCACTGCCCAGGGTCCTGCTTGGTGCTGGTGTCAGAGCCCACGCTAGAGGCCCAGCCCTGACTGCCGTGCGGCAGGACGGCGTCGTTTGTCCCCAGCGGGCTGGCTCTGGGCACCGCTGACACTCCCGGGACGTGCCACCACCAGCTTGGGCTACGTTCTTCTTCCAGCCTGCGCCGTCAAGGCAGAGACCAACCTAGGACTCCTCTGTTCTTGGCTCCTTTTAGGGGATGTGCCACGGGTCACAGAAAGCGGAATGGTGGCTTGAAAAGCTTGGCCCCTGCGCTCTGATACTTCCTCTCCACAGATGCTGCCAGGCTGGGGAGCTGGGCCCTTCCGAGTGCAGGTGGGCAGAGAGGCTCTGAAGGACGGACAGCTGGACACGCCGCCCACCGGCCGGGTGCGCAGGGCTCACCGCGACGGCGCTGGAGCGGGCAGGGGGCAGCCGTGCCGTCGCGGCGGAAGTCGGAGCAGGAGGCGGCCACGCTCCGTGGCCCGAGTTTCTAGAAGGCTCTTCTCAGAGTCAACTGCGTCTCCCTCCCCGACGGGGGCCCTGAGGCGGCGTGGGAGTTGCGTGGAGCGGGGGGCGGCCGCAGGGGCGCACGAATGTGCCACGGGGAGCGGGCGGGCGACGTGTCAGATGGGCACGCCTTTGTCCCGGGGAGGGCGGGCTGTGCGAGACGCGAGGCGCACGAGAGGGCTCCCCTGGGCGCAGACTTGGTCTGCGGGCGAAGGTGCCAGGTTTCCTGCGGGGGCCTCGCCGGGGACCTCACGGCCACCTGCTCCTGGCGTGAATCCGGGCGGGCCGGTATGTGCGCCTCGGCGATCCCCCAGCCGGCCCGACTCCGCGGCCCCCCAGCGCAGGCTCCGGGCCGCGCCCTCCCGTCGCACCGGGCGGGCCCCACACCGCAGGAGGGAAGGGCGCCCTGCCCGCGCCCCCGGAGGCCCTCCCGGCCCAGACAGCTGCTGTCCCGGCCTCGCCGCGTCGCCTAGGCCGGGGACCGCTGGCTCTCCGGGGCCCTGCCGAGTCGTGGGCCAAAGAAATGCAAGTGGTTCTCGCCCCCACCGTAGGCCGCAGGGCTGCGAGTAGCTCACCCAGCCGCCGGGCCCCTCATCCCGCGGGCACCTGGGTCGCCACGGCCGCCGGGACAGGCACGCTCCGTGGCCCGAGTTTCTAGAAGGCCCTTCTCAGAGTCAACTGCGTCTCCCTCCCCGACGGGGGCCCTGAGGCGGCTGGGGGTGCGAGGGAGCCGGCCGTTGGGAGAGGCACAGGGCGGCGGCCCTGCTCGGAGCGCCAGGAGTCCCAGGTGCGGCCCGGGAGAGTCTGTTCCCAACTTCCGGCCCCCCCGCCCCCCGCTGCGGCTGACCGCGCGAGGGACGAAGGTAGACAGCGGCCTCTGCTCAGTGTGGTCCCTGTGGCCCCTCAAGCACCAGCTCCACGGACTTTTCGAGCTTCTCTCTGCCCCCAGGAGGTTACTCGCCGTGTCACAGGCTGGATGTTAGCCTCTCCCCAGCTGTACCCACGGCTCCGAGGAGGGAGTTCCTCACACCCTTGTGGTCACTTGTGTTTGCCCCTTTCCTGAGAAGCTTCTCTGCCCTAGTGGGGAGGGAGGGGGACACTGGCATGTGTCCTGAAAGCTGAAGGCCACTCCTCTGCTTGGCCAGACCTAGGCGAGGGCCCTGGCCCGGTGCCTGACCGGCACACAAGGCCTCAGAAGAAGGGATCCGGGGACACCGCCTCAGTGTCATTTCCCTGCCCGCAGCATCAGTCAGCAAACTCATCGAACACCTAATGCGCCCGGTGCCTAGCGGCTTTCACCTTCGGCTGCCGCCTCCCTGTATCCGTTTTCTCTGTCTGCAAAAACGGGATCAGTACGTCTCAGCTGAGGGGAAGGAGGTTCTTTCACAGCAGAGCTGGTAAAGGAACAGTAGCCCGAGGCCCTCACCTTTGTGCGCAGCCATGACCAGCGTGAGGCCATGACGCAGTTTGTCTCTGATGACAAAACGTGCAGTGGGAGCCGTCGTTCAAAGCCTCGCCCGCGCGCTGCCTTACCTGGTGTGGGTGGCCAGCTCGCCCTGCCTGGAGTCACAGACGATCGGCCCCTGCCACGGACTCGGCTCAGGCCAGGAGGGAACAGGCCCCTGCACGTCTGGGGCGCGTGGCCTGTGTGCGTGGGGAGGCCCTGGGAGCGGAGGGTGCTGCCCCGTAGGAGTCCTGCAACAGTGGGAAATCTCTTCCTTAATGTTCCCTTCCCGCGGCCGTTCCGGGGAACGGTCTCGGTTTGAGGTCTTGGTGTGAGGACCGATTTCCAAAGTGCGGTTCCCAGCGGCTCTAACAACAGAACCATCTGTGGACCTTTTTTAAAACGCAGATTTGGTCCCACATCCGTTTACTGAAGCAGAACCTCTAGGGTGGTTGGGGCCTCACACTCTGCACTTTTAAACAAGGCCGTCAGAAAATTCTCCTGCCCCCTAAAGTCTGAGAGCCCTCGATCCTGCCAGGTGACGCCCAGGGAAACCCCACCCGTAGGGAGCACCGTGCGCTCAGGCCGCGTCCTACCCGCTGAGGTGTGCGCACGCGCGTGCGGAGGTGTGGCCTGTCTTTACGCTTGCTAGCGAACATCT